>NC_080649.1:11608750-11937500 GCF_027579445.1 Ammospiza nelsoni | reverse complement strand
CCACCGTTCGATTTCCAACCCCCACCGTTCGATTTCCAAACCCAAACCGAGGCCATTCTGCTCGATTTTGGGCCCAAGACAAGTTTTGCACCTGGGACAAAAGCAGGACCTTCTCCCACCCCAGCGCTCCTGGGAGGAGCCGCCGGTCGCGGCCCGGCCGGCACCGCCCAGCAGCGCCCGGGAAACGCTTCCAGGCACCATTGAAAAATTGCAGTTTGTCTGTGCATATGTTTGGACTCTTTCCATGTTGTCCTGTTTACAAGTTAACCTAAGTTGGGGTGTTTGTCACGGGTCTTCTTGGTTTTGTATTTAAATAAATAAACGCGGCAAAGCGTCCCGCCAGGGGTTTGCTGCAGGTAGTTATATCCTCATGTGTAACGTGCTGCCACACGGCCAGCACCTTAGTAAATGATCAACTCACCGCTGTGAACCTGCCAACTTGCTATAACAACTCTGCTTTAAAAAAAGTGTTTGTGATCAGGCTTTCTCTTTGTCATCGTATGTGCATGCAGTATGATCAGTTGAACAATAACCATCAATAAAGTTTCACAAGATTTGAAAATGAAGTTTCTGTAGCATTTATATCTAAGGATGATAAATAAATTATCTTTAAAATTGAAACAGAGAGAGAAAGAGACTATATTAATCGATGAAAAATGGGGCAGTAACATATATTTATACTGGTGAGGGAATGAACCGAAATTTATTAAGAGTTCGATCCCCACATTTATTATGTAAGATATGCAAAACAAGCCTCCTGTTAATAAAAAGAAAAAGTAAATTTTGTTTAAACACCGTGATGAAAGCAAATTGAAAAATGTTTACCAAATGTTAGGCTTCCAATTTAAAGTGTGGATGAGACATCTTTTTTGGAATTGCACACACAAAATGTCTAATGTAGAGAATAACAGAATTTATTTGCAATTTTAATTTTCCTGAGATGGCTTTACAGCTCCCACTCTCCAAATGATTATATGGCGTTTTAGTCTATTAAAATTATCTTGAAAGGTTGAGGGTGCAGCCCATATTAGAAAATATTTTGTTTATAAAACTCCTACAGTACTCCTAGTAGTCATTTTAAAATGTATGTCTGAAATAGTTATGTAAGAAAAGCATTTGAAATTTTTTTACAATATATATTGGGAATGTTTTCACTTATATAAATAACTACTGATAATATGACTTATGAAAAAATTATTACTACCATATGTGGAATATAGTGACTTCTAAACAGATTTAAAAAGAAAAAAACCCTACAAACCCAGAAAATGTGTATATCTGTCTTTAGAAATTAGTGTTTATATCACAACCGTGATTTGTGAATAAAGAAAAATGGTTTGTAATATCAAAATAAAAGCTTAGTCTGAAAAGGTACAAATCCGTTGGTGTTCCAAGTCATTTTGCTTTCCCTGCTCGCTGTGTGGGTGCCAGGGCCGTGCCCACGGTGTCCCCACGGCCCTGTGCCCACGGTGTGCCCCAGAGCTCTGCCCGTGGGGCACGGGGCCGTTCCTGCTGGGGCTGGTCCCACCCGGTGCCAGCCCTGCCCCTGGGGTGTGTGGGGGCTGCTTGCTGTCCGTGTGTCTGTCCCCGTGTCCGTGGCCAGCGTGGGACAGACAGCCAGCAGGGCACTGGGTCAAGGTTTGCTGCCAAGGATGACAACTTCCACCCCCAGCATCAGCTGTGTTTCCCAGGCAGCACTGCATGATGCATGGGGAATAACTGGGGTTTGTTCACAGGGGTGGAAAAGGAATCTTCCACGCTTCAGATGCCAGTTATCCTCCCACTGAGCTCCCTTTCATGGCCAGAGCCTGTTTCTGTGCACACCAGGGGCAGGGAAGCAAGCAAAGATTGCTCTCCCACAGGCTCCTCCTGGCACTGCCAGCCTTGTTGCCCAAGCCACAAGAAAGGTGTCCACGTGCTGTACTTCTATGCCCATTAGCCCAGCGGGTCCAGATGAGGCTGCTGAGAGTACCTTGTGCCATGTCACATGCCTGCCAACAGAATTCTGTGACTCTTCTACCTGGGTTCCTATTTTACTCTAATTTGGCAGAGGAAGATAAGACAGAGAGAAGGGATTCAATATTGCTTGGGTTGCAGTTTAGCAGGAAGTTTTAATTTACCAAGTGCCTGAATCCTTTCAGGAAGCTAAAGAGAAGAAACCTTGATATTTGCCAGGAATAGTGGGGAGATATTATGCTGTGCCTAATTTAAATCTTTACATGACATAGAAGCACTAAATGTCCAAGTGCACTCTCCTGCATATCAGCTATGATGGATGCATTGCACTGCTTCCCTTGGTGGCAAGATGAATGACTGAGGTGGAAATACTGGGTAAGATTTGGGCTGAAGGCAGGCAAGAAGCATCTTGGCAGATAAACACAAGTGGGACACATAGACACACATGGAAAACCTGAAATGCCACGTAATTTTTACATGATTGGATTCGTTGCTTCTGTCTGGTATCATTACTTATGTCTAATGCAGTGGTGCTTCCTTTCTTAGACAACACATGATAATTTAATAAAAACTTGGTTGAACAATTGGCCAGAGAATGAGGAAGGTCCCACATGTAACCAAAAGACAAAAGGCAGTCATCTTTGCAGGGTATTTTTATTCCAATTATTTAAAGTTCCTATACAGCTTTAATTGTCTAGCTAAAATTAAATCAAAGCTTCATAGAAGATCTTAGAGCTGCCCCTGTGTAGGATGTTCTGTACTACTCTGTCCTTGGTCATCTTTTTTGGGCATTCAAATTATTAGCTTCTAATTTGGGTAAAATTTTAGGATTTTTTTTAGCTAGAATTTAATTTTCTTTAACTTTCTGGGAACCTTGTCTTCAGTTTCAATTGCTGTCATGTCATATTGCTGTTTCTTGCTTCAAGTGATTTTTTTGCAAGTTTGACATGTTCCTCTTGCCACATTTTTTCAGTTTTACAGTACAGATGCATGAGGAAAAAAGGCTGTGCAAATCATTTCCTCCCTAAAAGTAGAGCTGAAATACCATCATTTTGGTAGGTGTAAGGGAGAGAAGAAAGAAGAAGGAAAAAAGTAAAATAAAAAATAACCTTGTTTCAGTGGGAAGAGAAGATTCGAGTGGGAGGTGAGATCAGAAGGGAGACAATGATTTTGGGAGGTCTTTGAAGAATTTATGAAAGTGTCATCAAAAAGAGTCATTTTCCAGTATTATAAAAGTTTATCTTGATGCTTCATTTATACCTAAAGGGCATATGCTTCACCTCTCCCTGTAACAGGAGCTTTGTGCTGAGTCCTTCCAGACTTTGCAGGCAGCTTTCATGCCTCTGCAGCACTTCCCCAGTGCTCTGCATACCAATAATTGTCTCACAGTGCTTCACAAAAAGCACAATGGACGTGGCCTAGGATCAGAGGAAAAAATGGGCAGTATATGGCAGCATACCATCAACTTGAGTCTTTTCCTGAGGTAAGACAGAGATGAGCACTGGGAGGTAAAATATTAGAAGTGCTTTTAGATCCAAGAGCTCATCCTTATTTTCTCAAATGGAAAAGAAAGTTTTCTATTTCATTCTGTATTTAATTCAGGTGTATTCCCTGTATGCACACAGAGGATGAGTGCCATGCCATGGCAGTGTGGGTGTAGCAGGGATGTGACTCCCTGGCTGGGACACAGCTCCTGCTGGCAGCAGGGCAGTGGAACACACAATTGCCCACTTGTGAAAGGCAAATAATTAGAATTATATCCATGAAGGGACCTGGAAATAACCATGTCATTTGAGGTGTCCAGGCAGGCAGCATTCAGGGCCAGAATCTCCTGCTCAGCTGCTCTTTAGCTCTCTACAGGAGATGCTGTCACTCTTCAGGTTCCTACATCATGTCCTTCCAGGGCACTCAGGGTAGGTGACCTTGCTTTGTGTGCTTTGCAGTGCCTGCCAGGCCACAAAGAATGAGTTTTGTGTGGAAGGGAGGAGATTGCCATGCCCACTGACATCATGTTCAAGGCATTCACAAATACATGTGGGAGACTTTTAGAAGTTTTCTCTTGGATCAGTTTATACAGGATTTTTTCAACATGTAGTTGCCATGAGAATATTGGGTTAGGTTGTTCTCAATTCTTCTGCTAAAGACTCTCCTATTAACTTAATTATTAATTGAGAAACACTTCTAGAGTAGCCTGCTGGCTGGGACTCTGCCCTGGATCCCAGTCCCTGCTCCACATCCCGGTGAGTGAATCCTGCCTCCATGACCCTACTGCTGGGTTAAAGGGGATCAGGTGACAGCGGTGTCCCTTCTCCATCCCATGGGACACACTGGCTCCTCATAGCTCCTATTCCAAAAGGGATTTACAGCTGAAAATCCAAACTGGAGGAAAGCTTGTTTTGAAGGTGCTTTAGAGCCCCACAGTTTGCTCTGTGAGCTGGAATTTACCCTTCACTGACTGGGCAGCCTCTGTCCCTGGCCAATTTAATGATTTCACTCTTTAACAACAGGCCTGTGAGTCTGGAGTTCAGGATGTAAGAAAACTGTTAAATAAAACATAAGTGAATGCAAAAATAATCATTTAATGGACATTATGAAAGGACAGTAAACCAAACAGTTCAGTCCAATGGATGATGTATAACATCTAAACAAATATGACAACTAATTAAGGATTAGGTTCTGTGTTTTGGATGACAGGCCTTATAAAAACGAACAGCTAGGTTATGTTGGGGGAAAAAAAAAGCTGCATTTTGCAAATGTCAGGCAGACAGTTCAGTAAGCAGAAAAGCTCAGTTATCCAATTAAAATAAATGTGCAGTGTTCTCAATATAAAGAGCTAAAGCATCCTTATGTCGAGGAGTTAAGATGCTGAAATATAAGTGGAACAAAAAGTGCTCTCTATAAAGAATAATGCAATCTATCAAGATTAACATTTTGCATGCTGGCAAGGGCAGATAGTAATGTGTTTCAATTCCTGAAATTGGAAACATTAGACTAAGATCAGTACCAATTTAAACCCCAGGTAACCCCAAATATTGAATTGAATTAATTATTTACAACCACAAAGGGCTAATAACTTGCCCTGATGCCTTCTTTGGGAAATAGATATTTACAGTAGGTGCTCTCCTATTCCCCATAATCCTCCCTGGTACTTCATGTGAAATATAATTACAAGTTGCATAAATGCAATTTAGGAAAAAGTCTTCCACTAGAAATAATTCTGATTTATTCAGGAGTTTGATTCCAGTCCTGAGAAAGAATGAGGCTGGTTTGAACATTGTCATGTGCATGGGGTGTCAGGGGGAGGCCATAAAGTTTCAAGCCCACCAGTAGGGGACATAGTTAAACCTAATTTTTTTGTTGCTTTCTAACAAAAGGAGGTTATTGTGTAACAGTGGAAAGCAAGCAGTGGGGAGGGACCACAATAACAATTAAACTAGGTTGCACTTGATTTGTAGGAAAAAAAGATTCCACTATCTACACTTCCAGAAGAGCATATATTTTTTTTAAGCTGAGATTTAGACCTGTCCTTTGATGCAGGTCTTCAAAATAAGAATTTCTGAGGCTGGAAATGTGTAACAAAATTTCTAAAAGGATATTCAGTTCAAGGTATTTTCAACAGAATTAACATGAAACATATGGGTTTTCTGGTGGTTTATAAAGCAGAAAGCAGAACATTATTACTAGGAGGGAGGCTTTACCAGAGCATTAAAATGAAATTCAAGTTTGTGAGGTGCCTGACATATAAAATAAAATCTGTCAAATGTTGAAGTGAGAGGTGATATCTTAGCTCTGCAGTGCTTGAGAAAACATGGAAGAGCATGGCTGTAACACTCCCACCTCTGTTTGATTTCGCCACCCACAGATTTGCCACCTTTTTAATGAAGTGAGCAGTTGCACTTGCAGCTCTGAGACTTGCCTCTGCTGTCCTCACCTTTATTCTTCTAGAAGCAACGTTTCACGTCTCCTTGGCCACAACTTTTGATGTTCACCCAGAAGGGCAGTGATCCAGCTCCCTATTATTTGAGAAGAATGATGGCCCGGGGACACAGACATTGTTAATTCACAAACTCAGCTGATGAGCTCTGCAACTGAGGTTTCATCACAGACTTGAAATTTCTGGGGCCCCGTTGCTCTTCAGTTAAAAAGCAAACAAAGTTCTTTCAGGAAAAATAGCAAGCAAGAGAAAAAAAATAGTTTTATCTGTGAAGCTGAAAAGCAGCTTTTATTGGCAGTTCTCTTACACTAAGAATAGAGAGAGAAATATGCATGTTGCTACAGCTGGTAAATTCTGCCAGAGAGACAAGAAATTCCTATGGGATGTCTCTAGATTCTGGTACATGTCTTTTTTATTGTTTTAATTTTTAGTTTTATTTTCAAACATGACCTTCTGCTAGGCCACACAATAAAAATTGAACATTTCCCCCGTATTCCCCCAGCATTGGCCCCTAATCCCTGATTCCCCCTGGCAAGAACCATCCATAACCCTTGGACTTGGTTTGTGCCCTGGGATTAAGAGGAAGGCATGCATCAGCAGAGCATGCTGCACCAGTCCTCCACTCTGAATCCACTCTGAAATCACCTCTGGAAAATAAGAAGTGGCAACATGAATATGATAAGCAGAGCAACATGGCCTACTTTCTGATAATCTTCTTTTATAGCTTTATTCTCGGTGGCTTTGAGGGGAAGTCACTGCAGAAATCATTTTGCCCAGTGCCAAAATAATGGAAATACATGCAAATTTGTGCTCTCCCCCAGTTGTCTGTCTTTTTGTCCTTTAGTCAGCCTCATCCTGCCACCACTCTACAGAATTTCATACCTGTGTGGAACCCAGCATAGGACTGGGGACAGGGAAATAGGATATCATTACTGGAACACCCTAAGAAACAAATCCCCAGTAAAATGAATTATTGTAAGGGAACAGGAGATTTGGGAAAGTGAAAACCAACGAAGTTATTCCTGTTGAAGGTCAGAAGAAACTTGGTGCCAGCAGACACCATAGCTAGCACTGACCTGCCCAAACTGAGAGGGGATCTCCAGAACATTGTCACCTCACACCAAAGCACACACAGGATTATTTGAAAGCCCCCAAAGGCCACTTGCCTTATTTTGATGAGCTGTTTTCAAGTTGTTTTAGACAAAGCACTCCCAGGGTTTTCAGAGGCTGAAGTCACCTGAAGAGAGAGGTGTGGTCCAATTGCATACTTGTTTGCCTAGAACTTTCACAAAGAACAGTTCCATCTTCTTTTTTCTTTTTAATTGTGAGAATTCTTCACTTTTTCTACAAATATAAAAGTCCTTCTTCCTTCTAATTTCTTTCCTAAATTGAAAATAATTTTCTTCTCCATGTTGTCAGAATTAATTTTAAAGATTAAAATAAATAAATAAATAAATAAATAAATAAATAGAAAGGAAAAAGAAGATGTGTTGGCAATGCTGCAGGTCTGCAAAGGAACACAGCACTGAGGTAAAGGAAGGCAGGTTGCTGAGTGAGTAGGTCCTAGGAATTTTAAATAAGCTTAAGACTGCTAAAAGGAAAAGTCATGAGGTCTCTGGTGTTTGTGAACATGCTGCAGAAAAGCAGACACATTAAAAGTGAAAGTTTTCCATTCTCTGTTGTGTAAGCACAAGCAGGCAACAACACCAACAATGTATTTTAATCAGAGAAGAGCTAACAGCTTAAATTTGCTCATTTGCAGGGTTCAGCCCAGAGCTCATAAGCACCTAAGGTGATTTCTGTAACTTCAGGAATGGATGTCCCAAAACAAATTGATACTTTTTTTTTTTTAAAGTTAGGTCTAAAAAACTTTTTCCAGGGAGATAGAATTTCAGGATTTTAGAATTAACTAATTAAAAGCCTGGTTTGGGGCAGCTGTGTATGTTTAATATGAGTCACATGCTAGCTTTATTTTCATCCTTGCCCATCGTAGTTCATTCACTGTGTAGTTTCTTAGAAAAAAGGAGTTTTGAACTCACTGAAAACATTTCACTCATTTGTTGAAAACTCCACCAAAGCAGGAAAATCCCCCGACTGTCCTGCTCCTGCTGGGCACACAACAGGAGGGACCCTTAGAGCAGATGGGCCTTGGGCAGCTGCAGATGGGAACCACCAAACCCAGCCCTGAGGGGCTCCAGGTACCCCTGCTTAAACTGGGGTGCATCAAACAGCAAACACCACTTAATAATCATAAATGCACACTGAAGCACACCAATGCAACCATCCCAGGGTCAGTGAGACCTCACAGGGTGTTGTCTGGGTGGGGAACTCCAAGCTAGCAGCTCGGCCTGCAGGGTGGGCAGGGACAGCCAGGCTGGGATGCCACAGGCTGGGCACCTGGAGGGGTTCAGGGGTGTCTGATGTCATCTTAGCATCATCTAAGAGACTTAGATTACCTAAACTGAAGGCCTTCAAAGCCTTAAACAAGAGTTAAACCCTCTTAGTTTCTGCTGAAGTCCACAGGCTGTTACCCTGCATCCCCTAAATGCAGCTCAGGTGCTTTAATTTAGCTAGAACCTTTCAATTTACTAGACAGATGGGCTTTGATCCCTCATGTGTGTCACGCTCCTATAAGGCCACAGTCACAGCTGCTGAACCACAGGAGAGCCATGGCAATCCTTTATAAGAACAAGGTCCATCCCAGCCCTGTGGGGCTGGGGTTCCTATCCCAGCGCTGGCGCCTGTGCTCCTGTGCAATGGGGAACAGAGGCTGCCCACTCCTTTTTCCCACATTGCTGCACAGAGAATTTATTTTCAGCCATCAAAGGTAAATTTGACCGTGAAGAAAACGTAGAATTGAGGCTTTTCTCCCTCTGAGTTGCATTCCTCCGCGCGCACAGGATAAATTAATTAAATGTGTTTTTACCTTATGCTTTCCTGAAAATGTTCTCTAATAACTCAACCTAGATGAGTTATTTAAGAGGAATTCAAAACTGAGCTTTCCTAGAATCTCAACTGTGAAAGCAAATCAATTCTATAATGCACCTGATGATAACGTAAAGGAAAAGGACAAATACTTATGTAAGAGAAGGAAACCAACAGTCTTGTCAGGAAGTTGGGAGGCTTAACTCTTCAAGTCACTTTTAAATATCTCCCCATGACTAGAAAAATTCCCAGTAGCTTATAGCTGAATAGAAAAATTGCCCCAGGACACTTCATCCTTGCATAACAATGAAAGAAATGTGCTGAAGAGTGATACAAAACAATGCAGAAAACTTTTTACCATTAGTGACGGGTACAATGCCATGTCTTCTTCTACAACAGGCCCTGAATCTTTCAGAGTTTAACTTAAAACTGAAAAAGCCTCAAGATGGGCCATGAAGGGGTCTGGGAAATCCCCCATGTTGGACATCTGTAAAACAGCTGGGACTTCCCCCTGCATATGGAGTTGCTTGTTGCTAAAATGGCTTTACTGAAATGTTGCTAAAGTTTTAAAGAATACTTCTAAAAGCGAACAACTGTGATTGCACTGTTTCCAGCAGTAATTGCATTCCTATGTTGCAGCTTATGAAGGTTTTCTGAGATCTTACTTTTGTGTTTGATCCAGGAGAAGCAGTTTGCCTAAATAACTCAACTCAGTGGGATTTTTTTCTTGTTGTATTTCCTCTTAAAGCTTTTTTTTCCCTTTTTTTTTTTTTTTTTTTTTTTTTTACAATTCCTAATATGAAACCAGAGCCTGAGAAGACTGAGAAGATCAAAAGATCAAACAGCAAGTAAAGATTTAAAGAGCATAACACACGTTCTGGAACTGAGGAAAAGATCCCAACAAAACAAATAAAAGACCAAAGAACCCCCTAGAGTAGATTGCTACTCTCTCTGTATATTAACCTGACTTTAAATGGCAGGAGTTCCTTTGGGCTCATTTTTAAGTGGATATAATAGCTGTCTTTCAAGAGAAACCTGGGAAAAAGGGATGGACAGGCAGAGGGGAGATCTCCAACATCCTTGCAGAGCCATTCTTCCCTGGGAGTGCCTCCACCAGTGCTGGGGAGATCTATGCAAAGTCATTTTACATGGAATAAAGACCTGTCTGTAGCCACCTTCTCTTCCACAGGCTCTGCCTTGTGGAGAGCACAAAGGCATTTTCATTTCCCTCTTTGCTATTGCATTTGCTGGGAATGTCCTGACAAAGGCAGGAAGAATGAATCTGACTCCATGTTCTCAGAAGGCTAATTTATTACTTTATTATACTATATTATATTAAAGAATACTTTACTGAATTATACTAAAGAATACAGAAAGGATACTTACTAAATGCTAAAAATATAATAATGACAATTTGTGACTCTTTCCAGAGTCCTGACACAGTTTGGCACTGATTGGCCAAAAACAACTCACCGCAGAATCCAATGGAACAATCACCTTTGGGTAAACAATCTCCAAACACATTCCAGACAAGCAAAACCCAGGAGAAGCAATTGAGATAAGAATTGTTTTCCTTTTCTCTGAGGCTTCTCAGCTTCCCAGGAGAAAAATCCTGGGTGAAGGGATTTTTCCAGAGAACATGAATGCTACACTTTGCAGCCAAGACATGTGGCAAACGCAGCCATTTGGGTTTCAAAGCCTTTGTTCTTCACCCCTGACTGATATACAGCACTGTGACAGGCATAAGTTTTCCCCTTATTCAGCATGAAATTAACTTAACGTGCTCAAAGCAGCAGAGCTATCAAGCCCGGATCATAATCAGCATTGGCTTCTTGGGGGACCCTTCCCAGCCCAGCGCTAACTTGGGGTCTGTACTCACCATGAGTCCCACGGGCAGCCCCAGCACCCTCCACGTGTGCTCTGCAAAGGGCCAAAGAAGGCATGGATGCTCCCCCTGTGTAGCCACACTTCTCCTCACAGAGGAAAGCAAGGCAATCTTCCCAAAAATATTTCTGAGATTCACATTCTCTGAACCTCAGGAAAAGCAAAAACAATTCTTATCTCATTTGCTGTGCCTGTGTTAGTGCAAAAGTAGAATGCAATATGGAGATTGTTTATCCAAAGTGATGATGTTATGTTTCCTTGACCTATCAGGGCCAGATATGTGTGTGTTGGGGCTGTCACTGACTGTCACGAGATTCTGTGCAGTGTGTGCAGAGTTGAGTGCTTGGCAGATTCAGTTTAGACGTAATGTAATATAGTGTAATATTATATAGAATAATATAGTATAAAGTGAAGTAATTCATTATGAAGTAATTAATTAGCCTTCTGATAAGATGGAGTCAGATGCGTCATTCTCTCCCCTCATCGGAGAGAAAATATCTACTATACCCCTGTCCTCTCCAGCCTCCATCTGCAGCCCCAAAGCCACAGAAGGGATGGATGCTCCCCTTGCTCTCTCCCTGCCCTCTGCAGCCCCAAAGCCAAAGGAATGGATGTTCCCCCTGTCCTCTCCAGCCTCCCTCTGCAGCCCCAAAGCTAAAGGAGGGATAGATGTTCCCCTTTTTGTTCCCCCTGCCCTCTCCAGCCTCCCTCTGCAGCCCCAAAGCCAAAGGAGGGATGGATGTTCCCCTTTTTGTTCCCCCTGCCCTCTCCAGCCTCTCTCTGCAGCCCCAAAGGCATCACCAGCCAGCCCGGATGCGTTGTTTTAAATATGCTCGTAATGAGTAAATGCACCCGCAGCCCTTCAGAGCTGCTGTTTCCAATGTTTAAGTGCCTTTTGGGAAGCTTTTAGGCTGAAATGTTGCTGTTAAGACACTGAAATATGAGTAAATCTTGCAAACGACACAAGTTCTAATGTTCCTCGTTTCTGTGGCGCTGCACGCTGTGCTAATGACCCGGTGACTGGATTTGCTGCTTTGGAAAGCAGAGCTCTGTGCTGTAAAACTTTCATCTAACTCGAGCTGCCTCTCTCTAACGAATTTTTTATTTGTTTACTTGTTGTTTCAGTAGAATTTAAAAGTAGCAATTAAAAAAGTCCAGCCAACCAAGCCCTCGTCCCCTAACGAGGAAGTTGCCTTAATTCAAGATCTAATATAATGATGAGGAAAACATTGTGCTCTGTCCAGTAGAGTGATAAGAAGTTAAGGAAGATGCATAAATATGCTCATACTTTGCATGAACAGGAATGCATAATTCATGTGAAGGTTTACACTCACACCAGCCACCACAGCTACGTTTTCCACTCAGCTCTGCCTGGGCCTGACTCCTGTTTCTTGGTCAGAAAATCCTGATGTCCTGTGAACCCTGGCTCTCCTGTTCCCATGTACTTTGTTTGCTACAGGGTGGAGCAACTCCTGAGTGTGGCTGTGCCAGGCAGGGAGGCTGACCTGGCACACTCAGCATCTCCACAGTGGTTTGAAGCAGAACCTGAGCAACCAGCTTTCCCTCTGAGCCTTGGAAAAGAGGCCAGGGATTAAGAAGAAGCAGGAGTAGACAGGGAGAGTGTGGTGTTTAACAGCACAGGAGAGGAGGAGAGCCATGGAATGAAAGGAGGAGCAAGCCAAGGAGACTGTGCAGGTCTCACCTGGGGACATGGGTGTCTCCCCTGGATTAGGGAAGGGGAATGTGGGAGCCAAGCTGCATCCCATGGCGGCTGCCCGTGCAGAGCTGCTCCCCTTTGCCTTCTGCTGAGAAGATCTGTGTGATGATGGAGGACCACAGGCATGGGGAAAATAAAAATTTACAATTCCTACAGCCAAGGTCAACACTGCCATCTCTGCTTGTTCTGGTGGAGCTCACAGGAGGAGCATGGAGACACACTGATGCTCCTGGCACTCCCACCTGCCCTTCCTGCATGGAGCCCTGGGGCACAGCCACCCCTTTGTCCCCAGGTTTGCTTTGCCTAGGACTAGGAAAAAAATAATTTGCATACAAAAGTAAATAAACCCCCAGCACTTCTGTTTAAAAAGCAGAGACCAATATTTACTATGTGTTTATTTACTGTACTGCTGGTGAAAACAATGTTGTTAGAAAAATAAATGGGCAAAATATGGTGATTTTTGTCTTATTTCTGAGCTAACTGAAAAGATGAGAGATAAAATCTGATAAAAGCTATTTGCAATGAAATCCCTGACTGCTCCCCCCTGTCCCTCCACAGAGCAGGGACTGTCACAGTCCTCCAAGGGCTGGCAAAGAAATGTGTCCTTGTGGCCACCAGTCTGACTGTGGCCGTGCTGTGCTCACTGGCAGGGGTAGGGGGGTTTCCATCTCCATGCTTTGAGATGTCCTGTGCCATCCTTTGGGATGTCCTGTGCCATCAGCCCCTGGCACAAGCCCAGCACGGCTTGGGAGAGAGAGGGGACGTGGCAAACACAGCCCTGAGTGCAGAGAAGAGGAGAAGGAGCCTTGGGGAGTTTGGGCAACAAGCAGAGCAGTGCCAGCTCTCACTGATTGCACAGGAGGGGTGAATTTCACTGCTCCCCATCCAGGGGTCTCCAGCTCAGCCTCCACACTCTCAGGGGCTGGTGGGGAGTGGGATTCTGCAGTGCAAGGACCAAAATGAGAGCTGTAGGTCTTTATTATGGTGAAATCATAACATCTAAAATCCAATTCAGCCCTTGCTATAAATAAGTATAATAAAGAATTTAATGATATTTCCACTAAAATTAGTCAGAAGGCAAACTTTAAAAAATGACACAGATCATTAACTGGGAACATTTCTCAGAAGAGATTTGTTATATTAAAAAGGCACTGAAATTACTAGCGTTAATCAAGTGTATTGTATTAAAAACTCTGTATAGATTAATTAAGTACTTTAAATATGAAGAAATAAAAAAGTGGGGATATAGAAGAGGAATCACAGACTTGAATCTCAGTCTCTTGACATGCTACTTCCCCTGAACTTCTTAAGCACCTAATTTAGTAAGAATTCAAATTAAATACTTATTCTTGGCTGGTCTAAGCTGTTTTTAATACCCTATTACATAAGTAACAAGATTCCTGGCATGACTTTTCATTCACTTTCCTCAAATACAGATACTGGGCTCTTGTCCCTGCCACATCCTGGGCTCAGTTGAGTCAGTAAGGGCCACAGACAGTCAGCAAAACACATTTTATACCATTTTTGAGATACTTAGCTGTGGTTCTTTGCCTTCAGGACCTGGCACTTTTAGGTGATCTCCCGCTGGAACAAATCTGGGCTTGTTTAGCCACTGACTGCAGAGAAGAAGAGCATTCAGCTCATACACCTTAATTTGTATTTGCCAATGAGGGCAATTTGCCTCTGCACTGCTGCTCCCTTGGGTACCAGGCACTTAAAACAACCTCAGTTCAAAGTACCAACTTTAAAAAAAAAAATAAAAAAGCAAAACTGTGACATAGGCAGGCTGCATTTTATCTTTCTCCTTGTGGGAGCCGTGGAGCATCATCTCTGTCCTGCAGGCTGAGCCAGCCTTGCACAGGTTGGAAAGTGAGGTTATTCTGTGGGTGGAAAGCAGCAGCATCAGGCTCTCTGAGCCCTTGTTAGCACAGGCAGCAGCTCCAGGAGTGCTTGTTCCTCTCCTGTAGCAGCACACCCCATTGGCAGAGATGTTATACACACAATTAGAATATTCACTGTCAGCTCCTGCAGAAAAATGTGCTTTACTCTTATGGCATGGGAAAAACAAAGTTGTATTTTCCTGCTTGGGTGTTGCAGTGTTTTTGCCAGATCCATTTGTACCAGGGGTACTTCAAGGACAGGAAAAAATAACAGAGGTGCTCCCTCCATCTGCAGCACTTGGACTATAAAGGAGAATCTGTAAGAGAGGTCAGCAAAGCTGTCCTCACCCTACCTGCAAAATAACCAGTCTTTTCTTATAGACAGACACACAATTTTACATTTCTACATGAAGAAAACTATAGCCCATCTTCTTCCCATGCTGCCCATGCAAAGTCCCAGCCAGGCCCCTGAACAGGTTGGGGGCTGACCCACAGAAACCTGAACCAGCTGTACACTCTGCCCAATCCTGTGTTTCTCCCAGGGATCATAGAACCTTTTACTGGTTTAAACTAAACATTCAGGCTTGAAAGCTGGGAGACTTACATTTTTATTTTTTTAATGGATTTAGTATTAACAAAATAAAATAAAAAATATAATTCTGGTGCAGTTTGACTGGCTCAGTAGGAGGTATTATCATATATCCTTGTCTCCCAGTTTCTTATTTCAATTGTGTGGTGCTTTAAATGACACTGGATAATACAGCAGAGTGTGTGTCAGAAACAGGTCACCAGCTGATTTTCTGCAGCTGCTTTATGGAAAAATATATTCCTTAAAACTCAAAAGCTCTTCAGCCAAGGCCCCAATACTTGAGGAGCTGTTGTATATTCCAGGTTTGTTATAGTGCAGCTCACATTCTGGGCACACTCTTTAGTTGTGTGATAAAAAACACTGACATAGATTCATGTAAAATGCAGTAACCTAAAATGTTTGTAGCCACATACTATCACTGAAACAGAATGAAGTACATGTATATTTTATTTTATTTTATTTTATTTTATTTTATTTTATTTTATTTTATTTTATTTTATTTTATTGAGATATTAAATCAGAGATTGTCTTCACCTGTGAAACTCAACTCGGTGGACACACTTGTAATTACATTAATTAAAAACATCTGGAAACTGTTTCATAGCTTTATGCTACATGAAAAACATATTTTTCACAATTATTTTTAAAATAGATATTTTTCAAACTTGGATTTTCTCTTTTTATTGATGTTTATTTCTAATTTTTTTCTCCGAAACACAGTTTATTTTGCTATTGGTCAGGGAGTAAGATAAAAACCTGAAAGGAGCTACACCTGAAGGTAATACCTGAAACGAGCTACACCTGTGTTTTATCTCCCAGGCACATTCCAGGGTTGATTCCTAATGAAGAAAAGCTGCTTGTGAGGGGCTGGGTATTAAGGAGAGGCTTTTTGGGGTGGCAGTTTGTGCTCCTGTGGGTTGCATGGTGGCTGTCTGGTGGTTTCTTTGGTACAGTGAAATAGTGAGATTTGGCACGCACTTTCTGTTTTGGGAGAGAAGTATTTTGTCTGTCAAGATGTTTGTGCCTCCAGAAAATAATGATCTGGGTGAGTATTGTTTGGTGCAAGCCCCTGTTTGTTCTGCTTTTCAACTTTTGTTGAGAGATGAGAAAAAAATCTGAGTCTTGGAGGTGATTCTGAGCAGGGAGGGGATGGATGAAGGATTGATGTTGAGCTGTTGAAAAGGGGAGTGTGGGGGGCAAAGTACTTTAGGTTTTGTGTTTGCTTCTCACTATACAAGCTTGCTATGAGTTAATGGAATCTCATAATTTCTTTAAGTCGAATCTTCTTTGTCTGGGATGGCGATTGGTGAGTGCCTTTGCTTCATCTCCACTCAGAGGCATTTTGTGTTTCCATCCCCTTGTCCTGCTGGGAGGGTTTCTGCCAGTGACCAAGGGCTAGTGGTGCTGGAGGAGCACTTGGAGGAGAGTCAGTACCTTGGAATTGGGCAGATTCCCCTGGAGAAAGAGGGAAAAGGGTTTTGGGGATAGAAACAGGGAGGCTCATCTAAGCAAGAGGGAGAAAAAGGTGTTTGGCTAAGAAGGGTGAAATAATTGGGGGGTGTAATGTAATCAGCTAAGACTAATGCCACATAAGGCTTACAGAAGCTAAAACTTCAATCCAAGCAGTGAGTTTTGAGGAGTGCTTGGCAAAGAGGGATATGATGCTCTAAAGGTATCTTTAGGCCTGACTTAGGGGTGCTGTTTATCCACAGTCAGCTGAGAGTGAAGCCCAATGTAAAGCCTAGTGCTGCACATAACCATGCAGAGCTCCTGGCCATGGCTGAGCTGGGCTGGGGGGGCTCTGGGGTCTGTACCCCATGCAGTGGCACTGAGCAGGGTGCCTGGTCAGCAGCTCCTGCCAGAGGATGCTGCTGGGATCAGCTTTGATGGAGTGCTTGGGTTGTTTGCTCAGGTCCTTTCCTGGAAATGCAGCAGAGCTGCAGTGCTCAGCCGGCCACCAGCACTTCATCTCACTCTTAATATCTGCCTCTTGCAGTATTTGTGCTGTTCAGGTAGAGCTATAGCCCAGAAGTTTCAGTGAGTTAATAACTCAGACTCTGTTTGTGGTGCAGGCTCATCCAGGAGAAATGAACAAATATTGTTGCCCCAAATCTGCACTGAGTGTGAATGTCGGTAAGGTTACATCACTTGGTTACAGTATATGTCATTGAGACACTTGCCTTGAAATTTGTAGTGATTTAAGTTTAATTTTGGCTCAAGAATCTGCGTAAACTGGAGCACAAACATTATCTTGGCTTTTTTTGCTTTAGCTGGAAGGTGCCAATGAAGTTCTGTAAGAGAGCAGTAAGGCCAGAGCCAGAGCTGTGAACCCAGAGGGAGGAGAAGGCATTAAAATGAGTCAGCTGTGTCCCTGCACTCGGATAAAAGTTCTCAAATTGTGAAGCAGACTCTTACAGCCAGCAAGAGAAGTGAGCTTGCCAAGGAAATAACCCTGGAGGAGTTCCTGCTCTGCCTTAGAAGGAAGAGAGGAGGATCATATATTTGCATATCCCCCATCCCACAATGGATGAACAGGTTTGAAAACTCCCTCCAAAATGCCTATTTGCTTTCTCTGTTTGTACTTGAGGGGTTTTTAGTCTCTCTTCTATTTCAGTGCAGTAGCTGGGGTTTTTCATGTGCTGTCGGTGTCCTCTAGGTGATACCTGGCCCTGGTATTACTGAAAGTAGTGCTAACAGCAGAAATAGAAGTGTCTGTGCTAGAATAGAGAAGTCACATTCCACAAAAACATTCCTCTCCAGGCTGAATGATCTGAGCAGAAGTGTGCTCCAGCAAAGCTTTGTTTTTCCCCTCACTGCTGGTCACTGACCCCAGCCTGTCTTTCCCTGCTGATGGAAGGTGGTCATGGCTTGGAGGTAGAGGAAGCCTGGGTGGGGAACATGCTGCCACCACACCAAGATGTGCTTTCAGTGTGAGCCACCACAGTGGAAGTGCCTCACATTCAGGTGGAACTACAAGTGCAGCATGGAAATAAGTGGTCCTGGAAGTTCCTGTATCTGTGATGACTGAGGACCAGGTACAGGCAGGGTGTCCTCATGACTATTCATACTGTGTTTAGGAGAGAAAAATAATAGGCAATCTCTGAGTTGCTGAAGTTTTCAATTGTATGAAGTGGTGCAAGGAGCCAGCAGTTCTTAATGAGGTTTTGTGGTTTCACTGCACGTGTTTCATTTGAAGGTAAAGAGTATTTGCACAGGCACTAAAATAGAGTGGAGAAGAACTGTACAGAATTTATGCTGCCCTGGGGTTAAGAGTGTCTATATCTGACGGTTTATGTCCACCTTTTCTTGCAGAAATGATTGCAGGGTGAATTTTAAGAACTTTATCATGTGCAGGATTTGTAAATGCACAGGAGCTGGGTTAGGGCTCTTGTGCTTGGAAGGAGGCTGCTCTAAGCCTGGTGCTCTCAGAAATCATGCCTACCTATGCAGCAGGCTTAGTTTCAGGAGCAACCTGCACTTGGGCTGCCTAATTCTGAAACAGCCCCAAAATTAGACTTAATATGTGAAACCTGCGAGTCTGTACATTGGAATTGGAGTTTCCAGAAACAAGAAATGGATTCCTGTGAGCACAGAACCAGTTAGTTTTTATTTTCTTTCTGTTGCTTAGAATGTCAGTGATAGCTGTAGCCATAAATAATTTTGAGAAATACAATTATTTCTATCCTGAAACTTTGAATGAGAAAAAGTTTTTTGTGTAAAGAAACTTAATGGAGACTGTGACCAGGAACTTTAATGGAATGTTTCAGGTGCTTATCCAACCAGTGAGTGCTCAGAAATAGAGCACTTGAGCAGCAGTTTGTGCTAGTGGTAAACAGCCATCATGATGTTCTCTCTTGTTGTATTACAGTTTCAATGTTCTGCCATGCAGAACTGTTGGTTCTGTTTGTTTGTGTGCAGCTATTGCCTCAGAATGAGCGAGCCATGGAGGAGAATGCCTTTGTGAGGAATCCCTTTGGAGCCCCACAGCCTAAGGATGGATGCCCCAAGCTGCAAGGGGAGTTCAGCTCTCTGAGTTTGGGAGCAGGAGTTCACCCTGTCCTTCCTTAAAAATGGGTGTACATCTCCTCTGCTCCTATCCCTGCCCTCTTTTGATTTAATATTTAGGTCAAAACTAGAGTTGCACACAAATGAGAAGTTGAAATGAGAAGGCATGGTAGCCATCACTGTGTTTGAAACAAATTATCAACCAGAGCAGGTCAAACCCCCTTGAATCACAGCGCCTTCTTCCCACTCAGGATTACCAGGATGTGCATTCAGTCCTTGTAAGTGGGCTTCAACTTTTCTGAGCTGCAGAAGAAAGTTGGATTAACATCTCTGTGCATTTTGCCACTTTCTGACAGCACTGTAAGCTGCAGGCTGGGGACTGGATTCCCACACAGGGTAGACACTTGAACAAAAGTACGGAGCTAAGATCATCATTGTTTTGACCTTTTTTCTCCTTTTCTGCTCAATTCCTACTGTGATCAATCAATAGCTGCTGTGGGAACCCTGGGTCAATATAATTTAAACTGGTTAGTATGTCAGGATGATGCCACTTCAAATACTGTAGCAGTCAAACCTTGCTGTATAAATAAAAAAATCCCATGTAGTAGAAAGAAAGCAGGTGTTTTTTTTCCTTTGAAACATTTCTGAGCTGACAACTCTGGATTTATGCTGACATAAATTATTCTTGTAAAAACAGAAACAGACAAAAATCCTTGGGATAGCTGCTTCCCTAATCTCAAGCAGATCTGAGGGGAAAACCAGGAGATGGGTTTGAGCATGTGAGAAGCTGGCTTTGTGTCTCCCTTACAGCTTAGGCTCAAGTGCTCTGCTTCATTAAACCTAAACATAAAGCAGTTGTACCCCAGCCTTCTGGCTTAAGAAAGCAGCGAGAGTTTGTTATAAAACTCCTTGCTTGACCAAGGTTATTTTTTCTCTTGTGAGAAAAATGTGTCTTAGCTTGGTGGTGGAGCTCTGGAGCACCTGTAGGTGTTGAGAGGTGTTCAGGCTGCACTCCCAAATTGGGGTAGGGCTCCCCTCTGTGGGATTTATCCAAGGTAGTTACTATTTTTTTGGTAAACAAAGGGAATCTTAGCTTGCAGACTTAATGGAAAACATGAACCATCTGTGAATGTTACTTGCAGCTCATTTACTTCATTGGCAAATATTAAACGGTGTTGTAAAGAGCCACTGAAATTATGGAAATGGGTTTTAACATTAAAATCAAAGTGCAATTAGAACATTTCATTGCATAATTGTTTGGCAGACTAAGCTAGCAAGTAGAAGATACCCAGCTTTCTGGTTTATTGGCCGCAGGTTGTGTCTTTAGAACTACAGAAGCTATGTTTTTGTATTTATATTTTTTTAATGATCTGCACAATTATGAAAAGGCAGTGCTCACACATCTTGGGGTTTATTTTGTATGACTGTGTTTTACATTTCTAAACTGTAATCTCTGTTTTCCCTAACTAGCATAAATTGGAACCTGCAGGATTTAGAGTCAGGGATACAGACAGCAGCAGCTTCTTGTTTTTCCCCCTGTGTACAACCTCCTCTGGAACATATAGCTTGCTTGGTTTTAATTATTGTTCAGATAAAAGAAAAAAAAAAAAGGTTCATCACCAGTGTGGCCCAGAGTGTTTTGTAAGTAAACACCACCTTACAGCAGACATACAATCAATCCCAAAACATGATTTTTACATCTGCAGAAAAAAAAGACATCAGATTTAGTGTTGGAATACCCAAAAATATTATATGTATTTGTAAAATACAATTTTAAAATTTATTTGCCCAAAGCATGTTACAAATAGTCTCTGCTTTGCTGTTTCATCGGGAACAATGAGGGATTATGATAGGTAAGAGCTAGCCAGTGATGCATAGAGTCCTTGTGCTTTTAATTTATGTATGGAGTGCTCAGAGTAAGAATATATTTACTGTCTCATGCAGCTGAGCACTAGGGGCTCAGCCCTGGGAATGAAATAACATGTAGTTGAAATTACTGCACAATTCTTTTTACTGTAAAAGCTTTTCAGAAACTGTCTCTTTCTGTTCAGTGTTTGTACGTTAGGGTCCTATTTGTGCCTGGGTTCCCAGGTGCTATTGTAATGCAAATAATTGTATTTTTTTTAAATGCACACTGTGAGCTCCAGTGTTGCTTCAGGAGTAAATATTTAAGTACCTTTAATATTGAACATTTGCTGAATGCCTTGGTACTGCTGCTATAACTGTTTACTTTATTTATTTGTGGAATCATGTTAGTCTTGGGGGGAAAAAAGTCTCTGCTCTTGAGATCATGTTTGGGGTCCTCTGTACTATTCTGGGTAGGCTGAACAAGAATTACAGCAGGTGATTTCAGCACTAAGGTGAAATTGTATGGGAATATTGCTCCTGTGGGGGCAGAGGTGTTCTGCCAATCAGTATTAAGGTGACTTCTTTGCAGGGAGCACTGCTGCTCTGTGGAAATGCACTTTACTGCTCTGCCTGAGCTGTGCAGTCTCTGGGCACTGCAAATTACTGAACAAGTAGGAGAGCAACTCTTGTAGCTTGTGGCATTACAGGTGGTGCCGACAAGAAGCATGTTCCCAGAAGCACACAAGGATAATGCTAAAATGTGGGTATTTCCATGCTGTTTGGCTCAAAGGCCAGGTGTCCTGTGGCTCCTGCAGCAGCCAGGGTCCTCCAGTGATGCTGATGCTGGGGGTCTCTGGCTCTTGTTCCAGCTAAGCCACTGTTCACCTGGGCAAGAACAGGGATTTCTTAGCAAATGCTTTAGGAACAGAAAAAATGTTTATTTGATTTTTGATTCCTTCTGCTTGTTCTTTTTAATATGAGTGGGGTGGATTTCAGTCTGGTTTGGGCATGAAAAGCGAACTATTTTCCTGGTGTTGGTTTTACATTCAGAACTCCCATGGGTTGCGGCTGTTACCAACATACTGTTCTTTGGTCGTCGAAAACAAGAAGCAGCTGGTCATTGTGGGTGTGTTATCTGCTGGCAGCTGCAAATCCAGCCCTTCAGCTGGCCCTTTCCAGCCTCCACAGCGCTGGGTGCCCTTGCTCTGGGCTCTGTGTGTCAGCTGGAGGCAGCCCCTGCCCCTGGTGGGTGCACCCTCCATGAGAGATGTGCAGGTGGTGGTGGTAAGGCAGAGGTTTGGAGGCACGGTACGTGCTCAGGATGTGTCGGCCAGGGTGGTACCTGCAGGTCAGGAATCCAATTTCTACCCTGGTACTGGATGAGCAGCTGACACGGGATCTTTAATCACCTCTGGGAGCTGAGCTCCTGTCTGTGAGTTGCTGTGTTGAGCAGAGCCCTCCCTGTGTGGCTTTAGATAGGGGTCTCTGCCACAGCTGAGTGAGTTGAGACATTTGGGAGCCAAGGCCAAGGAGTTGTTTTGTGCATTCTGGGCCATTCCCCTGCATTCATGTGCTGCAGGGTTTGGTATGAAGAAGCTGGCAGGTTCCTTGCCTCACCATCAGTAAATACATGGATCACACGCAACATTTCTTTAAAGGTAAAGAGCTAAAAAAAAAATCTCAGCAAGCCTCATGCAAATGAGCCTGCCTCCTCAATACAATTTCCCTGAAACACCAACACAGTGCAGGTCTTTGTAATGTGATAAATCAGCTGAAGCAGCAGGAATTTAATGTACTTGCTAAGGAATAGCAACTTTTTTTGAGCACCTCTGGAGGTTAATTGATGAAAGGATTTTGAGTTGATAAACACAACAGGAGGATTTGGATGTTTTCTCTCAGATGAAAACCTGTCTAGTCTGTGCTGCAAGATATTTATTTAACAAGAACTGTAAGTATGAAGCTCTAAGACAATAATTTCCCCTCCTAAAAAAAAGGCCTTTATTTCAGTCTGACGTATCCCAGGATCACTGTGACATCCCAGATAATTTCAGATCCCTTCAGGGGTTTGGTGCTTAGATACATGTACATGCTAATCCACAGAGTAGATGGAGCAGGAAGATGACCTCCGAGCTGTGAATCCCCATGGATAGGAAGCAAACAAAAAGGAATGGACTAAGGCAACTTTGCAATATGAGGCTGGCACATGGTGATGATAAACAGTCAACACTGGCACAACGCTGTTGTTTAGCTTTCAACTGAGTTAGTCTTGCTGCTACCACTGGGAAAACTAATAACATAACAAATGAAACTATTGTTCAGTTTCATTAAAAAGAAATCTGATAAGATGGGGAAAATTGAATTAGCCAATCTCAATAGAGTTGCTGCTTGTTGGAGCAAAAGCAATATCATCTCTAATAGAATATGTCCCAGATAGTTTTGGCTGGCCCATGCAGTGTGAATTGTGTGTGCAGATGCTGGCACAGCCCTGCAGCAGGCTAATGGGAGTGTTAGTGGGTCAGCACTCTGCATCTCCAGCAGCAGCTCCACGGCCAAGGCTGGCAGTGCTACCTGTGAGATCAATGAGATGAATTGATTTCTCTTGGCAGAGCGGGCTGAGGCTTCCTTCCAGGGAGGCTGTGGTGCCCTGCTCTGTGTGTCAGGTGGGCCCTCCCCTGAAACCCTCAGCCTGAATGAATGCTCTGCTCTGGCCGTGGCTGTAGCTGCTCTGCCAGCCTCAGGGACCACCTGGATTCCTATCTTAAAAATTCAGCTTTGGAATCCATGTTGAAAGACTTGTACGCCCAGGTCTCCTGGTTCTCTAGACCAGTGTTTGTTTTATTGCGGCTTTGTGAATCCCCTGGGAGAGGCCCTGCAGGACGGTGCTGCCCAGAACTGGGCACTCTGTGACAGTGCCAGCCTGACTGCAGGGGGCTGAAACCCTCGCATCGCTTAGAGCTGGCTCACACGTTTTATACCTGAAATAATCAGTGCTTGCTCATTTTCTTGGAAAACAGATGTGGTGGTGTTTGCAAGGGTCTTAAGATGAGGGAAGAGATGAGGATCTGACTCCATGTTTCAGAAGGCTTGATTTATTATTTTATGATATATATTATATTAAAACTGTACTAAAAGAATGGAAAAAAGGATTTCATCAGGAGGCTAGCTAAGAATGGAAAAGGAATGATAACAAAGGGTTGTGACTGACTGAGACAGTCTGAACAGCTGACTGTGATTGGCCATTAATTAGAAACAACCAATATGGACCAATCACAGATGCACCTGTTGCATTCCACAGCAGCAGATAACCATTGTTTACATTTTGTTCCTGAGGCCTCTTGACTTCTCAGGAGGAAAAATCCTAAGAAAAGGATTTTTCAGAAAATATCATGGCTACACAGATGTTGTGATAACACAGCACAATAGCCTTGTGGGAGATGTTGGGGTTCCTCAGTTCCCTCTGGCTCTAACCTGTCCCTTGTCACTGCAAGGTGGGCTGGCATGCCACGGTTCATGTTTGTAGAGCTCATAAGATCCAAGAGGCTGCAGGAATGTCCTGTGCACCTTTGGTTCCTGTGTGAGTGCAGTTAAACTGTGGGATATGGATAATGTCATTTGCTCAAGTGTAAGAATTCAGTCATTTAATTGTTGGTAGAAGTTGAGGGGAAAGGGCACCAAGTGAGAATTTTTGTTTATTTATTTCTCCCATAATTTAGAAGGACAGAGAGGTGCTTGGTTGCAAGAAGGGAGTAATAATATATGGAAGATTTTTGGGTTTTTTTAACAAATGTGTTAAATGCAGGCTTTGAGGCAGTGTGGAGAGGGGGGACACAGAATTCGGCGATAATACACTTTAGGTAGGATCCACATATTGAATACATAGCATAAACACCTGCATAGGCTGTTTGGCCCCAAACATGGTACTTAAGGAGATTAATCTGAATACTTTCAGGGAATTACCTACCTAGCCTTATAATCCTTTGACATCTTAGTATCAAAATGTCTCAGAATTCAGTTCAACTTCTTTATTTTTTTCTTAAATTAAGATTATTTAATTTTGAATTAGAGAATTATAGGTGTTGATTTTTACACCATTATTCTGCTAGAATTAATTTCCCAGAATTGCTTTTTCTTGTTGCTGTTTTAGTAGGCTTCTGGGCTGGCTTCTACCTATCAAAACAGTGTTGCTATAAAGACGTTTTCTTTTTCCTTGACATGGTTTTCTGGGGACTTAAAAGCACTGCAGTGGCTGTTTGGTAATGCTCTATTACTTGTAGCACCTTCTAAAATATCTCTTATGTCATCTCATTCTCACAAAAGTGGTGCACTGTGTTCAGGTTTAAATAATATGTTATCAGATTCAAAAGCTTACTGTCCTTAGATGATCAGAGTGAACTACTTCATTTTCAGTATGTGGGGAAATGAAACATTTTGTAATAGAAACTTAAATCTCCTGCCTGTGGAATGAAATGACCTTGTGTGGTACAAGATTTACATTTAAGCCAATGGGCACGAAAACCTGCTCTGCACAGCTTTGTATTTCCAGCTAGCTGTAACTCCATTTTGTAAAATCAAAATGGAAATTGTATTCTGAACATTTTTATTTTAGTGGATTTAAATGTAGCAGTGTAAATAAAACTATTAGATGACAGAGAAAAAGAGATTTGAAGAGTAATGTGTTGGAGAGAGCGAGGATGTGTGGAATTTGTATGAGAGAAAAGGTTCTTGAGCTGCCAGTGGGATGTTCCACTGAAATCTGAGGCAGCAACAGGGAGATGGGGATGAGTGGAAGTTTGTGAAGTTAGGAAAGAGCTGGAAAAGGTTCCCAGGAGGCTGCTCCATGGCAGCCTGTGGCCCTCACAGCAGGTGCAGGGCTCTGCAGAGCCCATGTGTGCAAGTACTTTAAAAAAAAAAATCTATATCTAGATGATAACCTTTTACAGGGCTTTTAACTCCTGTTGCATGTGTTAAAGGGCAAACTGAGGCCCTTCTTCTGCATATATTCTGACTTGGTTTGTCTGTGAAGCTGTGACTGACATCTGGATGTGAGTAGGAACTTGGAGTGTAACTGTCATGGTGAGGATGGGGAGGATGAGCTGTCGTCATGCAGACTTGAGCTGTGTACTGAGGAAAGCGGCTGTTTGGAACACCAAGTCCAATAAAATGGTGCTGTATCAAGGCAGGTTTTGTTAGAGGAGAGGGAAAATAGGGTTTCTCTTGGGATTTTATCCTGTAAGCCCCATCTCAGCAGCTCCAGCAGCTTTCCTCCACCATGGCTCATGGCTGGGAAGCAGCAGCATGCTGAGGGTGCTGCAGGTGGATCTGCTGTCCTTGGGCTTCTTCAGGGCTGGCTGGAATTGCCATCCTTGGAGGGGAGGAGGATGAATAACAGGAAACACAATGTTAGTTTATGTCCATTTTCTCTTCTCAGCATGGGCAGTGTACAAATGTCACACACTTGGGAGGTAAATTGATCTTTTCATCAAACTTGGGGAGTTGTTTTTTAAGTTATAGGAGGTACAAGGGCATGTGTCGATGGGCAGGACTTGTGAATGTCGTGACTCAGGCATCTTCCTATTTCTACTGTTGATGTGGAGTCCAATATTCACTTTAATTGTAGTGTTGCAGCTTTTGTAACTTTAGAGAAACTGCTCTGATGGGAAAGAATACAAAGCAAGTTGAGGTTTTTGAGACATACATAAAGTAGAAACTCAGCAAAGTAAGATATGGTTTGCCTGTAAGACTTCATGAACATCACAGTTTTTCAAATGCTTTTTTCCATGATTTTGAAGTTTTTTAACCTGAAGCAATGTATTCTTGATATCCTTGTCTCCTATCAATGTTCTTGGCATGACTTTTTATTAACTGGGCCTATGACCTGTTGAAAGAACATTCTCTAGCTTAAGATCTGCTCAACTGCAGATGGAGGCAGCTTTTGTGAAAGGGAGTTATTGTTAATATGAGATGGTGAAGTTATGGTAATATATGATATATTAATTTGTTAATAAGTAATGATGTTTAAGAGCTTTGTCTCAGCTGAGGCTAGGAGGAAATTCACTTTTTTCTCTTTTTACTCTTCTTTCTTCTGTATTTGTTAGATCTTTTTTATGTCCAGTTTTCTCTTTCTGCAATACTATTTTAGAAGCTTTTAGAAATAATGTGGCCGCGTTCACATCGAATTGTGAATTCAAAGCTTGATAGAAACTGCTCTCTCAGCTTACTTGGGACTCTCAGGAAATCCAGCTGCTGTTGGGAGATGCTTTGTATGCTGTGAGAGACCCCATCCTTCTGATGGGGAGCAAACAATAGATCCTGGCAGTGCATGACTGCTAAAACATTACTGAGCTAGCAAAATTCTGACTAACTTCTTGGGCTCCACTTCAGCATTTTCCTTTATTGAAACCTGCAGCACAGGTAACCAATTTTGCTGTACAGTCACATTAGATTTCCTGCCTAAACTACAAACTTTTAAGAAACAGACTTTGCCATAGTTGGTAATTATGAAACCAACCAAACAAAATATGCATGTGTACTTATTTTATGGACTAAATGTTTTCTTATTGTGTGCTATACCTGTACAAGTTCCCATATAGAGAATAACCATTTTAGATACCTCTCTGGGCTGGCATTGCTACTCCTTAGCTTAAATTGGAGCTGTCTTCACCAGGGCTCATTTCCCTCTCATGACTGTGTTGTTCTTCCTGTGGTGCTATTGCCAGCGTCTCTGGCCAGGTGCTCTGTTACCTGTCTGGGGGGCAGCAGTGCCCTAAAAAGGTGTTTTTGGGCTCAGAGACCAGCCTGCCTTGTGCAGCTATCCCCTCTTGACCTGAGCAAGAAAACAGCAACAATTTCCTGTACACTGGTTACACCAAAGGACCCAGTCCTGTTTCTGCTTGTCACTGTGGAAATTCTGGCAGAACAGAGGCCCTGAGATTGCTCTCCTGTAACTCCTGGCCAGTGGCTACACAAAAAGAATCCTTTCTTTAAATGTGAACATATGTACTTTTGGGTTAAAGAGATTATGAGGTAGAGGTTAAAGCACAGAGTCCTAGCCAGACAGTTTTTTGTATTTAATTTTTTATTCCTAATGCTTAGGAGTAGTCAGCTCAGACAGCTTCCTCTCCTGGTTAAGGAAGGTCTGCTGAATTCCATTCCTAAATGCTTTTGTGCATTAGCTGGCAACTCCTCTCTCATCTTGCTCTTTGGACTTTTGGACTTAAATAGATTAATTTCCTTTGATCCTATTGTTTATGAAAATGATGGAGTTTTTTTTTTCTTTTTTTTTAAACCAATCTTTTACCCTAATTCTCTTTAATCTCTGACAGAAATGTAACCTGCCTGGCTCTTGAGGTCTATCCAATGCTTTTCCTATCACTGGTTTTGCTAAGATTTCTTTGCAGACTTTTGCTGTTTCACTGTACACACATTCCTGGTTTGTTTTAGTTCTGAACCACTTCATATACAGGCAATCTGAGCACCCTGAGTGTTTGGAAGGAAATAGCAAATAGGAGCTGGATAACACTCTGTACCAAATGTCTGTGTGGCTAAAGCCTTTCCATGGACAAGAGGAGGAGAGGCCTGTGCTGCTTTAAAATTAAAAACTGGTTTGTAGCAGAGTAAATAAGCTCCCATGGTTGTTACCTCCATGATGCACTAATTGGGAATGAAAGCATTGCGTGGAATTAATAACACAAAGGCATCTTGATAACACCTGTCTGGTGGTACATTAGGCTGTTGTGCTGGGAGGGCTTTAAGAAACAGGGCACATAACTTTTCTCAGCTACACTTTGTACTCCAGGTAAGTCTAATGCAAATGAGGGGGAAATTGGTGACATTAGAATAATAGCACTGCTTAGTCTGTAATAGTCTCTACTTAATAATGACTCCATAGTTAAAGTTTTCAGATGAAGGCTGAAAACAAGAAAACAATTTGCTCCACAGGAGGCCTTGTGGCTTTGTGTCTTCTGTTTTCTGAAAATGAATATTCAGACTAAGACAAATCAGGGAGTACAATGAAATGAGATAAGCATCTAATGCTTCCAGGGGAAAGATCATTCTCTGGCATAAACAGCAGTTGCATGCAGAGGGTTCTTGAAATTACAGCATGTTGATGTGTCTGTGTAAAATACAGGTAGATTTAAGTCAAATGCCCTCTGTAAAGTGAGACTTGTATCAGAATTCTTCTCCCACAGATATTCTTCCAATTATCTTATGAGGAAATTTAGGCCACAGCAGGGACTGATTCCTTTTGCCAACGTGTCCAGCTCCTGCCTCAATGCGATGAGGAAAGCCAAGAGGCAACTCAATATTTATTTTTTATTGCAATCCCACATCAGGCATTGTAGTAGTAATCAACAGTGGAGAACAGAACATAGCCCAATTGGCTTCTAATTGACAATCCAGATTCAAGTAAAACAAATTTCTAAACTGGATCAACTCCTGTTGAATAAATGACTAAGGCTCCAACAAATATCCTGCCTGTGCAGTGACAAAATGGCAACACTCCTGGTTGCCTTTCCATTTGTGATTTGTCCATACTGATGGCAAAGTCTTTTTAGCTGAGTGCACTGCTTATGGTGCAGGTTCCTGTCAAGGTGAATTTGATTCATTTTCCCTTATTGCGCCAAAGTTTAAATCATGTCATTTCTATCCGTGGCTACATGTGGTTGATTTGTGGTACATGTCCAACTGGAGAATACATAACAGAAGATTGATTCCAATAGCATTTCTGAAAGTGTAATGATAACTTTTTATGGCTTTCAACTCTGTCATTGTGCTGGTGTCAGTGTTCTGAAAAGAGTTTGGGATCTCACACGTCACACTGTGCAGGAAAATAAGGTGGGGAGAGGAGCAATATTCAAGAGGGCTGGGAGGAAATCACATTTCTTCATTAGGTTTGTCTGCAATGTAAGAACCGTCAAAATAAAAAATCACCACACCCTACAGAAAGGAACATGTTGAAGGTAGCTCCATAAAGGGCTGCTGAGGAAGAAACTGAAACCTGCATCATTTGAGTGTTAATGAAACATTAAAGATACATGGTGATTTTAAGTATCTGCATTTTGGAAGGGTGGTTTTCATGTTGGCTTTGATGTGACTGCATGAGGTGTGATTTTTTTGCCTGTG
Source organism: Ammospiza nelsoni (assembly GCF_027579445.1). Lineage (NCBI taxonomy): Eukaryota > Metazoa > Chordata > Aves > Passeriformes > Passerellidae > Ammospiza > Ammospiza nelsoni. The sequence continues at coordinate 11,907,639 of NC_080649.1, read as the reverse complement.
ACCATTTTTCCAGATACACAGTGGTTCTACTTTTGAAAGTTGTGAGTGATTTGGGTGCACTTTTAAAGGCATCAGAGCCGCCAGGATTCTTCCAAACCTCTTAGCTGTATGGCCTGTGTGGGTTTCTTGTATTGACAAAAGAGTTCACTGACACTTTTAAAGCTGCTTAAAGCCTGTGTCAGCCAGCATTCAGAATCTAAGCAGACAAAAGAAATACCAAGTAGATGAAAATTAGAAGATAGCACAGGAATTCAGTAGCAGGTCTGGGAATGTCTTGAATATTCTGGGTTTCTTGATTCCTTCTCTTCAGAGGCAAAGAAATTTATGGTATCCTTGACTTCTCCTTGGCTATGTGATTCCATGAAATGCAGGTGCTGTGGTTGATGGGAACTGTGATTTCCCAATGTCCCCTGTAAGCAGCAGGTACTATTTTGGCACAATCCTCTACTGCTCTCTTTCTGATCAGCTCATGACTCCAAATACCAGCAAACCACAGAGGTAACAAGATCTACCTTGTCAAGGATCATTCAAATACATTGATCTTGTTTATACTCGGTGTTCACCGGCCCTTCCTGTTTGTAGAGCAGTGTTTGCAAGTACTACTTGTAAGCTGGATAAGTTAAATAAGCTCTTGAAATAAATGTGTACAATGCTTCAAATTAAAAGCAGATTTGATTTGTCCTAACCACTGTACAAATGCATCAGGGACTGCATTGTCATATTCTTTGAAGATACAGTGATCAGAAAACCACACTGACCATTGATTGAGTGCTAATGGCAGATATTACTGTTGGGAACTAATTGCTGGTTGGTATATAAATTCATGTGTCTATATAAATATATGTGTATATATATATACACATATAAACCTGTGCACCCCTGGCATTTAAATAAAGGATCTGATTTCATAAATACTGATATAGTTTCAAAGATACCTTTCCTACCTGTTTTCTAAAGTTCTACAAAGTATTCTCTGAGAGCTGCTCCCTGCTGCTGGTGGGCTTTCCCAACCAGGAATGGTTAAAAGAGCTATTCTTGTTGAATTTTCAGTTTCTGTGCATTTGAACTGCTGCTCCAGTCAGTATGTAGATGCTGGTTCAATTTAATTGAAACTTGTTTCTTGAAAGAGAAGACAATGAGTAAAAATCGGTTTTCACTGGCTTAGTTCATGCTGATAAGCAAATTAAATCATTTGCTGTCCTGAACGTAGATAGGAAGAAGATTGAGTATTCTTTGTACTTTATGGCCAAATAATTCCTAAGGAAACTTCAAGCTGCAAAGAAAAACCACTGTTTGAAAGAACTGACCTAACTCTTGTGTACTTTGTACCTCCCACCTTTGTACCAGGGATTTTCTGAGCCTGGTCAAGGTGGGCTGAGTGCCCACTTGGGCAAGTGTCACCTTTCCATGGTAGGGCATGCATTGCCTGGGAGGAGTCAGAGACCTGCAAACTGCTTTGTGTTACTGGGAACTACAGCCAAGGAGCCTTCTAAAACTACAGAAAAGCACTTTTTGACAGTTGATGTTCTTTGAAAGCTAAGTGTAGCACCAAATGGGAAGGTTGAGCAGGGAGGGCTGGATTATGGACAATTATATTGTTCCAGGGAGGTCTGGGGATTGATGCTTGGTTTTGATGAAATCTGTTCACTGTTCAAGGAAAATTAAGTTCTACTTGCCCAAATTATTTATGGTATGGACCACGTGCCTTGCATCACATACTCTCTGTAGTCAGTGAGTGATAAATCCATGTGATGGAGGCCTCTAAAATGCATGAGAGTTGCACTAGGGAGTGAAAAAAGGCAAAAGAGGGAATAGGGCAGAAATTCAGACTTGAAAAGAGGTTTTTTTGTTTTAATGCCTTGAGAAAATAATCTGAGGAATGTCCCATGCAGCAAAAAAAAAAAAAAAAAAAAAATCCAAGGCCAGTTTAGCAAATATCTCTGTGATTTTGTAGCATTTTTTCAGTGTTTGCATACCTGCCTGTGCTGCAGGGCCCTTCAGGAGGCTGCTGTAATTGTCCCCTTGGAGACTGGGGGTGTGCAGCCCTCTCCAGAATTGCTTCATTGGGCACTCAGATGACTTCAGCTGCTCTTCTCTAATTACTGATGGAGACTGGAGGGGCCTCTGAATTTCAGCTGAAGAGCTGATCTCTTTCAAGCTAAGCATCATTTCATAGTAAACTTCGTTACTTTTGTTTTGTTTTGCTTGTTTTTAAAGAGAGAAGAGGAAAGTAGTATAGCTTTCCCTTACTAAAGGCAACACTTTTTGGTCCTATTTTCACTGTGCAAGTTGGTAGGAAATTGAGTTCAGAGTACTGAGGACACAGTTCAGGTGTTTTGAACCCTAATGTACCTGATTTACTGAGGGAGAATAATGAAGCAGAATAGCCTCAACTGCTGGAATAGTTTCACTCTATTGAATTGCATCAGTTTTAGACAACTAGGTCTGAACTGTGACATGTGAGATGGGATGTTGTAAATAGCATGGCTGTGTGCACAGCACAGCCCCCCTCTTCATCCTGCCTTTGCCTCTAAGCCTTTCCAGCTTAGAATTCAACACAAGCTTCTTTCTCACCAGTGAGAGTGAATTTTGATAATCCTGAGATGTCTAGACATCTGAACTCCAAGCTGCCCAAGCCTGAGGTACATCTTTTTTGGAATTTCCATAATCTACATCTTACGTGACCTATGCAGTTCATGTAGTAGTTTGTTTCCAATTAAAATTTTAAGTTGTAAAAAAAGGTACCAGAGAATTTGCAGTGATTCTACTAGGAATAGGAGAACTAGCTCAGGCAAAATAAGATTCAATTCAAGCGTGGGTAGGTTTATGGGATTGTAGAGTTTTAGTTTCATTCTCACACTCCTCTGTAATTCCTAATTTTGGACAGAACAGATGGACTGAAATTCTCTCTCTTCCCTTGTTTCCCTTCTGGGAGAAAACATGTTTGCAGGGACAGATTCACCAGTATAATTGAAGTAGAGAACAGGTCTGCTGCATTTCTGACCAACTGAAATCCAGAATAAAACAAGAAAATGTGGTTTAGATATTTTAGCCAAAGGAAAATATCCTATTAAAGAATACAGCCAACATAGGTATAAAGATCAAGTCATTAAGCAAAAGGGAATGATACAGGTGTTGAATAATGCTGGATAAAACAAAGAGGGGCTCTCTGAGGTGCATTGGGATTCCTGTGCTGGTGCTGTGCCTGTATCCCAGATCAGATGTAAATGGTGTCTGGGTTTACCTGAGCTCTGAGTGAGTGCAGGGCAGCCCACACTGATCCAGGGGCCTTCCTGCACAGCTTCTGCACCCACACAGAGACTCCAGTTCAGGCTCAGGTGGGCACAGGAACTCCTGCCTCAGACACAGGTGAACTTCTCTGGCCAGGAGAAGGAGTGACTGTGCCATGCACAGTTAAACACAGAACCAAGGAAAATCAGTTTATCCCTGACCAGAACCCTGCCAGGTGAAGGTGCAGAGCTGCTGTGTCAGAGCGCCCAAAGGAGCTGGGGTGTTGCACAGGGCAGGGCTGCAGGTGCTTGTCCTAGATTGACTCTACAATGCTTTTATCCCCAGTTGTCTGTTCTGTTTATGCTGAATAATAAGTTTTGCACCTTTAAGACTTGTTCCAGAGAGTGAAGGGGGAAGAGAAGAAGTGTGTACTTTGTTTTCAGACACTGCACTCACTCCTCCACATTCCTGCTCCTGGACTGTGTTGTCTGTGGATGGACAGACAGCAGGACAGAGCTCTCCTTTGTTTTAGTTAGTTTTAGCTAGCTGAGGCAGAGAAGCTCCCTGGACTGTGGGTTATTTTCTTTTTTCTTTGGAGCTGTTTAACCTGCTCTGGCCTGAACACCCAGGAGAGCACCAGCAGCTCCACCTGAGGCCCACTGGGCTGGGCCTGGACCGTGGCATTTCCAGCACCACAGGGACTGATAAGAGACTGAGTGAGCTGAGGGGACTCTCTGAGTTTATCTCTTTTGGAGCAGCAGGAGGTTTTATTGTTTCATATTGTTTAGGTTTTATTGTTTAATAAACAGTTTTTTCCCACTTTTCTCCAAGGAGGTGTTTTTCCCAAACCGGTTGCAGGGAGGGCCCAATTTAATTTGCGTTCCTAGAGGAACCCTTTTGGGGTTCTGTCCCACATTTGCCCCGAACCAGGACAGTGCTCATCAGCCCCACAGAGGTCCCTGACTCTGTGCCTTGGTTGCCAATGATAACAATGGGGAATGATTCAGGCTGGTGGCAGCATAAAGCACTGTCAACCCCAGCGTGCTTTTAGCACAGCCACCCCTTTCTGTGAGAATCCCTGTCACAAACATCTTTTATGGAAAACTCTTTCCTTAGGATTTTTCCTCCTGAGAAGCTGAGAGGCCTCAGGAACAAAAGTAAACAATGAATATCTGCTGCTGTGGAATGCAACAGGTGCATCTGTGATTGGTCTCATGTGGTTGTTTCTAATTAATGGCCAATCACAGTCAGCTGGCTCGACAGAGTCTGATCCACAAACTTTTATCGTTCTTCTTTTTCTATTCTTAGCTAGCCTTCTGATGAAATCCTTTCTTCTATTCTTTTAGTATAGTTTTAACATAATGCCTATCATAAAATAATAAATCAGCCTTCTGAAACATGGAGTCAGGTCCTCGCCTCTTCCCTCATCCCAAGACCCCTGTGAACATGGTCACAAATCCCCTTGGTCACAAGAGACTCAGCCAGAGTTAAGAGCATTTAGCTTTTATAATGTGCAAACTCTTGGGAGTGAGATCCTTGGGAGGGCTTCTGAAAAAACCAAGCTGGGCTCTGGAGCTCAATAAAGTTGGAGACTGAGAAAGGACTCAAAGTGCCAGACAGGCTGACAGTGCTCCTGTTTGTGCCTGGCTGTCTGCTTACAGCTGGCACTGGAGGCAGCAGGCTGGGCTTGATGAACCCTTGCCTGAACCAGCATGATAAATATATCTGTGCTCATTGCAGAGCACAAAATGCTCTACAAGGTTGAAATCCTGGAAGGCAGATTCTGTCCAGCTACTGGATTTAAATTCCAGTAAATACCCATATACAGCAGAGAAGGGAATAATTATTATATACCAACTCTACTAGGTAAGAAAATTATTTCATAATCCCTTTAATGTCTGTGCTTCCATGCCAGCCAGCTGGCTTGGTTACTGAGGTAAGAGAGGCTACTCTATTCCTTTAACAACTTGTTTTCAATAAAGCAAGCTAGATTTTTGCAAGATCAATATGAGATGAACAGAAAATATTTGATTACTTCAGGAGCTGTCAGTGTCTGACTTTTTTCTAAGCTGACATAAATAACATCTGGGGCAGCAAATGTACATGCTTCTGCTTTCTATTTCTGAGCATTATTCATGGACTGAAACTTAGCTTGAAATTGAAACAATAAGAGTTAGAATTCTGGAAAAGCACCACTTCAATTTGCAGCAGAGAAACAACAAGCTGCCAGCTGGAATGAAGATTCCCAGCACACAGAAGGCAGAGAGCATGGTGTAGCATGATGCAAAGTACAGTGCAACTTGCTTGTAAATCACACTGCCTTTTAAAATTCAAGTCCTTCTCTCTGGCAGAGTAGAATGCTGCTGCAGTATTGCCCCATGCCTGAAATTATAGCACCTAAAAAATATTGCTGTTTGCTCATGCTGTGAGAAAGGTGAACCAGGAAAATTGTCTGAGAAGAAATTGTCTGTGCTGCACCTTTGGGGTGGGTGCTGCCGTCACTTTTGCACCTTGCTTGTGCTCCATCTAGACAAGAATTTTAAAATGTCCAGGTTGTTTAAATATCAGATGTTATTACTAAATCTGAAATGGCTTTATGAAAGGTTGCTATCTTCACACCTGCTATATAGGTGGTTATACTTCTGCTTGGCGAGTCCTCAGAGCAGGAACAACAAGAACACAATCCTACAATTTCTATTCTGTGCTCTGAGAGTGCCTTTAAAATGCAGCAGTGTTTCCTACCCAGCAATTGTCCCCAGCAACCTCTCGAGATCTGAGCTATTAACTACCAGTGATTGAGTACATGTGCTGTGGCCTTTAACCTCATCTTTGGGTTATCATTTCTGATGTTTCTTTCAATAACTTTGCCAGGGTTTTGGGGTTTTTTCTTTTTTTAGCTGCCACTGAGATTTTTTTTAATTTTTTTTTTCCAGAGCTATGTTTCACACTTTTGGGCTGTATCCCCAGGATAGAAATACTTACCTTTTCTTTCATGTCTCATGTGCAATTTGTTGCCTCTGACAATTCCTTTCATTCTGAAAAATATTGCTTTAGAGAAATCAGTTTTAAAACCCAGCAGCAACAGACTATTTTTGTCTGTAGCCATTCCAAAGAAATACCAGTTGCCAACTTGTCTCAACAGCAATCAGCACCTCCAGGTAATGGCTCCTGACACACTTTGGTATAAAATGTTGCTGAAAACTCACAATCTGGCTCTTCTTTTTAGGCTAACAAAGAAAAATGCTGGAGGAGAGAAAAGATGGAAGAGTTTACTTCCTCCCCCTTGGAATAAGGGCTGTGAAAGGGATGAGGAGATATCAGTGTGGGATCCTGAACTGGCTGGGGACGAGCACAGGACGCTGCTGTCGTGTGTCTCTGAAGGAGCTGTCACCTTGAGTTAGGCTGCTGGGCCATGGCACAGTGCCACCCACACTTGGGTGTACCCTGCAGTGAGCAGAAGTGGTTCAACTTCCCAGGCACACCAGCTTGGATAATGTCAAGGAGAGGGGAAAAAAGGGAAAGAAGCTTGCTTGTCAATGTTAAGAGAATAAATAAAAAATTAACTAAACCTTTCCCATCTGCTGTGCCAATAAAATTAAAACTGGCCCAGTGGTTTTTAACCACCACTCTTTTTTCTTTTTTTTTTCAGGCTTTTGATGGTTTTAAAAAGTCCTTAAAAATTCAACTTGTGCAGGTGGGGAGGCAGGGATGCAATCAATTTTTCTCCCTTCTTGCCCAGCTGAGGGAGAGGGAGCACAAGCACAGTACCTGCAGTGACGTGGGGAGAAGCTGTGACCACTGAGCCCCCACAGCCCAGCTTCCCTACCTGTGGCGTTGGGGGGACTCCTCTTTGTGTTCATGGGACAAAGTTTTGGCCCCAAGAGTTTCACAGCCTGCAGTTGAATGTCTGGCACAAGGAGGGCCTTCATTTTTTGTCTATTATTCCAGACATAATTTGTAATCAACTAAAATCCATGATTGAAATGTTGTCATGATGATGACTTGTCTGAGCTGAACTGGGCATGTTCTCCCTTTGCATGTGGATAGAAAATTAGAGGCTTTTAAAGTTTTCAATTTTTTTTTTATAAATTGCAATTTAACTTGGGCAATTTCACAGAAAGCCTCTGAACTGATTTTAAACCAGTGTCGAGGGGTGGTGAGGGAAATATTGGGTGCAGGTATCTTGGGGAGCAGCTTGAGCTGCAGGTTGAGCTCTGCTGACCCCCAGGCAAGAAGAGACCATGAGCTGCTGTCCCTTTGCATAGAAAAGGACAAAGGGACCTGGTTGCAGGTGAGGGACACTCTCAGGTGGGAGCCAATGACCCACACACTTCTGCACATCTGGGCTGTGAGGGTATAAAATCCCAGGATGTGTTTTGTTCAGGTCCCCCCTTGGAGGCACCAGCTTGAGCTGTTATTTTGGTATTTAGTTATTGCACCAAGATTAAATTATTGTAATGATCAGGACACCTGAGACTCTGCTGTGGGGTTGAGCAGGTGGGGAAGCACCTGGTCTGACTGTGTGGGGTGTGTGAAGGGCCTTTGGTGAAGTTAGACTGTGTAAACTGGAGTTTCACCTGGTTTTGACAGCTCATGATTTTCAGGTGAACTTGTGATTCAGAGTTTTTCTATGTAAAAATCTTTCCTGAGAGATTAGGTAAATCAGGTTTCCAGGGGAACATGCACAAGAAAACCTTTACAGCCACCAAAATAAGCTGTTAGAATAAGCTGAACCTATTTAGCAGTTTGCTTGGTAACAATTGATCAAACTAAAAATGTTCATTATATCCCAGCCCCAGCAAGCAATTTTGCAAAGACAAACCAATGCCTTCCTTGTGTTTGGACAAATCTCAGGCTGGAGCATAACACAAAATTCAGCTGCTAAAGAGCCACACCTGGATCTAGCACTGCCAGAAAAGCTGCACTTTTTCAACCTGTTCTGGATATCTTTTGGGGTGGAGAATGCTACCTCTGAGGTTTATATGGGAAATACAAAATTAATTTACCTTTCCTTTCCTTTTGCATCTTTGCAGTTTTCCATTGATTCCTCAGTGTGGTACCTTTTTTTTTTTGGTTTAGCTGTAGCCTGGTCCTTACTGCTTTCCTACAGTCTGAAATCCATAGCAACATGCAGTTTGTTACTGTTGCTGGAAACTCAATCACTATTTTTATATCTCATACCAATGTTCAGGTATTAGATGTGTCTGGTTGTTTAAAACTGAGTGCAAGTCTAATAATATAAGCTTATAAGTGTTAGGGAATGGGTGGGAAATACCATGCACAGCAGCAATGGGATTTGACTTATCTATTTACCAGAAATGCATTAATATCAGGGGCAAATCATGGTATGTTTTGTGTTTAAACTAAATCTCTTTTCTCCCTCATTATTTATTAATTTTTTAATTTTCTTTGATTCTCTCTCTTTTCCAAGTTAACGAACCAACCATGCTCTGGCCAAATCTCTACCAAGCCAAGCAAACTCCTCCTTTTTATCCTTCTTTGATACTATAATGCTTCAGTGTAAAATCCTCTGTGCTACCCTTGCCACCTGACATCTTAGAAACAGGATTTATCTCTGAATGTTTATTCTCCTCTATTCTCCATTTGAACAGTGTAAATATTTGCCTTTGCAGTTGTGGTGTTAGAATAAACTTCACAGTAAAAACTTGGCTTAATTAAGACCATCAAAACACCTGTCAGCTTTGTGTGTACAAGAGGCCGAGTCAGAATTAGCTGCCTACAGGTGATGCTGCACATATTTCAAGGGCTTTTTATTCCTTATGGCAGAATGTCTTTCAGAGGTGAATTTTGCAGCAGGCACTTAGGCAAAATTAGATAAAAAGAAAGAAAGTTTATATTCCTCTAAATACTGAAAGTTAGGTTTTACCCAAAAATTTTAAATGTAGTTTCTCAGAATGTGCTGTCATGTGTGGGGTGAGATACACCAGAGCAAGTATGTCATAAATACAGCTGAATTTTAAATACCCTCTTGTTTTTATGCCTGCATTCATCTCAAAGCACACAAAAACTAGAAGTCAATCTACATGAAATAGGAATACAATCAATTAGCTTCTTCATTTGCAATAGTAATTGCTTAAAGATGAGAAAGAGATCATCCTGAAAACCTGCTGGAAGTAGAAAATAAATGTATGGAGAGAATGTATGGATTACTGTGATCTTTCCCAGTTATGTTTGATATTATGGTTAAATTTAACAGTTGTCTTGGACATTTTTTGTTTTAATTAAAGACTTGATAGGATAATTTGCTGAGGGCTGAGGGTTCACCCACAGGATGAGGGATCAGGGTGAACACAGAGCTGGATTGCAAACAGCAGCACTTGAGGTTTTGTACAATGCAATGCCAGGTGCAGCTTGATTTCATAAAACAATAACCCCTGGCTGATGGAGTGTAATATGGCACATCTTCAAAAATAAATGAGACAAAATATTCCAATTACAGACTAATCTTACTTCTTTCTATCCTGAGCCAAGCGTTTGCCTCAATTGTTCAGCAACAAATTACCCCAGGAGCAGAGAACTACCATGGAGGATAACAAAGTGGTGTCTGCTCAGGGAGATTAACTCCTGATCAGATTCTCATACTAAGAGTTCTTGAAGGAAAAAAAGCAAACTAATTCACAGCAGATGAGACACTGATGTCTTGTTCTTTGTCTTCAGAGGAGCCTTCTGTGCTGTGTTCACCAGGATTTTTTTTTTTTTGGAAGCTGCTTTTTGAGGATTTGTGTGTGCCTTCTGCACAACACATGCTGCAATGAAAAAATAATCAAACTTACAGGAACAGTTTCGTGGGGGCTGGGAAAATTTTAGAAGTGTTGAGTTGTGCCAATTAATGCTTTTATTCAGCACCTCTGAGATTAAATTAATGATCTGTCATTAACTCTTTCATGCATCTGAGTCATAAGAATGTGTCTCTTTTTCTCTTCTTTTGGATTGTTTTAAGACTGAGGCTGATTTTGCCCTGCAGAGGGGAATTCATAAAGAGGCCAAACAGAGATGCAGAGAGACAAGCAATGTAGAGCTGTTAGTTCCAGCCATACTGTGAATGCACATTATTACTGTGTTGAAGGAGTTTTAGGGGAGAATACTGATTTATGTGCTGCAGTTGGATTTACTCCTTTTCACTGTGTTTCCCCCTCCACACCCCCAGTAAATATCTTTATGTAGCTGCTCTAATGACAGCCTTTGGGTGTGCTCTGCAGTCAGAGCTGGGGGTTCTTTGCTGTCACCCACAGCCTTCCCTGGGGCTTGGATGTAAATGGAATTCCTCCCTTGCTTCCAGCTGGATGTTGTGATCCACACAGACCCTCTGCAGAGTTTGAAGTGCTTCACAGTCAAGTACAAGTTACTGCACTGATTAATTAGTTTATAAATATTGTCTACAGCTTAACAAAATGTATCATTGCTGCGTTGGAAAGAGCCACTTGACACTCTGTGTGTATTTTAGGCTGTGAAGATCAGCTGCAATTTTAAATGTGCAAAACCACTCCACTGGAATATCTCTATGCAGATGGGAGACAAAACTCTGCCAAATTTTTCAGTGAGTGGTTAATGGTCATTGTTTTGAGAAATTCAGGGTTTAACCTAGCATGGTATCTAAGTGTAACACTTCACCTGTGTCTCCTTTATTATTAATCACACAGATTTAGGTTAATTGAGCTGCTTTGCAAGCACAGACTGTTAAGGACATCAATTCCTAACATCAGCTCTTTCCTTGCTCTGTGGAAAATATTCTCTTGAGAAGACCAAGCAGGAATTTAAAACAAAGCCCAGTAACCTTACATGGTCCTGACTTTTTCCTGGGACAGCCAAGCAGTGACTCCTGATGGTTGTTTTCTTGCCCCCCAGTTTAAAAATGCAGGTTTTGTTGACTTTGTTTCAGGTTGAACTGAGCAGCACTCTCTGAATCCCTTTGGTTAACAATTGCTGCCACAGCAACATTATGGAACACTGGGAAACACTTGAAGAAAGGGATTTTGAGAATATTGAAAGGAGCTCAGAGTGAAGGGGCTTTGATGAAATGTGGCAGGTCACTGTGCTTAGGAGGTGGCTGTTAAATGTGGATGTGTGGAGGGGTTAATGAGAGGGGATTCTGTTTGTTTTGGAGGGTGGGATTATTGGTTTGCAGCTGCTTAAGCTGTGGATAGCTCTGTGAGATAGAGATGAAAGCACAGGTTAAGATGCAAAACCAGAGGTGCTGATGGAAATCTTTGGAGAGGCACTGGGGGTTCAGCTGCAGGAGCAGCCTTCAGCTGCAAACATTGATGAAAGAGCCTTGGTTCCCCCCAAACAGCCTCCCAAGGAATGACTTTGCTGTTCTTTCCCCTGCCCTGTGAGTAACTGGGTGTGCTCAGGCTGGCTCCAGCCAGGCTGTGCTCCAGTGCACTGCAGCTCCATTGCTGGGAGTGCAGACTGCCTGTGATGCTATAAACCACATTATGAAGGTGTTTGTCAATGTTCTGGCTTCTCAAAATGCCTGACTATCCTTGAGACCTCTGCAGTCAGCCAACTGCTCCAGGCTTGGCCAGCCACGCTGCTTGGCAAATAGAAAGGCATCTCATTATGGGTAATTTGATTTAACATACCTGCTCAAAAAGCAGGTGACTCTTCATTTAGCTAGTGAGATGTTAAGGCTAATATTTCAACAGCTTTGGAATTATGGCATGGTTTTGGTTTTGTTGTTTTTTTTTTTTTTCCCTGTATTAATTTAAAGCAAAATTGAGCATTTTTGTAGTTTAGTTGTAGCAAAACTCCATGTACTCACTTTGTAAAGTGGTTCAACAATCCACATTCATGTGAATAATGGTTCCCTCTTACATTAACACTGTCTGGAAAGGTTCCTTCTTGCTTTCTCCTTTCACTTAAAAAAAACATGAGGTGGGGTGGGAAAAACCCCACCAAAAAAAAACCCAAATCAAAATAAAACAAAAATATCTATCCATTTCTTTCCTTGCTTTATGACAGAGAATTGTTTCAATTTTGAGTTTTCCATAACTTTCCAGAGTTCAGGTATTCCTCTAGCTGGTAATTCTTACTAAGAAGGTGTTGTAATGATGGCTCCAATTTCTATTTGGTAGAAATGTAGCCTGGATCTTCCAGTATTTCACCACAACTGTGAGAGCCAGGCCCTAAATCCAAGAGATTGCTCTGACCAGATCTAGAAATGTTCTGTGATGCTTCTCTTTGTTTCCAAACCATTCCCCATCCTCCTGTGACCCCATAGAAAACTGGGGCAGAACAGGTGTGCAACTCATTACTTTGCTCCTCACTGGAGTGCAGATTTTAATGCATCATGTGAGTTGGTTTTTTTAAGGCACTTAATAATCAAGCGCCTTTTTTGGTTTTTAAGGCACTTCAATCATAAAATTCTATTAATGCAACAAAGACTATCCTGTTGGATTACAGGGTGTGTCCTGAAATTCCTATCAGAAATCTTTAAAATGCATTCCTTGTATATTTAGAGTGCAGGAGAAGCCTTGCTGCTAATGCCCTGAAATGTGTGCCAGGTCTTCAGGGCATGCTACATAACATGGCCCCAAGAAGAAATGCCCTACTTTCAAACTGGAGAAGTTAAGACAATGAATTATAGAATTAGATGGTGAGGAAACAGTGAAGGAGGCACAAGAACTAATTGCAGGGAGAGATGTTGCAGAAGTGTTTTTAATCTTGTACACTAGGGCAAAAGAAGTGGTACCAAGCTCATTTGCACATGCACATTAAATGTATTAACCATCTTCTCACCTTATGTAACATATCTAAATAATTTAAATGTGCTCTTTATGTAACTGAAAGAATATATTGCTTGAAGCAAAGTGTAAGGGGTAGGGGGAAGGGTTTTGAGAAAAAGATTTCCTACCCATTTAGCTGTAGAAATGATAACCCAAGTACTGTTTTTCCACAACTGTTTGGGCTAAATTTGAGTGAGATGTGCATTGGAAAAGCCCTTAGAAATTAATGAGAGTTCCTTTGCTTCTTCCAACCTTAACTTGAGGTATGTTCATTATTAGTTTTGAGGAAAACTGCCCTCAGTTTGTTGGATTCACTGCACCCACTGTTTATAGTGGAAATCCTCCTTTCAGCGGCAGAAAACAGATCTTTGTTCAGATGCTTTTAAATATATATTTTTAAAATCATATATTTCATTAAAATCATGTTGTTCAGCTTTATGAATGTCTTTTGATCTTTCTTACCCATTGCAATGACTTTGGGAGCAGGTTAGCGATCAAGTCTGGCCAGGTCACACCTGAAGATGATTGAGGTGGCCCCGGGATAGCAAATTAGCTCAGATGAGATTCAGGTGGGGGCAATTAAGTGTTGGGGCAATTAAATAACAGCTGGGAAAGTTCCCACCCTTCAGTTCTCCGTGGGCAGTTGAGAAGGAAGCATGCAGCAACCAGGGTAGGTTTTGTTGGTTTTTTTCATACTTTGTTTCTTGTTTGTGGATTGTTATGTAGTTTTGTTGTTTCTGCTGTGTGGACTTTGTGGTGGAAATCGTCATGAGATTTTTATGGGGTCTTTAATATTTTTTTTCCTAATTATTTCCTGTTTTTTTGTGCTAAAAGGAGCTGAGTAGTTGAAAGCAGCAAACTTATTTTTATCTTGAGTAGCCAAACAGAGTCACTGCAGAGGTCGTGGTCTTGAGGCCTAACAGATTATCACTGTGGGAAGAGAATGTGATTTGTTAAAACTAAAAACAATTTAAATAACTAATCAAAATTGCTTTGTTTGTTGGTTTTGAGTTTTTTTTCTCTGAGTCTTTATTTTGGGTTTTACAGTTCCTCATTTGTGACCTTAAAAGTGGAATGATGTTCTTAGGACACTTTCCAATTGTAGAAGGCCTTTTCTGTTTGCAACTGTACAATGAGATGTGTCAAAGTGCTTTTTCTCCTTTCTGTGGCAAATCTTAATTTTATTTAGCACACAGTAAACATTTATTTTTGTCCTCCTAGAGATAAAGAATTTGCGTGAGAGGTTTTTGAGTTGATCTGAAACAATATTTGTCTTGATAATTGGATGCATTTATCCAGTTTTGTTGGTTTTGTTGTTCTTTTTTAAAAATTAGGTTGTTGGTTTTCCTCAGTGAGGTCTATCCACTAAAAAAAACTGTGTATTGAAACTAGCTTAGTCTAAAATATGTTAGATCTTGGCAATATAATCTGTGTGAAAGGAAAACTACAATATTATTATTCCATCTACCCTGTTAAATCCTTACCTAAACGTGTTGGGGGGTTATTTGTTCCCTTTTTAAAGCTATTTCAACACCTGGTATTTACTCAGGAAGCCTGGGGGACCCATGTGGTTCTCAAATTGCTGCTGTTCTCCAAAGCTCCCTCTGTTGCTCTTTGGCTGAGTGTGATGGAGTGCCTTGCGTGCCTGGGCAGGTTCATTTCTCACCAGGCAGAGCCACGTGCTGGCATCTCTCAGGGAGTCCCATATGCCAGGACACCTGAGCCAGCCTTTAGTGCCTCCCAGCTACGTGGCAGCCCTGGAAGAACCTCTCTCAAACTTTCTCTGCTGTCACTTTGCTGCTTTTAGGAGCTGTCTCAGCAGCCTGCAGAGATGAACAGGCTACAGGAGTGGGGACTCTTAGGCATTCCTTTCAAGTAATAAATAAATAATGCATTCCAGGCTGTGCTACCAGCAGATGTTCCTTGTTCCAACTTTATGGTTCTAGAGATAGTTAGCAGCAAGTTCAAAAGTAGTTTTATAGTATTTGTGTGGAAGAGCAACAACAAAGAAAAGACACTGAGAACTGCTGCAGGTTTCATTTCCTGGTAGGCAACTTCAAATATTTGCATTTTCTATGAAAGGGAAAGAAAGGGGAGTTAAAATTCTGAAATCATGGAGTGCCTTTCATAATGAGTAGGCTTCAGCCTCAATGGCCTCTCTGGAAGATGAATTCTAGAAATTATGTATAAATTGTAGAAATTGTGTTGGGGAATGAAGGGGTTTCTGTGTGAGGCACTGTGAGGGTACCCAGGGCAGTGGCCTTTGCAGAGCTCCCAGCTGGGACATGGGGAAGGCACAGCAGGACCCTCTGTGCTGTCACCCCTGAGCTGTGTCAGCCAAGGCTGCTCCTGACCTTCAGTGAATCCCTCTGATGGGCAGGGAGAGGAGGAAGGGCTGAAACCCAACTTTGGGTTTTGTTGGATATTTTAAGATTCACTCTGTTTGCACTTCTCTGCTTTCCTAAGTCAGGAAGATGGTGTGAGAATTGAATACCTGCTCCCTTCCAGTGCTTCTGCTTTCTCAGTTTTTGTGCCAAAGCGTGACAATTCCTGTGACGATGTTACCATTTTGCTAATGGTTCATGCCCTCGTGGATACCCTCCATTGCCCTAAAATATGCAATCATTTAATTGTCATTGCAATCCTATTATATTGCCATTATGGAACGTCTGGTGGGGAAAGCTATGAACATATTATTAGTGCTGAAAGGGACAATTTACTGAATCTCGCTAAATGCCATCACTTTTCAAAAATGAAACAACATTACTTTATTATGCATGTCTTACTTTAATATTCTGCTCAGATAATGATTGGGAGCCATTGATCTTTTTCTGAGTGGAGATTTTTTTTGTACAATTTTTAGTTTGTTGCAGCAGTAGGAATGCTAACAACTTCTTGGCTTCTTCCATCATTCTTCTTTATATTAAAAAAAGGAAGGGATAAAAGGCAGCTCTTGTTGGACTGGAGTTGTGAGTACAGTTTTTGAAGTGCTTTGTGTTTTGTGACTCAAGAAATGTTCCTACTCATAAGTTCATACAAGTGAATCAGATATCTTCCCCCTGGCACTCCCTCTCCCCTTTGGCTCCTCTTCCCTTGCTTTTTTTAGCTGTTTTGTAAACTCTTTGGGGCACAGGGTACATCTTAATGAGTGTTTGAAGTAACATTATGCTCTGCACAACCTCACTTGAGGTCTCCAATTACAGCCCAAGTACAGATAATTAACTCCCTGTATGACTCTGGTGCTGGAGGAGGGTTGGTTGCATTTGAAGCACATGCAACTTGTTGGCAGTGTGGGAGCTTAAAATGGCAGGCTATTCCCAGAGATGGTGCAGTGAATTGGAGAATTTGAAATTCTTACTGATTCTGGAAATTCCATTTCCTTCTGTGGCTGGCAAGTGAGGCTGAGTGAATCATTCCCTCATCTTTGAAATTGCCTCCAAAGAGCTACAAGAAATCCAAGGAAAATGTCATTGTGGAACAATATGGAGACCAAGAGGGGCTCCTTCAATGTGTTATAAATTCCAGAGGAAAAGCTATTTTAACCATAAGGAAACAAAGTATCATAGGAGTCCTTTAAAATTTTTATGGTTAGATATCTTTATAAGTGCACATAAAACAAACTGAAGAGCACTACATGCAAATTATGATTAATAATTTGAGCTTGGAGGGCATTAAAAATTCTAAGGTGTGGTAAAAGAAAAATGGATCAGGATTAAGAATGCAGATATATGCTTACATTGCAAATGTGTGACCAAGCAAAGCAAGAATAGTCTGTCACTTATTCTTTTTTAATTCATGTGATATGTTTAGCTATTTCATATAGATTCTACAAATATATATAATTTTTTTTAATCCTAGATTTCTTCCTGGTAATTTTGAATTTCTAGTTCTGGGCCAGCTGATGCAACACAAATAGAATTATTACTATACAACTTAGTTTGGAAAAGGGTGTTTGAAAAGCAGTTTTGAATTGCCTTGTGGCAATTCTCTTGTACATAAACTCATTTTAACTGCATAAAACCTACTATATTGCATCTAGAAACTGCAGTGAATGTGCATTTAGATGTTATGAATAACTGCAGTTAAGTAGAAATGAAACTGAAATAAATCTGAATTTTATTTGCACTTTCCCTTCATTTTAATGCCACTCAAGCTGCTGCTACCTTTTATTCTCAGAGTAACATAGCTGTTAAGGATAAAGAGAGTGTGTGTGTGTTTATCTGTGAGATGCTCAAGCACTGTTGGCCTACATGTAGCATGGTTTATAACCACAGAGGCTGTGCAATGAAATTTTGACTGCTGGACATTATTTTAAAGCCGTTTGCTCCTGTCATGGAAATGCATTACAGAGCTAGCACAAGGTATGGCCAAGAAAACTGAATAACCACTTCAAAATTTAGGGTTTCTGTGGGTGGTAAGGGCTGGTTATGCCTTGGCAATCAAGATGCTGTCAGAAGGTGTTGGGAATGTGCAGGAAGGGCTGTTCCTGCAGACCCTGAGTGGGTTTGCAGCAGCCAGGGCTTGGCTTTGTGCTGTGGCAGGGAGCACAGCCAGTGGCACCGTGTGGGTGACAATAATTGCCCTGCTCTGCAGCCACAGCTGACCTGGAGGAGCCCGAGTGACTGCGGGGGAAATGTTCAAAAGCGCTTGGATGGCTTGGTCAGCTCTGTGTCATTTCTGAGCGTGACTCACCTGCTCAGGAACTGCAGCCCACAGAAAGATAATGTGCTTTGTCTGCCAGTGCAGCCAACAGCCTCGGAAAATTTTACCATCAAAAATCCTGGTTGATGAAGGTTTGCTTGATTTATCAGGCTGTGATGGCTTTTATTTGCCTTCCTGCTGTTCTTTTTGCTGCCAACTCATTCAAATCTAAACTTCTGGACTATTTCTCTTCTGTCAACTCTCAACTTTTGTCATGCAAGCCACCCTGCACAATTAGTGTCAGAGTGTAATTAAAATGCTAAAACGAGGGAGTAGGATTGTGCATTGCCTGGTGGGCTCCTGCCAGCAGCTAATGAACAAGCCCTCTGTCCTGAACACGTGGATGTGCTGGGAAAACAGCCTGGATGCTGAACACAGAATCTCTTAGCAAAGCCATCATGGAGAGGAGCATTTTGAGAACCATGCTGCTCCTCCAGAGTGTGACACCCTCCTGGGGAGCTGGGACACAGCCTGGGCTGGTCCTGCGCCATGCAGTGACACTGCTGTGGCTGTGCCTCTCCCCCTCACTGTGGGTCCGTGCCCTCAGCACGTTCTGTGAGTCTGATTTTCAGCACTGTTTCTGTTATAGTTTTCTCTCTTTTTTTTTTTTCCCCCCCCATTTTCTAATGATTAAATTTGCACTAATAATGATTCTTTGATTAGGCTGTTAATATTTCAATTATGGTACTGGGAAGCCAATGGGTGGACATAGAAGGTGCATTTCTTTTTGCCCATAGCAACATTTTGAGCATAATTTCTTTGATCTATTTTGAATTCACAATAGCACATATAAGGAAAAAAAAAAAAGCAGCATGGAGGCTGATCAGGCTCAGGAGTTATTACAGACTACACTGCTGCTCTGTCTCTTCTTTTCTTAACTTTAAACTTGTTTTATCACACCCCCTTCTCCTTTCCCTTCTTTAAGGAGTTATCTCAAAGACTCAGAATTAGTGTAGCCTGGAAAATTTTTAATTTGTGCCCTAATTAATGAATATAATGTAATGTACACCTGTGGTGATAATACCTTTATTAGCATTGAAGCTGTTAGACATCAAAGCTTTATATCAGGCAAAACCATCTATTTCTCATTTAATGGAGTCACAATTCAAGTGTGTTTTGTTAGAATGAAATCTCATCATAACTGGAGCTCTGCACAGAGTGAGCAGAAACCCTTCCATGCCGAACTACAGGTCAGTAATAGGGTAGGATGTTATGTTGGGTCACAATCCACGTTTAACATCTCTGAAAGTTTTGTGAATTCGTTCATTTTAACACTTGACAAGTGTCTTAAGAGGTAGATGCATTAACATTATTTTTGCTTCATAAATAAGGGTGAAAGTGTTCTCACCTCAATGTGAACAGTTTCAATAAAGAGAAAATGCCTCAGCTTTTGCAGCAATAATTTGTTTCCTGTGTGGATAAACTGAAGCTGAAGGCAAAATAGTTTGTCTCTATCTAGTATTGTAAATACATTATTTTCCCCTTTTAAAATTGAAATCCTTCCTATTAGACCACAAGCAATCCTGAGGTTTCTTTCCCACAGCTTCTTTTGTTTCTTTTCCCAATTCCTCTGCTGTTAAATCCTATTGTACAACATTTTGTTAAAGGCTTTTTGTTTGTTTCTGATTCCTCATCTCTCTAAAATGGGAATTTTGTTCTGGCTTAAAAAAAAAAATATCTTGGGGATTTATTGTAGAAAATCCTGGATGTGCTTACTTTGGCAAAATTCTCCATGATTTCATTGTTCTTTTTAAGAACCATGAAGAAATCTGGTCATGTTCAATATTGCCTGCCCAGGCAGTGTCTTGTAGGCATGACAACAAGCATATGTTGTTGGGGAGGCAAATGCAACTGGCTTTGGAACTCATCCATCTCTTGAGACAGGGGTGGGAGGAGAGGGAAAGGTAACAAGGAATTTGTTATAAGACAAATATAAGATGAACGTTCCCATGAGAAAACAGTAAAGAAATTCTCAATATGTAGGGTTTGATTTTCATATTCTCTGGATCATGGTTGTATTTATCTTCTGCCAGGAAGGATGAAGGGGCCAATAATGGTGTTTTCCCATTCTCCAACCTTCTTTTCCTTTTTTTTCCTCCATGGATTCTTAGATTTATTTTTATCTTGGAGAAGCTGCATTTTACTGGTGCAGTAGGTTAGCTTTTATAGTTATAAAATTTAGGGGAGAGTGATATCCTTTCCATACAACTTCCAGAGTGCTTTCTAAAGCCTTTATTGCTGTAATCTTTCAGATTCAGTAAGAATCCTTGACCTTTGCTGCCTCCATTATTTTAGAGATGTTGCATGACTCTGATTCCTCTGTGCTACCACATCATAAGGGAAAATCTTTCCTTATGGAAATGGCATAGCTACATCAAATAAACAAGTCTTGCATTTTCACATGAAGTGCTGTAGAGATCTGCCTGCACTTAAGTGGAGAAGTAACTATTACTGCATTACATAACAGGTAAAATGGAAATGGAGCATATTCCTAATGTACAGTGATTATTTATACAAACATTTAGTCTATATTTAAAAAAAAAAGTGAAAATAATTCATTTGAAAACATGAAAATCAAACTGCCTTTTTTTCTTTAAATTTTGAAAATGTTATTTTCACTCTGTTGTATTTTGGGGCTTTATTTAACAATGAAGGAATTCAGTCTGGCTGCCAGAATCAGCTCTTGCCACCTTTAAGGTAGGGATGTGGCTGTGGTTGGGAAGAGCCAAAGGTGATCTCACTTTTGTGCTGACACAATAACCAATGTCAGAAAACAGACCACATTAATACATTTAATTAAAACTTTTATTAAAAAATACATGTATAACATTTCCAATTACACTGTAAGTTTGAAGGGACATGGTCTCTTGGGAATGTATTCAAGTCTCTGAGGAAAAAACATTCTAAAACACACATAAAAGGACACTGCAAGCCAGATTAACATATGAAACTCTCAGCAGTGGAGTTCCTTGAAGAAAATGAAGAAAAATGTTGGGAAGAATATTTAGAGTTTACTGTTTTACACTGCTCAACAGCTCTGTGTTCATTAACTGGAACATCCCTTCTAATTTGTGATCTCATTTGTACTGTGTCAACAGCTTTTAGCAGTGCCTCTTCACATTCTGTTTGCTTTAAAACACGGTTTCTGTAATCAGGGAGAAAACTGGGAGCAGAATCATCACTTCAAAACCTCTCGTCATTCTCATTGCTGCCTCCTCTGCTACCTGGCTGAGCTCTGGGTGGTTCCCCTGTGAGCTGGGGAGGTTCTGTGGGTGAGGCTCTGCACATCTGATAGAGCTGATCAGTGCTTTTAGTGAATCCCTAAAAGGCTTTGGGACATTCTAAAAGTGTTCAAGAATTAACCTTTTTATTTTCCTTTATGCTGCATTACCAAAGTAATCTCTTCTTTCATGTTTTGCCATGTGATAAAAACAGGACTGTTGGGATTTATAGAGGCAAATTTGGCAGTCTGTCCCTATTTGCTTGGACTGGATGGCACATGTCAAATTCGTGCCTGTCCCAATGAAGGTGTTACCTGAAATAGGAGACAGTGTTAGTGGGTCAGATGTAGATTCAGGTGTTGCTGTTCTAGGAGTGTGGGCCAGGTGTGATTTACAGATTAATCTGGTTTCCCCTATTTAGTTTGCATTTTCCTATTTATTATTTGTTTTGTAGTTCAGTTATTTTGTAATAATTTATCTACCTCTACACAGAAGAACCCTAAACAATGACAAAAAATATTTTCCATACATTTCAGCATTTTTTCTTGTTATGGTACAAAATACTTCTCCATCCATTGCAGTTTTTATTTTTCCTTTTGCATTAAGATGTCACTTGAAAATATTTCGGAATGTTCCAATGTTCCTTGTAATTTTCCATTACCTAAATCATCCCAGGTCCTTTTACAATAAGCCTCAATCCAGCTAGAGACTTTGTTCTTGTCTGCCTTTTATCCCAAACTCTGTCTCAGTTACATCAGAAGCTCCAGCCCTATGAAATCCACTCTTGTCCTGCTTCTCAACAAATTTTGACAAGTTTAATTTGCCTGCCTGAGGATTGCATTATTAGGTTTGCTGTCACCTTGTAGTGCTCCTTCCTTTGCTGGGTTCATCTGTAATAAGTCAGAGTTCATTCATTATAGAAATTCACAGATATACAGAAGAACCAATTGTGAAGAGACTTTAATAGTTTCTATTCCTTATAAGAGGGGTGTCCTTAAATTATATAGTATTATAAAGAACTTTTAGCATTCATTTTCTTAAGCTCTCAATCCCTTTGACAAGGGGAATAAGAAGCAGGGGTATCACCTGGAACAGGGAGGGAGGGAGAGAGCCATCCAACCCCATCTTTCTTTGGCAGATTGATGTTTGGTAAATTTACAGGAGTTAATCTAAACCTTCTTGTTTAGCTCCCCATCTGATTTGGTGCTATGATAAACAAAGAGGAATAATTCAGGCCTTTTGTCCCATGTGTTTTTATGTGTGATGCATCTTCTGGAGATGCCTTGCAGTCATTCAGGTGGCGTGGGGCCTTTCAGAATGAAAAACAACAAGGAAAAGAAACGAGTAGAATAAAGGGTGGTTTGTTCTGTAGTTAGCTGAAGGATTGGATAGGAAAGTTGGAGATATTAGTAACCTTCAACAAATAATTAAAATTGAGCAGGAGGGCCTGGAAGCAGCTGTATGTAATGTAGCAGCTCACACAGCTCTGCAGTTTTCAAAATAGCTCTGTATACACTTGGTTAAATATTTTGCTTTTATTTATAAATATTTCACTGCAGCCATCTACTTCCATAGTGCTCCTTATTCCTGGCTGTCAATAAAATGGGTGGGGAGCCTCGTGTGTATCTCTGTGGGCTCTTCCAGGTGCTGATGGAAAGACAAGCTTGTGCAGATGTGGAGAGAAGGGGAAGCTGAGCTCTTCCCCCAAAGCACAGCCTCAGCTCCACAGTGTTTGTCACCACAGTGCCCTTATTGAAATTTGTGTGGGTGATGTCAGTTTAATAGGCTCAGCACTTTTAGGGGACATTGACAGAAACTAAATTGGAAAAATGCAACAAATGTTAGGTTTTAGCAGAATATCGACTTAATACAGATTGAACAGGGAAGAAAAATATTGCATGGTGTGCAACTTGAACTTCACATTGTCTCATTAAAGACTCTGCAATGGATAACACTGTCTGCCTGCCTTGCCCTCAGCTGTAGACCCAGCAGATCATTCATGTAAGGAGTAATAATGTACCACTCCATGGCACCTCACTGCAACTGCCATGAGGTATTCTGTGATCTGGTTTTATTACTTACTAAAATCTGCACTCCATTTATTTCTGTGTAACTGGTTTTTTGCTCCCTCCCCACTTTTCTGTGGCCCCACATCTATTTCTTATTCATTTGTTTGACCCAAATTTCTTTCTTATATACAAAAGTCAATCCCTTGGCACCCTCAGGTCCCCAAACCTGAGTGTGTGTTTAGATGTCTTTTTTTTTTCCCTTTTTAATAGTGTACTTACAAAAAATGAGTCAGAAGAAATATCAGCTTCTGTCAACGAGAAAATTTTGCCTCCTGTCTAGAATAAGTGGATTGACTGAAAAATTGAAAACTGGGCCAATTGACTTAATTTTCACTAGGAAAAAACCCACTAATTCTCAAAATATGAGCTCAACAGTCAATTTGATTTTTCCATTTTGACATATTTTATCAACTACCATTATCTACTTTAGAAATGTATAAACTGTGGGCTGAGGGCACATCAATGCCACCATTAATGTGAATTAAAGGTCATTAATTCTGATACCAGTAAAAATACTAGCAAAGGGTGGTTTGTCAGATGGGCAGCTGATGCCTTGGGTGGTCACTGATGAGGTGGCCAAGTGTGTGCATGTTCCCTTGGCTGGGGGCTGCAGGGGATAAGGAAGTTATCCAGGAACAATTAGCTCATGGTTAAGTTTGTGAGGGTTTTTTTGGCTTTGTTTGTTTTCCCCCCAAAATGAATTGCTTAATATAATCCTATTGTTTACTCACCAGAGGATAAAAAGAGATGGAATTTGCCAACTGTGCAAAGAGTGGGCTTTTGGTGGGAGGGACTGGTGATGTATTTGTGGCCTGAGTCCCACTGTGACTGTGCAATACTGACATTTAGTGCTTTCCATTTCTTAAGCGGTAATTCTACACAACTCATTATTTATGTTCAGTAAATGCCAAAAGCTTTTTTTTTTTTTTTTTTTTTTAAGAAAAAAGGACTCATAAGTTTGTTCAACAGCCTCTGGAATACTGAGTTTTGCTCCTTGAGTGCAGGAAAAGCTGTTTGTCTCCTTTCAAAAAACATGTAGGTTTGACCCTTCATGGGCAAACTATAATGTGAATGTGAAATTGCACAAAAGCCAGAGAAAGAATATTAATATTTCTCTCCATGTTTCTCTTTTCATAATTGCAACACAAGCACTGAATGTGATTTTGCTGTCTTGAAACAAACACACCAATAAGTCTATCTGGTCTGCCAAGAAAAGATGCAACATCCAGACAGCTCTTTGTACTGTCAGATGAAATGAGGCTATTTTGACTAGTGTTTAGGATATACAACATATGGCACACTGCTGATTTTTGCTTCCGAGGGATCATATTGGATTCATGTATCTGATGATATAATTCTAAATGCACCCTACAAAATACTGAAATGGCAACTCAGCATGTTTTTTTTTTTTTGTAGGTGTCAGAACCATAAAAAGTTGTTCCTGGCTCTGTTCCAGCCCTTCTTTTTTTTTATTAAAGCTATTTTCTTAGCTTTTAACTAATCACAGCTGTCCTTGAGGACAACAAAATAGAAGTTAGGCAGACTGGGAGATGTTTTTGTGTTTTTGCTTTTCTGCTCCCCTCAGCAGACAATTGACTGTGGTTTCAGTCTTCTGATACCTGAACTCCAACCTGAAACCCCACCAGGAGAGCAGTGCCCAGCACTCCCTGAGTCGGGGAAATTTCTGCTTTGGGGCTTTTGGGTGATGCTGAAGCCTTTGATTGCCAGTTGAACTGGTGTCCAAGGGGCTCAGGACAAGAGCAATCAGCTCTGCTCATGGCACCTCTTCATTAACCTCTCAGCACTCATCAGAACCCTCCACTCCTGGGTTTGGGCAGCAAAGAGAGATGGCTGGTTTATATCTTTGATACGGTAAAGGATCATAGAATGGATGGGTTGGAAGGGACTTTAAAGCTCATCCCATTCTACCCCTGCTATGGGCAGGGAGAACTTCCATCAGACCATGCTGCTCCTGGCCTTGGGCACCTCCAGGGATGAAGCCACAGCTTCTCTGGGCAACCTGTGCCAGGGCCTCGCCACCGTCATGGTGGAGAATTTCTTCTAAGATTTAATTTAAATCTATCCTCTTTCCATTTAAGGTGATTTCCCCTTGTTCTCTCACTACATGATTACACATTGTGATGCTTTACTAAGATTGGTTATTTTCTAGGCTGAGAAGGAAAACAAAAATGACTTATATTTATTGTATCTGCATGATTTTCAAGCTAGTTCCATGTTGGTCAGTTGGTCTTCTTTGGCACATGAGCAATATGATTTAGGCTATGGTTTAGTCTAAACCTGGGCTATGAGGCATGGCTTTGTGGTTGAGTAAACTCCAGGCTGTGCTGTATCCTTTGCTCCTCCTGTACCTGTGGACTTTACATGACTAAATATTCAAGGGGTTTGTTGGGAAAGTTTCCCAGGATTCATTTTCTTTACCTCAGGAAAACAAACAAGACTGAGCAGGAGCCGAGCTGCTGTGTGAATTTTGTTCTTAGAGAGACAGTGGGCACCAGCTTAATGCACACATTTGGACTTTTGGGTTGATCCAATGCTCTCTGAAGAGCATTGTACTGCAGCCTGAACTCACCCAGCAGATGAAAATCTGGTTTATATAATGCTCTTGTAAAAACTAGATTAATCACTTTAATTAGGTGGCCCTTTCTTTTATTTTTAAATGCAATTTTGGGGTACCAGGTATTACATATGGGAACACTTTCCCTGTGCCATGGTGTTGATGGTCACAAAAAATAAATGCTTTTTCCAAGTCATCTGTGTGATCCAATAAACGTACTGTGATCCTGCCCATCTCTTTACTTGTCTTACACAAATTTGATATTCCTGCTACAGTATTTTCTTGCAGTCTCATTTTCTGTTAACTTTCAATTTTTATAGGCTGAAAAGTACCTCAGGGAAAGAGCTTACTGATTGGTTTTTTGGGCCCTTTTTTTTTCTCTTGTAAAAAGCTATTTTTATAAGCCCTACAGTTTCTTCTCTTTTTTCAGTGCTTGCTTTTTCAAAAAGAATAGCAAATTGACTGTATCTGAGAGCTGATATGCCTATTTTGCCTGTAACTTTTAGATGCTATTTCCTTAGAAATTTCCTGATGATACATATGGTGTCTGTGAACAAGCTGCCCTCTCTGTATTTCCTTTTATTTCTTTTCACCCAAAGGCTTCTCATTCCTAAAATTTTAATGTAGCAACATTTTTTTTTTGTTTAAAATCTGCCTTATTCTCAGATGATCCCTAACTCTGTTTTATTCAATCATTAAATTATAAGACATTAAATTATAAGGTGCCACCTTGTTATTTCTGTCATTTCCTCACTGATCCACAAGCACACGACCTGAAAGTGAACTTTCCCTTTAAAGTCTTCTAAAAATATTCCATTCTGGGATCTTCTGCTGCAGCTTGTGGCTGCCATGAGCTGCTGTTGTTATTCCTTAGCTCCATTTCAGTGTGACTGCAGGAGCAGAACCCATCTGGGTGAGCAAGAGCTGCACCAATTCCAACTCTTGGCTGCACGAGGATGAGATATTTAAGAGATACTCACACCTTTGCAACCCCACTGCTGCTTTCTTGAGCAAGTTCCCTGTCCCAAATCATAAGGAGTTTGTTCAGGTTAAAAGCATAGTAAGGGAAAATTGAAAGTATTTTGTGTGTGTATATGTATAGATGCATGCTTGTGTATGTATATATATATATGTATGTAAAAGCACAATTTTGCAGGAATTTTCTCAAAACCAGTCCCAGACAATGAGAATGTCCCACTACAAAAATATTATGCTGGAATTTTCTGAGGACATAGGACAGTGGGACATAGGAATTTAGGCCCATCCTGTGGTATCAAGAGTATGTAATTCAGCTGGCTCACAGGAATTAGATAATTCAGACTGAACTTGGAGCAGTCTGGATTGTTGATTGTCTCTGCAGCTCTGCTCAAGAGATGCCACAAAAATGAGACAGAGATGTCCCAAATTAAAACACAGGCTGAGCTGTGCTTGCTGCAATGTTGAGTTGGGTTGCTTGACATAATTTGAGAAGAGTATTTGGTTTTGGGTGTTTTGATGTTTTCCTAGTAGATTTTCCGTGGTTTCTCCACGCATATTGCCAAGATGTTTTTAAAGTAGCTAAATTGAGTGAGATATACAGAAATTATTTTGAATCAACCGAAAATCAGTGAGCTGGGCCCGTATATTTCTGACAAATTTATCTCCGTGGAATGTGAGGGTTGATGACAAGGCAGACAGACTGTTTTCACATGATCTGTGCATCTTTAACCTGACCTTCCAGTTTTGAAGCTACATGTCTGCTGTGTCTTAAGAATTAAAGAAAAACTTGGTTTAGTGGTGACAGCTGTGACTTGAACAGCTTAAACTGGAAAGGTGAGGTCATTAAAAAAAAACAAATGCAGTGTCCTTATGTCTGCAGTGCTGGCCCTTTGTACACAGAGTCTGGGAGCCTGATGGTAATACATAAAAATAATGGTTGTATGTGACAGTCTATTTTGAGGAACTCCCTATATTTAGTGACCATTAGACAGTACACGAATTATTGTTAGACTTTTCTTATTTGTCCTTAAATAGGATTTGCAGAACTGCCTAATGGCCATTGACTCTTACAGCTCTAAAACAGCCACTGCAAATCTATTTTTTCTCTTTTTGACTTCGGCCTCTGCTGGCTCCCTTTGGTTTTGATGTTATCTATTTTAAACCAGATCTGATAAGGGATAATGGCTGCATTAGAGTTGAACAACTGCTTTGCTTGATCTGTCTCCATTGGCTCTGGAGCAAGGTCTAGGGACTGTCCTTTGTGCTAAACACTGCCACAGACAGACCCTAATTTCTCAATCAATTCCCCCGTAAGGTGAACGTTGACAGCTTCAGCATTTCCTGGACCAAATGCAAGTGTGAGGATGTGTGGCTTCTGAAAAGAGACACAAAGAGCTTAAGGGAGCAAAGGACCAGGATCAGAGGGGAGGGTCAGTGGGAGCTGATCCGTGCCAGGGAGGGAGAAGCAGCCCTGCAGATGGGAGGGAAAGAGGAAGAGGAAGGATGCTATTCAGGCTTCTCCTACAGGTACTGCAGCAGGAGCTCTCACTGCTTTAGGAATGCTGTACCTGTCTGCCATAAATGTGGTGTCTCCTTCACTTACTGACAATAGCTGCATTATTTCCTGATATATTTCATAGTTATCTACATATGTATATATACGCTTATATATACATATATATAATATATATACATATATATTGTATGTATATATTTATACATGGAATTTTTGTATTTTATATGATGATCAGGTTTACATACATATACCCATGTTTATACATGGGTGTATGTATGTAAAACTGATCATCATATAAAATACAAAAATTCCATGTAGAAATATATATATGCCTATTTATAAAAATAATAGTTCTGCCTCCTCTTAGCAAACTAGGGAAAACAAATGTGTATGTCCAATATTTATTGCTGGGAATAATGACCTAAATTATTTTCTTGTTAGAGTTCAGATAGCTTCATTATTATACAGTTTCCTCAGAGCAACTCTGAAGAGGTTTTTTTGTATAAAATGCATTTATTTATCACAGGGCTTGTTATCTGTGCTGTAATTACAGTATGCATACTGATTTTAGAGAGCAAGAGAACTAAAGCTGTTAAAACAGTAAGGATAAGTTTAAAAAGATACTTTAGTAATTCTTCTCTTAAATCATGAGGTTCCTAACTCACAAGTTCTCTGTTTCATAAATCAACCTGGGAGGAAACCTGTTAGTTAATGCATGGGGAGAGGGCTCATCCCTCCCTCTCCACCACAGTGCAGGGCTCTCCTGCATCACTGGGCAGTGGGAAAATCTCAGCAGTCCCAGAGGATTTGCTTCAGGAAGCTTTTTTGGGCAACCTGCAATGGAAATGTGACCTGTACCATCGTCATGGGGCAGCAAATCCCTGTGTGGGGTGGTGGCTGCACTGTGGCCTCCAGCCCCTGCCTGCCCCTTGCCCTTGCCTGGACCTGGTGCTGCTGATCCCAACAGGAGCAGACGCCACCCTGAGCTGAATTCTGGCTCCTTAAGCAACAGTCACAATGTGGTCTTTGTTATTGTCCTCTCAAAATTAGTTATAAGATGTCTAAGAGGGGTTTTGTAGGCCTAAAGATTTATTTCGTACAATTGCAAAATTTTTTTTGAAACCCTGAGGTTCACCTGTGAGTAATTAGCTGATGAAATTAATCTAAATTGATGTTTGATGTTGTATGGTATTGAAGAATTTAGCCTTTATTTATTCCATAAGAACTTTAGGAAGAATGCCATGCCAACAGATCTAATTAAGAGGGAGAGCTGCTTTATGCTGTGACATTACAAGATGGAAATAGAATGGAGTATGTGGTAATTAAGGTGCTGATGAGTTTTCCTAAACAAATTTGTGTCTATGGTGAACTTTGAATATAGTCCAGCCTTATTGTTTGATGGAACTTTAAATATACAGCTGTGGCTTGATGGCATTAAACTTGGATGTGACAGTGTAAAAAATATTGACTCTTCTTGTGTTAATGCTGTGCTGAAATGTACTTTGCACCAGAACTGTTTGAAATGAGTTCAGTTTGCTAGCCCACTGTAACATATGACATTTTTCTAATTAGGGCAATGTTTAATTTACTGTCTCATGGCTTTTTGAATAAATATAAATTGTCATACTAAAGTGACAGGTGTAAAACCCTGGGTAGCTGTGTTAGAGAGGTTAATTTGCTCTTAATCAAATCAGTTCTGCTTCACTTTCTCACGGGGAGTGAGAGATAATAGGCCTGTTTAACTGGAGATTAGGCAGCCTTTTCCCTGGAATTCCCAAAGGGTTCACCTGAGACTTATTGTGTCATATTCTCTATAAAGATATTTGAATACATCAACATTTAAAGATGTGCTAGATTGACTCACAAGGGTATTTTGTTGCCTGCATTTGACTCAGCAACACTGAAAGGAGACCTAGGACTAGAGGAACTGTAGGAATGTGGTCCTGTGGAGAGCTGCAATGTGCCTCCCATTGAAGAAGGGACCCATCCCCTTCCCCGGTTTGGAAAAGAAAAAGGGTCAGATTTCTTTAAATTTGGGTTGTTTTTTTTTTTCTTTTCCCTTATTGAACTGAAAAGAGAGAAAAATCCTCACCCCATCTTATATTCTGCAGTGAGAAAGTTGTCAATATGTACTGCTTGAGAGCTGATAAAAGAGCTAAGGAACACAAATGGAAATGCCCACCAGTTTGTAGGCAGTGAGAGCAACAAGGAATCCACTGGAGGGGTGTGGGCATGAGAAGCTTGGTTTGTGGGATCGATAGGTGAAGGCCAATTGCTGCAGTGCCTGCCAGGACTTGGGGAAGGGGCAGTCCCCACTGAGGCAATATCAGCATCCTGCTGAGGGGGTGAAGGAGGAACTGAAAAACATTCAGCAAACAGGCTTGGGGTGTGTTAGAAAAGAATCCGGTGTGTTACAGAATATTCGAGGCTAGGGCTGAGAGCAGTGCCAGCTTTGATTGCCTGCTGCATCTGGGATAAGAGGTTTAGCTTTCAGGGGCAAACTGGCATCTTATTTTATGACCTTCAGTGTAAATAACTCCACTTTCAGAATGGGAATGAGGAGGTCTTTACTCTAAAGTTGTGATGCTTCCTTGTCACAACATTTTTAAGCAGCTGCATCTTGTATTTTGCTAGCAGTAAGGAGAATGAAATAATAACCACCCTTGCATGGCAATCTGTGTGCAGAGGAGAAGCCAAAAGCACAAAATTTCACAGCTCCTTGTGCCTGGCAAGAACAAGCAAGGTTCTCATTGGTTTGCCATGGAAGCATTGGGGGATACAGCCCAAGGAATGGTCTTGGTGCTCACTCTGCTTCAACATCAGGGAAAACCATCCTGAATAACATTAAAGATAAACATATGACAGAGCTGGGTCTGGAATTGCTCCACTGGGAGACAAAGGAATGTCTTGACCAAATGAGTGCATCAAGGAGAAGCAGGAAAAGGTGACACACTTCATCTAGAGCTCTGAGCAAATCCCTCCCTACATTATTCCACATGAAGAAGAGCCATCTTCTCTTTAATAATTTAGGAGGCAGGAAATTAATCTTTTGTAGTCCCTGGCCATAGATGAATGATGCAGTAAATTGAGACTGATTTTTGCTTGTGTGTATCTTTTGTTTCTGAATTATCACATGCACCTGTGACTTTTTCTATTTATTTGAATGGGTTTTGTGTAAGCCAAGTACTGAGAGAAATGTAGCTGTTTTATTTTTTTACATAACCTATATTGTATGTAAAACAAGCAGATCCTCTGACATGTTTAGAGCCCTATATTCTGGATGTGCTGGGCAAAATAAGAAGGATAGATACTATCACTCTTCTATTATTTATGGACTATAAAGTCTTTACAGTGGCATTGACAAAGGGTTTATAGTCAGTACACAAGCTGGTTATACCATAAATTGTAATGTTATATGATAAACTGGAAGTTTATAGCAGTAGTAGATATCAAAGAAAAAAATGAATTTTGGTTTGAAATGATCTATCATGGGATGGAGTTGCTACATGTTTAAATATTCAACCATTTTTGTCTTCATTTATTTTGAAGCTACTGATAATTCATGTGCTACAGAACAAGGATTTATAGGTTTATTTAGAGACTGCTGTGGGGGGAGGAAGGAACAGACCCTTTAAACTCAAGAACAACACATTCTGGCGTGGTAGCTGAGAAAAACTGATGCAATTAAATTGATTCAAGTCTTTGGTTTCCAGCCCTAGAAATGGCAAACAGACCTGTTGCAAAATATTTGGTCTGTTGCTACAGGGCTCCCAACAATGCAATAAAATAGTTGGATTACTATTTCTAGGAATGTAAATGAAGACTACTTACAGCAAAAATGTCTTAAACATAATTTAATTGCTTTGAGTTTACATAAAAACTAAAAGCAGGAAAATGTCAACAAATGTTAGCTTCCCTTCCTTTGTGAGTTACATTCCTTTCTTAACTAATGATTCTGTAAACAAGAACCAAAATATTCTTAGTGTTTACTTACAACACTTTAATTTAAAAAATCTCATTGCAGTTTTTCCCGTTGCAAGGAATTACTATGTATTACATTCGTACTCTTTATTAAATTTGTAGTTTCTCACTGCTCTTTGCTCCTTTCAGAGCACTTCTGGTGTGTAAGTACTTTACAGATGGAATAGCACTACAAACTTAAGTAATTATGGCTAGGTAAAACGAATTTTTTTTTTTGTAGCTTCTAAAACTGACTTAAAATTATCTCAGTTAGTGAGAGCAGGATACTCACAATGCTAAGGCCATGGATTTGTTTTGTGTATGGGCTACTGGTGTAAGCGTTGGACTTGGATTTTGTAAGTCCCTTCTAGCTCAGACTGTTCTGGGGAATATTGTGTACCATTGGTTTTCAAAGTGTGACAACTCCTTTCTGCTGTCTTCGTTTGTGATGTGCTCAACACCCAGGTACAACCAGGACTTTGGCAATCTTAAAATTAGACACAAAACTGAAGGAAAACAGCTTTTACTGTAAAAAATTAGTATTGCTGGCTAGTATTTGGTGGTGACTGGCATGCTGGCAAAAGAGAGACTTGCCCAATTAAACAGAGATTGCTGTGCTGGGCAGTGAGCAGGTTTGAGAGGGCTGGTTCAGGTGGGAGTCCAAGCACAACAGGAGGGATGCGATGGAGCAGGCAGCACATTGAGAGCCCAGAGCATCGGGGTGCAGGGCCAAGGCAGCCCCTGGTGACCTCCTAAACCTCACTGTGCCCTCCCAGAGGGGTTCCCATCCCTCCCAGAGGGGTTCCCATCCCTCCCTGGGGCTGACAGATGCCTCAAGATTGAGAGTATGCATGTTATGAACAGAGAGAGACTTGAAAGCCTCTTCACCACCCAGCAGAATGGCCTGAGAAATTACATTCAGGCACTGAAATATGAGCAATATTTGTCTGTCCCCACTGCCAGGGGCCCAGGTAATGTCTGAGTGTATGCACAGCACATCCATGGCTCCTTTCCAAGCTCTGCTCCAGTCTGGCTGGATAATGAATATGCATGAAGGGGAAAGGTGTGGGGGGGTTGTTTGTTAGTTTGTTTTGGTGATTTTTTTTTTTCTCTAAAGAAATACTTTTTGTTTCTGGGGGGAGAAAACCCAACTGCTGTTTTCCCCTGAAGTACAAGTTTTGCACTGTGTACATTGTTAAAGCACAATGCTGAGGATGAAAAGATGTATCTCCCCAAGCAATTTCTTGAGTTGTTTTTCATGCAACATAACAGTTTTCAATTGTGCCATGTAGCAGTCAAGTGGTCTTGTTTATTTTAGTTATGCCTGAGGAATTCTTTGAAGAAATTAAAAAAATAAAAATAAACCAGCAAACCATTTTGGGGTTAGACTCTCTGCTTGTTTTCAGCCTCCTCTGATC
Organism: Ammospiza nelsoni; assembly: GCF_027579445.1. Lineage (NCBI taxonomy): Eukaryota > Metazoa > Chordata > Aves > Passeriformes > Passerellidae > Ammospiza > Ammospiza nelsoni. Next base: position 11,874,224 of record NC_080649.1, on the reverse strand, counting down.
TTTGACATCCCTGCTGAGAGATTGAAAAATTGGTATTGGTAACATTTCCCCATTTGCAGTGGTGTAAACAAGCACATATTGTAAGACCCTGAGTTTTGACATCTGCTTCTTTACCACTGATGTTTTAAATATGAAATAGTTCCACAGCAATTTCAAACAGCAGAGCTTTATAGGAGCTTTGGCCACTGTTGTACCCCATAAATGCTATTAAAGTTGGCATTAGTGTCTCCAGGATGGGTTCTTGCAAGCTGGGCAGGTGTTTTAGGCTTTATGGCTGCCACTGTGGATCGGCACTGAATGTTCACATGGGGTAAAATGTTTGTGTCCCAGAGCTGGTGGGGAATTGTGGGCAGCTTTGTGTGCTGGGGACACTGGTGGGAGAGCAGCCCTGCATGGATCTGCTCCTCCCTGAGGTGGCCACAAGGGCTGACCCATCACAGACCTTCTGGGAGCCTGCTCAAACCTTGTCCCTACATTTTCCTCAAGACCCAGAGAGCTCTAATGAGCCTTAATTGCTCCAAGCAGCCTTGTCCCATGGCCCAGGAGAGGTGTTAGAGCTCAGGTGGGTCTGGGACAGAGTTTGTCCCTCCTGTCCCCTGCCCTGCTGCACCCCCTTGCTCAGGTATCTATAGGGTGTGGGGTGACCTTTGGGACTGGTCCCACAATTGTCACAGGAATTGTGCAGGTCTTGTGCAGCTTCCCAGATTTGCTTCCTCTCCCGCTCAGTAATGGAAGTTGCAGGAAGCTTTGTAGAGTAGGTGTTTTTTGGGGTTTTTTTTGTTATTTATCTGTTCTCTACTGAAGTTTCTGCCTGATTTGTTTAAGAAGTTGCATAATTTATCTGCAGCTGAAAACTGCTCCCTTTGTACAGCACCAAGAATGACATTTTCAGTTTACTAAAATAAATAAAAAATAGGGGAGGGGAGTGGGGGGAGTCAGGGACATGTAGACATGCCAGTGCCTCTTGTTTGTGCCTGGCAGGTAAAAAGTGAGTGAACTGTTAAATTACTGTTGTGCTCCTGTGTGAGGTCATCATTGATTTCAATGAAATTCTTTAATGTTGTTGCTAACTCTTAAAATCTATAGCAAATACTCATTGGACCATGTATATTTCTGAGGATTTATGAGCTGTTCACGATTCATTCAATCACAAATACGATATATACCACTGAAATATGAAAAATTCCTTGGGTGGTAATTTTTCCTTTTGTATTTCCTGAGCAGAGTATACCCTTGTAAGCACAATACCTATTTCAATCTACCACAATTTACAGTAAAAAACCTAAAAACTAATTTAAGTTTTCAGCCTCTTATGCAAACTAAGATAACCTAAGCCTTTGGTATCTTCCTTGTATATGTATGCTAAAATGCCAGTTTTAATACAGATGCTTTTAGCTCTGGGCAATGCTTTGGTATCTCAATCAAATACACTTTTATTTTCTAGATAAATAAAGGTACCTCCATGTCTGGACTGCTAAAAGCTACCTGGTGCCTTGTCCTAGCCATGAATATTTCTCCTAATAAATACAATAGAATTCAACTGAGTTTGTTAGTTTTGGGAAGTGCCAAAATGGAAGTGTGTAATAAATAAATCTCCAGGTGAGGTGAGCTTCTATGTGAAGCTTGCATTCTGCATGGGCTCTTTGGAAAGAAGAGAAGGGGCTGATGATCTGCTCCTGCAAGGCTGAAACCACACCTGAATTTACTGCCCTGGTGTGCAGCATCCCAAACCACCCTGCAGTGACACCTCTCAGCTGTGCACAGCAAGGAGGAGCCTTTGCAGCTGCACAGAGACACTTAGAGACATTCTCTCACTTCTCACCCCTCACTTTCCAAGAGCTGTCTTGACTCAGTGCTTGAGCTATGCAGCTATGCTGTCAAAAAGAAATAGGGATTGTGGTCCGTATCAGAGCTGTTTATATTTTATTTACAAAATACCATATATTTTGATTCAAGTCTAAACACATAAGCACTTAGTAGAGCATAAGCAGAATTTAGCCTTGAAAAGACATAATTTTAGCTTACATTTCAGAATGAGAGTAAATGTTTGCCAAAGATATGTGCATGCTATACCTTGAGTGTGTGTAGTCCCTCTTAAGCCTTCTCGCAGTGATTGTGGCTTACATAGCTCAGAGCTAATTTTGCAACAAAACCTTACAAGTGTAGTACTTGGAAAACCAAACCGTGCTTACAGGCAGAAATCAATCCTGCCTGTGGAAGTTTCTTGATACAACTTAGGCTTTGCATCAACAGCTCAAGTGGGACTCCTCCTTGGAGGTAATTTCACAGCAGGTTAGGAGTGCTGCAGTGGGAGCAGCCCAACCAGTACAAAAAGGGGTAAACCAGTACAGAAAGGGGTACCTGAGCAGCCAACTGGTGCTGATCACTGCAAGAACACTGTGGCAAAGCCCAACTCAAAGAATCGATTTATTTAAACACTTTCTCTTTTTATTTAATTTTTTCCCCACTGTCCCTTATTGTCTACAGTATTCCTCCTTCCTCCCTGAGGTCCTAAATGAATCCATGACATAACCAAGTATGTTGTTCCAAAATGGAAGTACACTTGTTTCTGTAGAACTATGGCATGCACAGAGAAATTTATTTTTAGGCAAGAAACTTGGCACCAGGTTCATCAATAAGGGGTGACCTCATCACTCTCTACAACTTCCTGAAGGGTGCCTGTGGTGAGCTGGGGGTCGGCCTCTTTCTCCGGGCGACAACGGATAGAACAAGAGGACACAGTCTCAAGTTGCGTCAAGCTAGATGTAAGTTAGAAGTAAGAAGGAAATACTTCACAGAAAGAGTGGTCAGAAACTGGAATCATTTACCCAGTGAGGTGGTAGAGGCATCATCCCTTGAAGAATTTAAAAAAAGACTGGATGTGGCACTTGCTGCCATGATCTAGCTGAACAGTTAGAACATCGGCTGGACTAGATGATCTTATAGGTCTCTTCCAGTCTTGAAAATTCTGTGATTCTGTGAAATGATTGATCAAAATGAATTGATGAACACCAGCTTGTTTCATAGCATGGATAAGGTAGTTATAGGTGGCTTCTGAACTTTTGTCTATGTGCAAAATAGGTAAGAAGAGAAGAGATCTTGCTGCTTCTTTAAGAATCAATGGCAGGATGGTTCTGCACCAGCTCCGAGTAGCAGAGCAGGAAAGATGGCACAACCAAGAGAATGGGTGGCATCTGGGCCTAATGTCATCTCACTGAATCAGATTGCTGAATTCTGTAGAGTTCTGCATTATGTATAGGATGCTCTTGAGCTGTCATCTTGTTTTTGTGGCATATTAAGTTAATGAATTATTTTTCTAGGCAAATAAGACTGTTGAGGAATGTTTGTAGCACTGATGTATGATGGTCAGGCTACTGCAATAATCCTTTGAGCTCCAGTAGTTGTTTGACCCACAATTACATTTCTAGTGTGCTTGATAAGAAATAGCTGAGAGCATGAGATTGCAGATGTGTATGTTGCTGGCATTATCATAATTGAGACATACTGGCTTGTTTAAAAAAAATGTAGTGAATGTGCTGAATCTTTCAACTGGCATAACACAAACGCCCTGTGTTTACTTTAAATGTCTGCATTTGCATCTTATGCAACCTTGACTAAAAAATCCTACAGTCTTCATGTTCTTGGATTCTTAGAAATGTTTCTCTTTATCTCTGCTAACCTGCTGCCTGAGGCAGAAAGCAGATGTTGATTCTGGCTGTATTTGCTCATTAGCAGAGGAAGTAAGATCCAAGCCCCCCTTGAGCTGATACCTCAACATGTGTCTGGCCTTAGACTGTGATGAAGGCACTCTGGACCAGCATGAGAAATAGATTAAGTTTCATTTACCCCTCAGGTGGGGGTGGGAGCAGTGCACAGGTCTGTGTGCTGTCCCAGAGCTGGAGGGGAGCACACAGGCAGCCCTGGAGGCTGAAGCCAAGGCAAGGGATCAATCTCCTGGCTGTGTGGCAACATCTGACTTTGAGCCCGTTCATAGGGAAAAGAGGCTGGTACAGTACTGATTTTGTTTATCTGCCTGTCTCCTAGATTTGGTCTTATAACCACATGAAATACAGGTAAAAGAAAAATTTCAAAGAGAAACAGAAGCCTATGACTTGGGGTGAGCATGTGGTAGAGGAAACCCAGGGAAAGAATAACCACACCAGCTTGTTTCTGGCTAGGATCAGCAGAACCACATGTGAGAGAAATACTATAAGTAGCCAAAATAGCAGGATGCTGTTCCATCAAAAGTGACAATGAGCTTCCAAAACGTGTCAATCAGGCTTCATTATTCCTGTAGTTTTGCTGTCTCAGTATCTTCAATACCAAGGTGTATAGTTTAGAAATCCAACCCAGAACCTTGCTCTGTGTGGTTTGGTCCCTTATTTCTGTAGTTTTTGTACCACTTTGGGATTGTTCAGTCAGTCTCACCACCTACATGTTGGAAGCTTTGCATTGTTTGTGTATTTTCCAGCTATAACCCTCTTTCTACCTTTTGCAGCAATATAAAAAATGGTTTTGTGATTTTATTTTACTGCTTTGTGCTATGCTTAACAGTCTGTATGAACACAGAACCTGATATAAGTGAGGTAAAATAGAGAATATTTCTCCACAATAAGTAAACAAGTTTAGCTCATTATCTATTTTGTAATCATTCCCTACTCAGCATGTGTGCATAATTTTTGTTGCCCAAATTATCCAGAGGTTAAACTAAAGCTTACATATAAATAGGAAATATTTCCCACATTCAGCTTTGCAACTCCCTGCTAGGCAGAGGAACACGTATGTGCATATTTTACAGCAGCTCTGAGCACACATTTTTCATTCTTTTCAAGTCTCTGTTGGTTTCTGTGGCGGTGACCGTGGGCCTTTGATCAGGCTGGCTGTTTGAAATCTCGGAGTGGCTAATAGCTCCTTGTTAGTGACGGGGAGGAGATGAGCACTGCAGCTCACAATCACAGCCAGTCACTCTCTGAACTCCTGAACTGGAGTGGTTTGGAGTGGGTTTTAAAGCAGGGGTTTGAATTGGCAGCGTTTGAAGTTGGCACCAATAGCAGTGCCTGGGCACGGAGGTGACACGAGGCTTCTCCATGGGGTGGAACTGGAGAAGTGCTCAGGACAGATGTGTGCAGCTGTTCAGGCCCACCAGGAAAAATTGGATGTGTTGATCTCTGCAAGGGGAGGGTCTTTATTTGAAATATTGATATTAAGGATGGGAAGAAGCCTCTGTAACTGTCTCTAAGCCATAGAAATGCCCACTGCCTACTCAAAACAAGGCTGGGCCTTCTCAGTATAGAGGAGAGGGACACTCAGCCCTGAGGAGAGGGTAAGGGATGTGCTTGTTAGCACTGTTCTGCAGTGTGGGCTAACTTGGAGGAACAAAAGTAAATCCTGGACAGAATAAGAAATCCAAGTAATCTTTTAAAATACCTTTTCATTAAGATATCCAAATGATATGTGACAAGTTTTGAGTGTAAAATATCTGTGTGTTGTACATGCTGCTGGTTTTGAGAGTTGATGCTGGTCTTCTAGGGAAAAGGAAAGGTATTATTCAGATAGCCTATATATCAATAAGGAAGACTAGTAAAAACTAGCTACAGAAGAGAAAAAGTGACAGAGAAGGAGTACTTATTTTGAGTAAAATCATTGATAATAATAAAAAGGCAGGACTTACGGAAATTAAATTATTGTATACCTTGTATCCCATTATTAGAAGGCTGGCTCATAGAGACCTAAAGTCGGTGAAATAGGTGACATGATTTACATGACGGAAATGTTAGAAATGAATAGTTATGACTTATTTAGGAGGGATTTGCTGGGCATAGAGGTAAACAACTATTGTAAAAAATCATATTTCCAGATAAGAGATATTGAAACAAAGTTATGCTGAATGGATATGAATCAGCTTCTGCTCAGATGATGCACTACCCACAGTTTGTGTAACAATGGCTGAATTCCAAATGAGAACTGGATAATTCCCTTCCTACATTTACTTGCAATCCTCACAGTGGAATAATTTGTGCAATAATTATAGTGGCTAATTTGTCAAATTTCAGTTTAGACACCGCTGCTGGAAAACAGTGCTGGAAAATGGATACTGCTGCAGGTTGTACTTGATTATGTCTATCCTGCATCTAAACATGAATTATTCTGCCCAAGCTCAAAGCATCAAGTTGTTTGAGCAGTCCAGCTTGCCTTCCTGGGCAAGCTTGGTTTTCCAGCTTTTCAAAAAGTGTGCTGAGTCAAAGGGGAAAAGGTAGAAAATAATCTTCTTTCTCTGAAGGCTTTTCTATGTCTTCCCCTGAGACCTGTATCAGCAAAAGGTGTTTTGCTCTTGGCCTGAAGCAGAGTTTTGACTTCATTTTTTTTAAATTACTATGTAATCTTAATAAAACCTCAGAAAGTTGAATATCATTAAAACTGCTTTTCTCTAGAAAATCAGTCTGTTTTAAGACTTCAATTTGATACTAAAGGTATGGAAAACCAGTAAATAGATGCAAGACATGCTTTAGAGACCAGTGTTTTCTGCAGCTCAGAAGTTATCTCCCCTTTAGCAATGCATCCCATCCATGACTCTCATGAATTGCATCTTGCATCCCACAGGGCATTAGCTCCTATTGGGAAAAAAATGTTCAGGAGGCATCCAAGAGTACTCTGAGAACAAGAGCATCATTTAAGCAATGAGTAGCTGCTGACTCACCAGCAAACAAAGATCCTGCAGAGGCAGCTAATTTCCCTGGAGCAATGCTGAGCATTTGTAAACAGGGCTGTGCACACATCTCATCACAGATCCCTTACATACACAGAACATCCCATCACAGATCCCTTACACACAGAACAGCTCATCACAGATCCCTTACACACAGAACATCCCATCACAGATCCCTTACACACACAGAACAGCTCATCACAGATCCCTTACACACACAGAACAGCTCATCACAGATCCCTTACACACAGAACATCCCATCACAGATCCCTTACACACACAGAACATCCCATCACAGATTCCTTACACACAGAACAGCTCATCACAGATCCCTTACACACACAGAACATCCCATCACAGATCCCTTACACACACAGAACATCCCATCACAGATTCCTTACACACAGAACAGCTCATCACAGATCCCTTACACACAGAACATCCCATCACAGATCCCTTACACACACAGAACATCCCATCACAGATCCCTTACACACAGAACAGCTCATCACAGATCCCTTACACACAGAACATCCCATCACAGATCCCTTACACACACAAAATATCTCATCACAGATCCCTTACACACATTGCTGCACTTGGACTCCTCCCTTCCCCAGGAACATCACCTAATCCCTACTCTCAATTTCATTTGTTTGTTTTTCCTTGTAGAAGTTGTTCAGGAAAGGGAAGGAAAAGTGCCAGGATTTTCCATGTTGCTTGGGAGAGTTGGGATCCAACTCCTAATGGACAGCAAAGTAACTGAGGTCTTAATTGCCTTTTAAAGTCACTCAAATTAAATAATAATCTCACAGGAAATAATGGAAGAAATGCCTGTATTTCTGACATGTAACATGTGTTTATCACTGTGAGATGCATCCAATAAAGAGTGGGTGTGAGAAGGGAGACGGAGGTTGAGGGACAGCTGAGGGAAAAAGACATTTGCTCAAGATTTAACTGATATTGCTCTGTAGATTTAATACTTGACTTTTCAACCTTTTGCTAAATGATTCCATGTTATAGATGGATGAATTAAATAGAGTCAGAACTTTCTAGACCTTTGCATTATATTTAATGTCATCTTAGACCAATGAGCCTGGCAAGGTGCAAAATAAGAGCAAGAGCTGAGTACTTTTTGTGTAGTTATTCTGATGCTCGAGTCAAACTGAACTAGAAATAAAAAGACTGCTTTCCTTTTCAGGTAATCTGCCCCAGATTTTGGGGGGGCATTAACATACTGTAGTTAGCAAATTAATTATTAAATACATACCCAACATAAATACAAACCCAGGTGAGAAATTAGCATTCTTCCAAGTGTGTGTCTATATATATTTATTTATAACGTGTGTCAATCTGCATGATGTTACAACCACTGCTTCTTCTAATAGAAAAGTCAAATCACCAACAGGGTACATAAAATACAACATTTTGGCTTCTAATACTTCTCAGTGAGTTCTGCCTTTAATTTTATGTATTTTTTTAGCAGCTCTGATGAACAGGGCATTGGATTAAGTGTCAGGGATTCTGGGCTGATTTTCTACTTCAACCATCATCTTTCATACATTGCTTTTGTTACTAAATGATGGTTAAATACAATGCCATATATTCCTGGAAATGAAACCTTAGCAATAAATTAATGCATCTAAGACTATAAGTGGACATAGGTATTTAAAATTAACAACTCCATAGTGTAGAACATTAAAAATGGAGGGGTCACAAGGAAATAGCTTAACAGAAAAGTAGTGTGTAGCAGCTTGTAGTAGGTAGCAAAAAGACTTTATTCCATTTTCCTCTTCACGAGCAGAAATTGGTAACAGACTATTTTAATACTTTTTCAAAAGCTGCCTAGGAGCCCTAGCTACTAAGCCATAAAAGGAATGGGTAAGTCCCCAGAAGGCTTCCTTTCTTTTCTTCTATAAATGTGTAGGGGGAAAAAAGCAAAATAATAATAAAAAAAGACACCCAGCTTCAAAGTTAGATGTAAAATAATTTTCCTTTATCCTTTATCTATTATCTTGCCCAGTGCAATGTACTAAAGCAGTTTTCTGAATGTTATGGAATTTAATGTTAAACAAAAATAAGCAGAAACAGAAATCTGTTTTAATTTTGCTCTAATTACTTCCTCAGAACCAATCAAGCTGCCAGTCAGGGCAATTGAAGGCAGCAAACAGATCAACATTTTACCATCTTCATTTTTACATACAAAACTTAGTTACTTTGTTAATGGACATAAAAGAGATTGCTGAATTTGTTTTCAAGTGTAGGTAGCTGATTATTTCTTGAAATAATATTTACGTTATTGTCTTTCAAGTTAATTTGGAGATTGCTTTTTTCCAGCACAATCAATTAAAAAAACTGCCTGCCAAATCTCAGGGAGGTTTTTTTGAAGACACTGAACAAAATCCTAAATTAAAGTAACACTGATAACACATTTATACAAAGGGTGCTGAGCTAAAGTGTCTTTAGAACAAATACATTTCTAAAGATCAGAAATCAGTTTGAAACTGATTTCTCTTGCATCTGCACTTGTGTAGTCATGTACACATCACTAAAACTCTCACAATTTCTCCTTCTCATGTAACAGAAAGCACAGGCTTAAGGTTTTCAAAGTGTTACCTGCACCCATAGGAAAAGTACAATGTATACTTGGATTATTGTATTTCTTTATGCTATTGTATTTCTTTATGCTGGATCTGGAAAGCATGTGATTTGTTTTCAGAGGAAACTGTACTCCTAAATTCCTTTGAAAAATCTCCCTCGCTAAATCTGTTATCACCCAACTTCTTTATATAGATAACAAAAGGCATCTGTGCTGTCTTTTCTTTATATGCTTAATAAAAATAGTTTGATTAATTCTAAATGACAGGCATGGCAAAAGAAAGTGATATAATGAATCTGTAAATTGAGAGAATTTTTCTTGGGGTTCTTTTTTCTTTTGCTTTTTCTTTCCTTGAGTTTTTTTGGGGAATTTTGAGGGCTGGTTTTCTTTCCTGCAGATTTATTGAAGTAGTGTGCAGGTAAGGACGGGAGGGATTTGTGTTTAAGGTGTCAGTCTGGAAGACAGAAGGAGTTTACATCTTTCCCTGCCTGAGATGTTTGAGTTGGATACCTATTGTTTCCTAGGTTGGAATGTTCCTGCAAAATACTGATAGCATAGCATTTGTGAGAGTCTCAGAAATGAAGATGTAGGAAGGAAAGCAATGCCTACACAGCACTTCAGGTTTTGTTTATTTCCTTGTGAAATAATGTTTCAGTTATTTTTATTAAGAACAACAAACAAAACAAAGCAAGGAACAGAAAAACTCCAAAATTCAGAAACCTCAGCTTCAGCCCCTTTCCATTCCCTAAATTTCAAACCCTTATGTAAGGAAGGATGCACTTGAGTTGCAGAAGGATGCCTGAGGGCAGGATACAGCTTCTGGGAGAGGAGGGATAGCTCTCTGATATTTAGTGTGGGTTAACTTACACATGGACTGTAGCCAAGTAATTATTATTTTTGGTTTTGTTCTTCTTACTCTTTGCTTATTTGAATATAGCCTTTCTTTCTTGGACAGTATTTTTTCATTAAGTTCAACTTAGTTAAACAATTTAAATAATTTTTTGCAGTGTATGATTTTTTATTTTCTTTCCATGAAAACCTCATTTTCCTTGCTTACCCTCTCTTTAGATGTGGTTATTTAACTTACTCAGTGATGAGTTCTGCTTACAGACAGAATTACTGAGACATCTGTGGAAAGTACATTTTCAAATGACAGCACAAAAGTTCTCCTTGTAAACTTGAAAATATTTGCATGGGCATGAGAGGTTTCTGAGGGCCCAGAAGGTAAAGCTTTGTTGTGCAAGCTCATGGAATAGACAAAAAACTTTCTTTTTTCTGCAGCATTGTAGTTTTGTTTCACTGCTTCAAACTGCTATTTTTCTTGGTTTCCAGGTCCTGAGCAAGAACTATAAATGTCACAATATGCTGAGTTAATGAGGGAGCACCAGGCTGGGCTCTCTGCAAGACTTTGCTTTGTGGTTTTAAATCAGAAAATCAGAGCCTTAAATTTATCTGAACATAGCCTCCTTTTTGCCTGTGTGGTTTAATGTGGCTTAATTAACTAATGTCTTAAGTGAGGATTCAAGTACCCATGTAGATTAAATGAGCCAATTTAGGATCCTGCAGGAGCTGAGTCCCTCTGAAAATACATCTCTTTTTCCACAAAGGAGCACAGAAAACACTTTGGAGGCTGAATTAGTTTTGTGTGGCAAGGTTTTGGTGCTGGGGTGGTTTCTGTGAGAAGCTGCCCCATGTCCAGCAGAGCCAAGGCCAGCAGCTCCAGGACAGACCCCCCTCTGGCTAGGGCAGGGCAGCACCTCTGGGATGGCAGATTTGGGATGGGGGAAGAGCAGCTGGGCAAGGACAAATTGCAGCTGAGGGAGGAGCAGCTCTGCAGAGCCCAGGGCAGGAGGGGCCCAGGGGCAGAGCTGAGAGAGGAGCAGCTCTGCAGAGCCCAGGGCAGGGCAGGAGGGGCCCAGGGCCAGAGCTGGGATTGCACAGGAGCAGCTCTGCAGAGCCCAGGGCAGGGCAGGAGGGGCCCAGGGCCAGAGCTGGGATTCCCTGGCTGTGCCCAGGGAGCAGCTCTGGGAGGCAGAGATGCACCAGGAGCTGTGGAGGAGCCCACACTGGAGAGGGGGCATGGCCAGAGGGGCTGGGATCTCCTGGGCAGCCCAGGCTGGAGCAGGTCCTGGCAGCACCCACAGAGAGAGGAGCCCAGGCTGGAGCAGGTTCTGGCAGGACTTGTGACCTCACAGGGCACCCACACTGCAGAGCTTGTTCTGAGGGACTGCACCCACTGGGAGGGTCCCTGTGCTGGAGCAGGACAAGAGGGTGAGGGATGATCACTGCCTCATCTGGTCTCAACCCATGGACCTTCCATTACACTGGGATGTTTTTTCTCTCCTGAGGAGGAGACAGGAATGACAGAGCAGATTTGGGGCACCTTCATCCCAGTCCCTGTGAGGGCTCCATGAGGGGAAGGTTGGTCTGAGTGTGGCAGGTGCTGGGCAGCACCAGGAGTGTCCCTCCAGGGCCCAGGTACAGGCCCAGACTGGGCAGGAGCTCCCACAGCAGCCAAGAACTTGTGGAGAGGGGCTGGGGCTCTCGTGTCCCCCAGCAGCCCAAATGTCACCTGGGCATCCCTTGGGGAGTGAGAAGCAGAGCTGAAGTCATGGATAGAAGCCAGTAATGTTTTTGTGTATTGATTTGAAGAGTGTTAACCCCATAAGCATCAAATAGGAGTTTGATGAGCTCTGACTGCTGATTGCTCTGACTCTGAAAACCTTGGCTGTTTAGGGAAATTTCTCAGTTCCTGTCTGCCCACCCAGTGCATTCCTGTTTGCCATGAGCTCCCCTTCCCTGGATCATGGTCCAGCTCTGCCGCACACCAGCCCAGCAGGGCTCCTGCTGCCTCTGAGCCTGCATTGCCTGCAGTCTGGTCATTGTTTGACATCAGGAGAAGTTCACACTTATTTTCTCATATGTGTTTGTTTTTACATGATTGAATATTTACTGCAACAGCAAAACAATCTGTTGTGCTAAGAAGACAAGTTCTGCACAAATGAGGATGCAGACTTAAGTAGAAATTCATTAAACAGCTAATTCAAAGGAAATATCTTGATTTCCAAAGCTGCATCACACAAGACAAAGGAGAGTGATGTACTTCTTAACAGTCACCACAAACAGTCACAGCAGACACTGGGTTTGGAATAATTGAATCATTAGAATTAAACATCTCCAAATCAGAATCAAAAGACTTTTTCTGGATTTAGCAATTCAGACAATATTACTGTTGAAATAGGAAAAGCATTGTGTTATAGGAGCTAAATGGCAAGCTCCTACGCACAGAACAATTAGAAGTTACTCAAAACCCTTCCTGCACAAGGGCATTTATAAAAATGCAGAAGCTCATCACACCTTGTATAGACTCTGAGGCAATTAATGGGGAAGGCTTCTGGAAACAGAAATGAGACTTGATAATAATTGCTAGATAAACATTATAGAAATGCTGAGGTCCTGGGTTTAGAAGTGAGAAAGGCTCCTAAATGCCTCAGATGCTCCTGTGAATGTCGCTATTTGTTATTTCTCTGCAGCATTTCAGTGTCTAAGTGCTCATTTTAAGATACTTTGGGTCTGATTAAAAAATAATAATGGCTGAGCAGTTGAGATACCAGTGTAATTCAGTCAAACTGATGTGAGGCTGAGCTGTGTTATGATCAGAGTCAAGACTGTCAGTAATCACTTTGCCAACTTGTATTTTAATATATAAATAATAATTATAAAAGCTGCTTTTCTGGCTACCGAGGCTTTTTTGTCTGAGTGCTGGTTGTTCTGCCTCATTAGAAATGGGGATCCCAATGCAGCCTGGCCTCTGGAGCTGGGCTGGCCAGCACAGGGTTAATTCCTAGATGAGAAGTGCTTCTTGCTGTTCTTTGAAAGATATGGATATTTGATTTCTCCTCTTTAAAACTCTTCTCTTCTCCCTGATGAGGAGTGGAAAAATATTTGAAATTTTAGTACTGTTTATGATACAAGAAACTATTTTTTGCTCTGCTTCATTTACAGCAGTAAGAAAATAATAAAATATTTTGGTGGAGAAGAACGGGTGCCCTTAAAATATTTTTAGAAAAATATTTTTGCAGACCATTAATACAAAGAATCTGCTTACATGGATGTTTATTGGGAATGTTTTTGCATGTAGTTGTTTTTATGAAGCTATTTTGATGTTCTCGAATGCTGCTGCACAATAGAAAATATTCTCATTCTGTTAGTTACTACTTATGAAAATTACTTTATACAACTTATTTATAACCTAAATGTAGGGTCGTGACTTTATCTTCAATGTTATGCCCTATTGGAGTAAAAACACAGTTATATACAGTTCTACTAAAGCACCAGCAGAGGAAAAAAGGCTGTGCTTTCTGTAGGTTGCTATTGCACTCTCTATTTTCCTGAGTTAGCTTACAAGACAAAAATGTTCTTTCTTTATTTGTGTGAACAGCCAACTGTAGCAGCACCAATGTCTGTAACTGGATTTCATTATGGAAATTCAGCTAAAAAGGGCCACAGGCACAAAAATCCATTAAAATGTTTCTATTGCTTTACATATTCTTCTGTGATAAAAATAGCCCTATATTTGAATTTAAGAAGCTTTAGCCTAAAGGGTAGCAGATGGATATTAAGGAGATTATAATAAAGAAGGGTATTATAAAAAAAAAAAGAAAGAGGTGGATGGGAGAGAACCATTCTTTCATATTTAGGGAAACCATTTGTAATAACAAAGGTGTTCAGAAAATGTGATCTGTTCCTGGGTAATCAATAATGACTTGTTGATTCTTTGTGTTTCTCTATGAAGTCCTGACATAAAAATAGGCTCATTTTGTAATAAATTGACACAAACAACAGCTAAAATAATTAGATTTATCTAGGACGCTTGCATTGTCACTGTAACAATGTGAAATGTGATGAGTGGCTGCCATCTGAGCATGTTTTGAAATAAACAGCAAATGCTCTTTGGTTTAATAAGAGTCTCACAAAGAACCCTCAGAAGTTTGAAGCCATGCAGCTTTTGCCAGTTCTAGACCCAATTTCCCTTCCCATAAATCTACTTTATATCTTAACAGTTTTCCCTACCTCTGCAAATTTGTCCTGGCAGATATAAAGGGTTTTTTTTCAAGTTTCTTGAAAATTTCTGGTCCCTTTGGAGTCCAGTCAGAGCATTCCAGCAGCCAGATCAGATTTTCTGCTCCAGCCACAGAGCTCCCTCCCTCCTGTGGGCACACAGATCACTTGCACTGCACAGCTCGATACCTGTGTGTTAACTCTGGGACAAATCAGGCTAAATTGTCGTTTTTGCATAAGGGAAGAGCACACATCCATGACACCGTGGGCAGTTCCCAGGGTTGTGGGACTGAAGCATTAATGATGCACAGGGGCAAGGCTGCAGCCAAGCTGTCCCAGCAGCGTTGGACAGTACAGCAGAGTGGCTTTTCTCCTCTTGGAGGCTGGACAGGGTGCTGTGTCCTGCATCCCCTGCCCTTTGGAAAGGGGTGATTCTTGGGTTGCCAGGATTGCTGCATCGCTGGATGTCTGGGGGGAAAGGTGGACGAGCTGACAGGAGGGGGATAAAAGCCCACATGTGTCTCCTGTCCAGCTCTCTGGTGTGCTGGCTGGAGGTGGCCCACTTCAGTCTGATGGGATTAACTGGCTTCAGTGGGCCTGGCATCTGTGTGAGTAAGGTTAGACTTTGCCTTCACTTTAATATTTCAGTGATTGCATTCCCTTTCTTATACTTTCCATGTCTGGGTTGAATGTTGTGAGGTGTGCTGTAAGGATGGGTTTGTTAGACACTCCTCTTTGCTTTTGAGTGAACCCTGGGACTTTTCCAGCAAAGGAACAGAGGGAAAAGGAAACAATTGCAGGCCTTAATAACTAAGAAGGGTTAAACAAAGAGATAACTGCTCCAATGCCTAAATGTTTTTGGCATCTCTTTAATGTGAAACCTTTTCATCTGTTACACCTTCAGAAGTCAGATCTCACTACACTCCCTTTGAGTTTTATGCTTCCATTTCTGTCTTAATTACCTCTCTCAGAGTGAGATGGCTCTTTCTGCCTTAGAGGAGGGGGATTTTCTAATGCAATATTGTATTTTTTATTTATAAACATATACGTGTATATACGTCTAGAGAAAGTCGGATTCAAATCTTTTGTTCTTGGCACTCACCATATGCTACTGTTTAATATTTAATCAGCCCCACCTCATCAGAAATACTGCTGGCCTCATTAGATAATTAATGGCTGCCTGCGTCTCATTTGCTTCAGTTGATACATCTGCAGCCAGTAATTAGAGCAGGAGTTTATTAGTTGCACTGGCTCGGTTTATTTGTGAGACAATCTCTGCTTTGATTGAAGCCCTTGGGATTGGCATATGTGGACAGCCTGCCTCCCTGTTCAGTGGGGCTCTTTTGTTTACATTTTTGCTACAGTTTTGCAACACTGCACATCCTGGCAGTGCTAGGAACAGTTGGTGGTGAAGATTTGCCTTTTATAATTTAGAAGATAATTGGGTAATTCAATGCAGTAAAGCTACTGCAAAGCCATTCTGTAACTTTGGGGGAGGGGTGAGCAGGGAAATCTGGTAGACAATTTGTTCTCTTATAGTTTTCATTTTTATTTTATTATTTTCTAGACATCTTTATACAAATCCTCTCTAGCTGAGGGATATATGGGTATAGCACAATGTGTTTGCAAATCCACAATTTTTATCTCAATATATTAGCTAAGAGAAAAAACAGTGTTCTTAAATATTTTGAGTGATCACATTCCAGTGTCAGTAACCATCCTCCTTAATGAATTCCCATCTTAAGCCTCTCTCCTTGGTCTGTCAACTCATTTGCAAGTGTGCAAAATGTACTGTGGTATTTTCTTCTGGCCCTATGAATTTTTGACAAGTCTCTCACTGTGCAGTCTGAAGGAAAACCTTTATACAACTGACCACATTAAAATAATGAGATGAATTGCTCCTGCCTCTGAGAGAAAGCACCACATCCCATCAGGATTGTCTCTGAAAGGTCCTTTTCTATTATTATACTTTTAATCCTGATTAAGTGGGCTTGTTTGGTTTTTTTTCAGATAAATAAGTCTCTAGAGCTCTTTCTCTTCCTCCTAACAAGGTTCTTGTACCAATGACCATCCAGCCAGGCAGAAGTTTGAATGGGGAGTTCTCCCTCCTCATTTCCTATTTTTGTCTCATGTGTTTGCTTAGCTCCTTGCCTTGGCACAGCCTTTGTGTGCAGAGGAACTGCAGAATTCCACTCTGGAACAGCAGGTGTGTGTTTGACAGCCTCTGGCAACACGATGCAAGACTTAACTCTTAATGCAGGGAAGAAATCTAAGTCAGATTGAATCACCCTTACCATTAGAAAAGCAGACTGAAAGTTGTTTTATTTTTTGTGTATTTATTTTTCAAAGGGCCAGGTTGTTGAGCTAACACTGATTTTTTTTCATTGTGGGAAAAGGTTTTTTGGGCTGTTGACTCTGACTCTTCTTTTGTCCTCAGTGAGGATTCTCCTGCAGTGAACATTTCTGGATAGGTCTTGTTCCAAGATGAACACATCAGTTGTGTTTGCCTATGTGCAAGGATTCCTGCAATTAAGCCTAACTTTTCTTATAGTACCTCTTTTATCTGTCAGCATGAGTGTTCCTGAAAGCATATCCTAAATTTTCTGTGTTCTGGGATTCTCTTACTTCCTTCTTGTACCTCATAAAACCGGGGGAAGGAAATTGTCAATGATTTTTGCCCTCAGCCTTGCTACAAAAGAGAAAGGTTAAAAGAAGGTGTAGCTTAAATTTGACTAGAACCTACCTTCAAACCAGGTAGATTTACTGCAGGTTGGAGGCATCCTCAGCCTCTGGAGGAATGGGTTAAAAGTGATCCTGGCTGGGTTGTTCAGGTGAAGACATAAACTGTCTGATAAGACTTGGGCCTGGCAACTCCCCACCTTATTCTCTTCCTGCAGAGATGAAGTGTCTGTAGCTGTCTCTGCTGGGAAACCTTATTTCCCTTATTGTGTGTATCTGGGTGTGTTCTTTATTGTTGCTAGTTTTTTTTCCTATTTTGCAAGCCACACTTTGTATTTTGAGCCCAGCTACCTCTCTCCCATAGCTGGTTTATTTCCCTGATGTTGTTGAGAGATTTAACCCTGGTGAGGAGCTCGAATTTGTGATAACGATGCCTTTAAAAGACTGGTACCAGGCAGCCTGGCTGCACAATTGGAAGGGGTGTCAGCCAGCAATAGTTTTACTATAGCTCCAAGCAATGGTTTCCTTATCAGTCTTCAAAACATTAAAAAGTCCTTTCTTCTACTAGATAATCCTTTATCATCCCTCTGTAGCTCCACTTAGCCTACACTGGCAGATTCAGTGTGTTTTGACAGTTCTGACCTGATGAAAAAGCTTGTGCTGTGTTTGTAATTGATTGTAGCCATAAATGGCTCACGGACTCTATTTTGTTTCTGTTGTTCACCGTGTCACTTGAGCTTTTTGTTTGTGTTTGTCTGGTTCGATTTCCCCGCAGTGAGGAGAGCTCTGCAGGAACAAGTTGAGACTCTCATCCATAAGGTGGTGCTGGGCAGACTCTGGGGAGAGGGCAGGAAGGAGAGACAGCCTTCAGTGTTTTCTGACGCAGGGCAAGAGGGAAATGGTGGGTTCTGTATTCCAGGGGGATGCACAGGCTGTCTGGACACTTCGATCAGACCAGCTGGTTAATGAGCACTCCTTCCTTCAGACTTTGCTTTTGATCAGTTTAAATCCTCATCCTAGTAATGGTTAACTTTTGCTTTCCCATAGTACTGGCACAGGGGAATCTACCAAACCACATTTGGCTTAAATTCCTAAATGGCAGCACTAGATGTGCCTACACAACTAATTTTAACGTGCATTTGGTCAGAACAGGATGATTTGTGTGTATTGCCTGCACTGCTGCATGGGTATTATATAACCAAGTTAGTTGTGTGTCTGAAAAATTTTCCAAACACCAATTTTTTCCTCTAAGTCCTCCCAATGTCTTATGAAGGGTGTTTTAAATGGCTGATTTCTGAAAGCTGACTATTTAACGGTGTTTTATTCGAAACAGCATTTGGGTATTTAGCTTCTTAATTTCCCCTCAAAAATCACAGTTATATGTTTTGAGTGCTAAACCTGAAGTTTGTTTCAAATTTGTGTCCATGATTATTTCATAAGCTCAGAGGAGTCATCACTGTGCATGTATTCTTCTATATTGTGACTTTTTTCACCTTTGCATGGTGAAGTGCTGAAGTTAAAGGCAAGGACATTTGTTAACTGAGTCTTCAGAGAGCCAAATGTCTTTTTTGTTTTTTTTTTTTTTTTTTAATTTCTTTCCACCACTGGTGCTTTATGGCAGCTTACCCTTGCACACCCTCTCTTCAGGTCTGGAAAGTGTTATTCAACCATTTAATACAGAGTTTACAAGGCTAGAAATCAGTTCTTGAAAAATCATTAGAAAATGAAAATTTTGCAGACTACCACAGTCTGTTAGACAAGGCATTTAAAGTAATAAATAGGTGAAACCTATTCTCGCAAGCTGAATTGTAAGATAAATTTATCTGATATATATATATAATAGTGAAAGAGACAGTGGCACCCACGCTACTTTGCAAGATGATGAAAAGTTACAATAAATCTCCCTGTGTATGCCTTTTCTTTCCCCTTTAAACATTCTAATGTCATTGTTGTCAGGTTTCTATATTCAGAGTCTATCTCCTTTCAGTAATCTCGGGCTCGCCTGCTCTCCAAGGGACACAATTATGTTAGTTCCAAATAAGGGCTCTTTGATCTCTTTTTATTCCTCCTTTGTTTCTGCACAATGAAAGCGAGAGGAACTCAATTAAAGTGACTTAGTCTGGTCTCTTGACAGAAATTGTTACAAGTAAAGGGTTTGATTCTCTCCTCAGTTAAACTGCTGTTTTGCCAGTGTAGCTACATTGACACTATCAGAGCTGCATTGATGGAGAGCTGCTGCAATGGAAGAAAGGATCAATCCTCAAGTTTTTCCAAATAGGCCATTTGAAGGAACGACCACTTTCTTTTTTTCTCAGCTGAACTGAAAGCAATTTAATGGGCTTTCAAAGCAGGCTGTTCAGTGAAAGAAACCCAGACTGAAGATGACCATGATGGCAATGCCAAGGGGAGACATGTCTTGTGATGAAAATTTGTCTTGCATTAAAGTCTGGTAATCCTTTAAAAGCCAGTTTTAAGAATAATGTGCCCATGGCTGGCATTGTTGTCAGACTTTAAACAGGGGGGTTACTCGATATTTTCTCAGAGTAAATGCATATTTTAAACTCCCTTACCACACAACACATGCTTATAATTTCTTTTTTTGAGAAAGACATAAATTTCAGGTAGCATGCACTCAGCTTGTCTTTCAATCCTAATAATATTTGCCATCCTCAATATGTGTTTTAGGTCTTAAGTCAGTCTGTCTCTTGAAAGATCCAGAGATTTGCTAGAGCCTGCAGGGATTATGAACGCTTGGTAATTGCTACAAAATGAGATTCTTCTATTGATAAAATGGAAACCTTAAACATTACAATGTGTGTTGTGGTTCAGAAAACAAGTTCAGGACAGCAAAACACCATTGGAAACTTGAAATATTCCATTGAAAACAGAATACATGGGCTCTTTACCCTTTGTGAAATATAGTCATCAGTGTTTTGTATAACTCTGGAGGTTTTTTGGCATAATATTTGTCTTTCTTTATATTTGAATAGATCATTGTGGTTATAAGTGATCTGTTAATACCATAACTGATCTTGAGTACTGCTTCTCCTTTGCTCCTTTTATTTTGAGAGGTTGTTTCCCAGATAAATCCTGTGAAGGGTTTATTTCATTCAGTGGAGTTATTCCATGCTCAGCTGTGCACCAGCCTTATTCATGCTCTAATGCTGCTGTGAAGTTTGTGGTCCTTGGGTTCTTTAGCTTGTTAGAGGATCCTTGTCAAGCTTTATTTGGGAAACCATCTGATTTGGCTTCCTTTTCACTTTTGTCAGGATTCACTTATTCCCAGCATGCAAACTGTTTAAACTGCTTTTCCCATTAGCCCTCAGAGGTGTGAGAAATGCAGGTTAGTTCATATATCAGGTTAGCTGCTGTCTCTGAAGCCTCTCTTCTCCTCTGCACCTCTTTCCCACTCCTGGGTTTACCCTTTTCTCAGCAAATCTTGTCCTGCTGCAAAGTCCCATTACACTGCTTTGAGAGGTTTCTGTCTCAACAGGAATAAATGCACATTTTCTGACACAGAATATTGTGGCAGCAGTGGAGATTGCTGCCAGAACAAGGTCTCAGAGACATAATCTTTGTTTTTCTGAAATAATTCTTCACTGATTCTCATGCATCTAAGCAAAAAGAATGGAAACAAAGGCAGATGTTTGTTACTTAGAGGATGGAAATTACAGGCAAGCAAGAGATGAGAGGCAAGTGTGGGGAGGTATCACTTTGCTCTCCAGTGTCACAGACAATTTGGACTTGTCTAGAATGGATCTAATGATCTCTGGGATATTTGATCAATTCTTATTTAAGCAAATTCTCTCCTTGAATTTCGAGGTGATTCAGTGATTAGGGAATGCTTTAGACATCTCTATTTCCTTTGTGCTTTTTTTCACAGCAGGAAATTTTTGAATGCCAAAGAAGAATGATGGTCTGCTGAGAGATGTTTTTTTAGACAGTAAAATAGGGAGACAGCAAAATTTGAAGTCTTCCAAATGCTATTTTACAATGATGATCCACTGCAGGATCTAGCTGCTGTTTCATGCTGTACCTCATATTCTCAGGGGAAAAAAAGAACTAAGGAAAACATAGAATACAAGAGCTCATGAAAAAAATCATACATACAAAAACCTGACTGCCATATAACAAGACTATTAGATTTTGAGTATACGGAAAAAATAGAAACAGTCAGTGATATTTTTTCTGTCCATAGTTGAAGAAGAGTAGACCAGACTATGAAATTCAAGGGCAGGCAATCTTGTGGTGGAAAGAAATTCAAGGAGTGTTATATGAGTTATCTGCATGCAGAGCATCCTATATTAAAACATACCTGTGACTGAAAAAAAGGTTAGAGGGCAGAGCTATTTCTAAGATTTTTGATTAATTTTTCTTAATTAAAAAAACTATCACTCAAAATATGAATGTTTGTGAGGATCAGCAAAGCTCTCTGAATTCTTCTCATTTCTCTTGCTGGATTTTCCTGCCCAGGTTTTAGCACACTAGGGCTGGGGCACATGAGTCTCATATTTGAGCAAGGCTCTTAGGAACTGGACTTCCATCATCTTAACTAAGAATTTGTACCACTGCTTGAGCTGTGCTGATGGTTTCAGCCTGCTCATCACTCAAAGACATTCAAACTTCCTTTTTTGTTTTACGTAAAGAAAGTGAAAGAATTTTTCTCCCTACTTTTGGAAAAAAATACTTTCAAATCCATTTTTCTATGACCAATACTTTTATATAGAGTGAAAATCTTTTAATGTCAGTCTTTTAGGTGAGTGCACACTGAGCTTTGACTATCTAATTTGTTTGCTTATTAGTAGAACCCAGAATCCTGCCTTTTCAGTAGGGCAGAAAAGCGACTTGATTGCCAAGATGTGAATCTGATCTATAACACTGGAGTGATAGACATGTGTGCAGCAGAAGCATTGCTCCGTGCTAATTCTGCTCCACTGATTTCAATGGAAAATACCATCCTAAAAATGACTACGAGGAAAAAGATGAGTTATTACCCAGTCCTGCATATGTTCTGCCTTATGCTACCAAGATGCAATTAGGGTGAGGTGAAGCCAAGGCATGATTTTGTACCCATCTGATTCTGCTTGTAGCCATTCACCTGAGCAGGGTGGGGATTTGCTCTGTCCTCTCTCTTTATCTGCTGCACACAATGTAGGTGCTGCTACAGGAAAAACACAAATCTTTTTAGTCATGTGCAGCCTCCCATGTATTTGGGTCTTACTGTACTACGGTTTTATCCCCTCCACACGTACCTTTGGTTTTATCAGGCTCTCAGGAGGAGGTTTATCTTAAGCTTGGTGTGAAGTGGAGGTCTAAATTCTGAGCTGTCTCTAAATCAATTCACTCCTCCCTGGTAGGAAGAGTGCAATTCATGCCTGGAGTGGAGATAGCAGTGTTTTCAATATCAGCTAAATGTTTTATCCTTATTTATCTTATTTTAATTCAACCGCTCTAAAGTACTTTTCAAAGTAATCAGGTATGACAGTGCTGGGGTTAATTAACAGTTGGTGTGCTGCCAGCAGCTTCCCTGTGATGGTATTGATGATGATACTGATCTTATCTGATATGCTTTGCTAGGAGAAAAAATGGAGCAAGAAGCAAAGCCCTTATGATATGAATATATAAGGACAGTAGGTGTCCTTCCTGCCGTTTTGTGGAAGTGTCTGAAGGATTTCCTTTGTGGGAGAACAGAAGCTCAGCCTAACCCTTATCTGTATTACACCACGAAAATCTATCTTCAAATGGCATCAAACTCTTGTCTTAGAACCACAAAGCAAAGCACAGAGAAGTGCCTGAAATCTCCCCTTGCTGATGGTGCTGGAGCAGCATCATCCATGTGGTTTTGGAGGTCAGTTGATGTGTGTAGACACAGGTAGCTCCTGTCCATGGGTTATGAACTTGCCATGTTCAGTTTCCAAGTGTCAGCTGCACACACATACAAACTCTGAGGCATACCAAGGCCTTTGTTTTGTGAATCTGGGAATTTTGCAATGTGTGTTTGAGCTGCAGCTGTCTGAGAGGCACTTTTTTGCTTTTACAGTGTAAGGCATTGTTTGTTTTTGCTTGACTGCCACAAATGAAATAGAAAATATGATGCCAATAAATCCTCTAAGAAATTTAAAAATGAACAGCAGAGAAGTCTCAGAGAAATACATCACTGTGATAAATGCTTGTCATGCCTTTGGGAGAGGCAGGAAAAACTAAAATCTCACAGGTGATATTGGAGGAAAACCAGATGGCCCAGTTAAGAGCATGCTTTTAAAACCAGTGGTGATTAGATTTGCCAAAAGCCAACTGTAAACTCATGTTTCTTTACCAGTGCCCAAAGTCCCTCTCCAATATTGTCCAGCTGTGTATAAAGCAAGCAGAATGAAAATCCAAACATTTTTACAGAGTCTACAAGTACTGATGGGTTCTCATGTAGTCATCAATCAAATTTGTGCACTGGGCTCTGTGTGTTTTCAGAACCAGGTAAAAAGAGAATTCCTTCCAGACTCCTGCAGCATTGTTACTTGGGAGAACTATGAGAATGGAAAGTCAGTGTAAAAGGGCCGGTGAATACACAAGATATTAACCTGGCAAAACTTTTCATCATTTTCAGGCACTGACTAGTGATTCTTCTTTGAGAATATAGTGAGAATGATTATCAATCTGATTTTGCTCCTCAAGATTGCAGTAAAATGAATTGTGTGGTTTGCAGTTTGGAAAGTAAATAACTTATATACATTATAACTTTAATTTATTTTTCTTTGTAAATCCAGTCATGGTAAAGCTGCAATTGAGAAGCATTGAGTTAGAGGATGAGGAAAATGGGTAAAAAAATACTTGATTCAAGAAGTAAGGCAGAAAAATGTTGGGAGCTCAGCTATCTCTGCAGATCCACTCTTTAAATCTGCCAAAACCCATTCTGTGTTGTTCCTCTCACTTTGCAAGATACGGTGAAAATCTTGCAGGTGAGGATTCCAAATTTCTCACAGTGAGATGACTCCTTAAACTGGCAGTGATGCTGGGGATGCAGTTGGACTGAGTGCCTCCAGCAGCCTCCTGGCTCCTGCCCTCCAGCCCCGTGGGAGCACTCAGGGAGCCCTGGATCCCTCTCTCCCAGCTGGGAATTATTCTTTTTGCTGAGTTGATGTTGCTCAGATAGTGTGCAATTCTTGGTGTGCTCCAAGGGGATCCAAGGTGTGTGTTGAGCTGGCTGATGGGTGAGGAGGGCTCCTCACCCTTCGTGGGTTAGCATTGCATGGAGCATCCCCTTCAAACAGGAGTGCTGTGTACCATGTAATTGGTCTTTGAGAGAGTATTATCAAGATATTTAATGCAGCCAATTAGAAATAGGAAAATAGAAAGTATTTCTAAGAGCTACAGGATTACCTTTAAATCACTGTAATGATGTTTTTTTCTTACTCTATAAGTGATAATGTCTGACCACAGGTCAATGCCTCTGTTCTGTTCCCAGTGATTTTGTTGCCAGCAGTGATCCAGGTAGCTGATGATCTCTATTAGGAAGTTCTTTGATGTTATGGAGACCTTCACCCCTATGCTCTTTGTTTAAAAAAAAAAGGAAAAAAATCATATCTGGTGGTGGTTTGTGCCTCAGTATTTCCATGGGTAGCTGCCAGCATATTTGAGCAGAGTGTGACCTTCCAGAGCTCCTTGGGTTGTGCTGTTACTTTGTAGAAATCAGATTTTTCCAATTCTTGTTTCTGTGTGCATAAGCAAAGACTTTGATATTTGTTTCAGCAGAGGATCATTGCAAAGAGTAGGTGGGCTTATATGCAGCTATCTCCTTTGTTTAGGCATTGGTGTTACTATTCACATTAACATCTTTTTTGTCTTCCTGAACAGCTCTGTAAGCTTTGAGTTTTTAGAGAGCTGTGGTGCACTTACATTTTGCTGTGATTTTGTTGAGGCAAACTAACCAAATGATATAACTTCTTTTAAGCAGTTTCTCAAACTTCATTACCAAAACAAGCATTCATCTTTGGAGTTGCAAAACTCTGTTGCAAGACCAGTAAAAGAGGAATTTGCTTGATAGTCTCTTGTCACAAGGGTGTTTTGTTTCTTGGGGGCATTTTCAAGAAAATGTACAAAAACACTGGCTTGCCTGAAAGCTTAATCTAGAGAACAAGTGATAAACAGACTAAATAAAACATATCTTGAATTCACTTGTGCAAAGTTTTGGTAGTAGCTTGCTGTGTGATTTCTTGGACTCCAAATTTCTTGGACGCCATTGCACCAAGGGTTTTGTTGTTTCCAGGTTTCAGCCATGCAGGGACTCCGAATGCTGCAGGGCAAATTTCTGTAGTGATGACCTTGGTGCCAGCATGAACTGGGGGAGGAAAAGAGGAGAGATGAGCAACACCTAAGTGAATTGGATTTGAGGAATATTTTTAATATTTTATTTGCACTGTTTTGTTTTGTGGTATTGGTTTAAACCATCTCCATTTGGGTGGAACAAGCTTCATGAAACAAACAAAATCTTGACAATAAATATATGATATATGTAGTTTCAGAAATTTAGTTTCAAATAAATGTACTTCAGCTTTAAAGGAACCTTTTCTTTTAAAACATCCTTTTCTCTAATTTTCTTGAAGTGAAAGAAAACGAGCTCACTTTTTGCTCAAATGTATGCTACTTTATCAAACTTGTATATAAATTACTTGATTCTTCATACTGCTGATATTCTTACAATTGTTTTAATAGACCATAAAAATGGTAATACTGTGGTAAACCATTAAATGCTTTAGCCCAGCAGTATTCCTGGTTTAATAGTTTTACTCATTTAACACTTACGATTTGTAACCGAGTAAATCTAATTTTAAAGTAGGTTGAGGAAGTTAAACCACCTCTGGGGGATAAATCTACACTCCCTTACCTGGAGGGCAATACTAATTGCTATCCAGACCCAGAACAGGCTCAAATGAAGTCAAGCTCCAAGGATTACTAATGAGTGAGGCTTACATTGTATGAGCTAAAAGTCTTTGAATGCTATTTTTTACTTGAGAAACTGTATGAACAAAAGTCTGAGAAAATCCATGCAATCAGTAAGACTGCTGGTGCTTTTAAGCATTAGTAATTATCAGCCTTCCTCCTTGGGATGTTAATGATAGTGGTTTGACCTTACCCCAGTGTCTCTATCTAAATGTGTAACTTAGCCATCAGTTTGCTTTAAATCAAGCACTAAATCTGTCTGAGAGCCATCTCGTACTGATATTAAAAAAGCATCAGGGTCTACTCGGCTTCTTTTGTCAGCTAAATCTCAGACAATTGTGTGAATAAATTAATGGATGAAACTGACCTTTTTAAAGTTATTCTCTAAGTTCTGTGTTGGTGTGGATGAGGAGCACTTCTCAGTATCAATTTCAGTGCAGGGGAGGTTATTTGCAGGCACTACTATTAAGCTGCATAATCATATTGGTGGTAACACAAGAGAGTTGTAATTTTTGTAGAGATCTTTAGCCTTTCTATCAGTTTTCCATCTTACTCATAAATCTTGAGTGAGTTCTTTTATGAGGTTGTCCTGTTATTTTCCTCCTTCCCTTTCATTCCTTTTGTTCTGCTGCTATATGGCAATGGAAATATCAAGGTTTATTTAAAACACTAGCGGGCTACATTTAGACCCTTTTAAAACAAAGTGTGAAAATGTTTGCAATGATTACCAAGAAAAACATTAACATGAATAAATTGTAATGTAAAACACTTTGCAGGGCATAAAAGAACGGGAGGGAAAAATATTAGGTCTCTGCTCCCTAATTGAAATCCTGTTTGAGCCCAGAGGGTTTAATAGGTACCTAAGTGGTGCCTCAGAGAGTGAGGCTGGGACTTAGGAGGTGCAAATACCTTCATCTGACTTTCTGCTGCTGCTGAATTTTGCCCCCAGTGGCCAACCTTAGTAAAATCCAGCTATTTCCTTTGAATAATGAAGCTGTGGAGAATCCAGCAAGTACGTGGAAATCAGAAGTAGGAACAGGCCCTAGAGGATTTTTAACCTAAATAGAAGAGGCTGTATCACCAGCTTTGAAAGCTGTTACTGTTTCACTCTTCTTTCTTTTTTGCCTCTGGGATATTCCTGAAAAGTGTGCATCTTCTGTTTTATGAGATGTACTCGCCTCCCTTAGATGCAGAGAGAAACAGGAGGAGGTGGACGGTGGCATGGCCTCCAGCACTTTGTTTATGAGAACATCCTTCCAGCAATTTTATGTCTGCACGAGGCAGAAGAACCATTTCCAATGTGCCCTTGAGCTGTGGATCAAGCATTTTACTTCTTACTGTTTTCTGCTTTAAAACTTGGTATTCCTTTCCCAGAGTCCTTAGGTGGAGGAGGTTTTTTTGTTATTTGCAGTGGCCAAAGCACTTTCAGCCCCCTCTGTTTTCCCCAGCTGATTGAGCTTTCATGGTGCATTTCTCTCCCTGCCCAACAGCTCTCCTGGGAGCAGGCCTGGCATGCTGTCTGCTTCAGGACACTGCAGGACAGTGCTATGGTGCAATCACCACCTCAAAACTTTTATTATATCTCAGGCTGATGAAATGGGGCTGCTTGGTCTGTTGGCCAGGGCTGTGTTCTGGGCTTTGTGTACAGAGGGCTCACAGAAATGAGCTGGCCACAGCCTGGCTCCCTCCTGGGAGAAAAGCTGTATTTACTTGATCATTCTCCAGTCCTCCTGCTGCTAATGCTTGCAAAATCCTCCATTTCCCCCCCCCAAAAACCTCTGACAAACTGACAACAAAACCCAGCCTAACTCCTAGAATTATTTATTTCTTTTCCCCCCCTATCGCAGATATCTTTTATGGAAAATCCTTTCCTTAGGATTTTTCCTCCTGAGAAGCTGAGAGGCCTCGGGAACAAAATGTAAACATTGATTATCTGCTGCTGTGAAATGCAACAGGTGCATTTGTGATTGGCCCATGTTGGTTGTTTCTAATTAATGGCCAACCACAGTCAGCTGGCTAGGACTTTCTGTCCAAGACCCAAGCCTTTGTTATCGTTCTTTCCTATTCTATTCTTAGCTAGCCTTCTGATGAAATTCTTTCTTCTTTTAGTATAGTTTAATGTAATATATATCATAAAATAATAAATCAAGCCTTCTGAAACATGGAGTCAGATCCTCATCTCTTCCCTGATCCAAAAACCCCTGTGAACACGGTCACAGCCCCCAAATGAAAGTAACCTGAAGAGAAATCCCAACACTGGGGATCATTTGGTCCTAAGAAATGTGTAGGGCTGGGACACCTCCAGGGTGGCAGCACTGCTTGATGCTGATCTCGTTTTCTGGCTTTAGATCCAGAGTGCCACAGATAAAAACTGCATTTGCTTTTAGAAACTAACCATTGTCCTTTGCAAAGCTGACACAATTATGTGTGAATAAAAATAGGTTTTTTTCTTAGTAGATTTACATCCTTTCTATGCACTGAGGGGATTTTCTGAGTCCCATCCTCTGAAGGGCTGCTCTGCTGTGGCTATTGATGCTGGGTTTAATTCATATAACAAGGCAAAGGAAAACCTATTGCTCAAACTGCAATGTGTCATCATCTGGCAGTGCTGGTCATGTCTATATAGGAAACAGCCTTGTTTATCCTATTGCTAATTTACAGAAATAAATTTCTTTCCCCATTGAGTGTTGATGCACACATGTGCAATTCACCAGTTGTAACTTGTGTTATTAGCTCTTATCCCTCCACAACAATTTGCCAAAATAATTGCCTCAGCCACAATGACCTTGTTATGTGATGTTTCTGAGTAAGATGTGCAACAATTTATTTCTTACTGGAGCTTTCTTGTTTAAATTAGCATAATTTCTTCTTAAAAACAAACAGATCTGACTAGTCCATTCAGCAGAAATGTAGAGGGAAATTGTTTATGCTGTTTTCACTTTGTTTTTCTTTTGGGCTGAGGTTTTATTGTGTTGTGGGAGAGAACAAATGACAGATTAGGAGGTAAAGAGCTGCTTTCCTGGAGCCATGTGTCAGCATGTAGGTTGCCTCTGTAAGAATTGCCTTCAAACACCAGTGTCAGAGTGAAATTGATAATGAGGAACACTTTACTTTGGGTTGGCTTCTATAAAGCCTATCTGAAAATCTGTGCAGGTAACAGCATACACAGAAGGGCATTTCCTAGCTTTAATTTTCTCTGTTTTTACCAGTTTTTAACCTATGAGGGAACTTTTCTTCCTGTTGCAGTTTTCAATGAAGGATTATGTCACGCGTTTTGGGCTGGGGGAGCAGCTGTGCTCTGTGTTTGTGGGCTGTTCCTTTTGGCACTGATTTCACTGGGAGACCTGGGGAGCTCAAGTTCGCTGCTAGGGGTTGACTGTTTCTTTGATCAATGAGGTCAGCATCATTAAACTTTCTACCAATATTCCCATTCCAGAAGTCTGAGTCCCTGTGCTTATTATCTTTTGTTCTACTCGTGTTCACTCTAATTTAAAATGTAGGCTGCAAACCACACTTAAATAATCACATATTTTATATCTGAGATGCCTTGAAACCACTGGGTACATATTTTGTGTTTCTATTCATTTTGTCCATTTATTTTATGAGCTTCTATGCAGGTCAGTTGGAGGAAGTATTTCGTACTCATCCTACAGGGAGAATCTCTTCAGTCCCAAGAAGGTTCTCTGTAGGAAATGTGGATGTGTAGGATTCATTCCTTCCTTCCAAGTCCCTCATACACCCTGTGCTCAAAGGCTGGCTGCTTCTTATAGGGATTTGAAAACCTGGTATTTTTAATCCAGTGACTCTAGCAAGTCACTTCCTAAGATTGGTGGTTTATTTTATTCCTTTTACTCCTTCCGATTCTAATTTGACATTAATTTTGTCAGTTTGTTATTTTCAGATTGCTCAGGTGTGTGCAACTTGTGTTTTGGAAGGATGTCTTTTCATGTCTAATAGCCTCTATTACCCAGCTCTTTGAGTGCACTGATGTTTTTTGGAAACCCATTTAAAATTATTCTTGAAGGGTATTATACGTGTACTCTGAGCTTTTACAGTGGTGCCTTTAAAGACTCTATGCCAGTTTATATAAAAGGAAAGCTTTAAAATATTTATATGAATATTTTAAAATTTTAGCTGACCCTTTTTAATTTATTTTTAACTAGCTTTTTCATATTTGTATCATTCTTCTTTTTCAAGTTAAGCAAGTTAACCTTTCAAGTTAAACCTCTGGTGGGTTTGCTTTTGGGCTTCCTTTTGGCTTTTTTCCCCTCTCATACAAGTGGTTTGGAATTGAGTGTGGAGTAATATCTTTTCTAGAGTTTTTCTTGGATAACTTCATTTTAAGTCTTGAGCTGATCCAAGCATTGCATCTCATCTTGTGAGTTTTTTCATGAGCTGCTCCAAAAAGTGGTTCTTTAGGATTTCCACCAAATGTGTCACCATCATTTACTATATAGGGGCAAAATTAAATCTATCACTGCTATTGTGCTTTGTCTTCACAGCTCTTCACTCTCCCTGGAGATTTGGAACTATTGTGATCCTCATGTATTTTAGATATATTTACTATTTCTGTTAAAGTAGATCTTGCTTAGGTCTCCAAGCTTTGTAGGGAAATAGGAGAAATTGCTCTCAGTCCAGTGACAACGTGTCTTTCCTTTCCCTACAACTCCGAACTGAACAATCGCTTGAGTAATTCTGAGGGCTTCCAGTTGTGTTTTGTTCTCTCAATACCTTTTCACCTAATTATACTAATTATATTGATGCTTGGTTTATCCTGGGTGTTGTGGCACCTTTTAGACCTTCTCTAACAAACCCTTTTAATCCAATTGAAACCAGGGCAGTGAGGATTGTCAGGACTGTGTCTCCAAGGGGAATACCATAGAGGTCTTCAGTTCTCCTAATGAATGAGAGAAATTCTTCATTTTAGGTGTTTCCTACCATCACATTAAATCAGACAGACTCTCCTTTGGGTTTGTCCATGTCAAGTTCTTGTAACATGTGATGATTTGTCTTGATCTCTCTCTCACTTTCTGGTTTACTTTAAACACTTTATTTTTTCCCAGCAGTTTGTTTTCTCTCCTTAATCAGTCAAACCATTTTCTCAAACCTACTAAGCATTCATTCTTTGTTTTCAATCCTTATATTCAACACGGAAAAATGCTTCTTCACAACTATGCTTCCTCTTTCTGAATTTCTCAGTTTCAACTTTATATGGGAATTGCTGTCACTCTAATCCACAGTGGACTCGCTCACCCATTGTATGTGTGACTCTTGACTAATTTGAGTTAATTACTGTTAAAGAGATTTGGTTTTCTTTATTATTTGCTGAGCAACATATTAAATTACTCTGTCTTTATGAGGAAACAACTTTCCACCAGTCCAGATCTCTGCCCTGCTCAAACCATTTGGCATTGTCAGATGTGGCCACAACAATTTTGCTGATATTTTTCTTTTGTTTATTAGAACAGCACAATTCTGGAATATTGATTGCTTTTCCACTCTGGTATTGCTGCTGCTGCTATGTCCAACAGTACAAAAGGTTTTCCTTCATATCCAAGACAATGTTTCTAGAAACTTGATTAAAGACGTGAGAATTTGAGAAGAGTGTAAGGTGTTTTCTTCTTCCCTGTGTTTTCATCTAATGACATTATTTGCACTGTGGCCAAATAAACTTTTTAGTAAAATTGTGCAAGATTAAAAAAAATAAAATAGAGAGTGTCTAGCATATGTAGCAAAGAACAATGTTTTACTTTAGCTTTTAGAGGACTCCTGTTTGATAATGTGATTCTTTCTTTTGATTAAAAACAGAAGCATCTTTTTGAAATACATTTTGTAACTGAAAATTATTTCATCTTGAAGTACATGGTGAGTGTTAGGTTAGCACTTTCAGTTGTTGCCTTATGCAGCAAAAATTTGATGGAAAGAGATTTAAACTGTTTTCATAGAGGATCCCCATCTCTAGATGCTGAAAAGAAAAAATAAACTTGATGTGATTACTCCAAAAGTTTTGTTAAAACCACTGCCTCCTAAAAAAAACTTTTCTTTTTTTTTTTCTTGTTGGTTTGGTTTTCTGGTGCTTGGTTTTTGTGGTTTTTCTTTTTCCTCTCCTGCAATCAAAACATGCCCATTAACCTGGTCTCCTTGTTGTTTTTCATTTAACATGAGTATGTGAGGTAGTGTTAATGGCTCAGCTACAGTTTGATGGAGCTGCAGTACTTTTGTTATGTAACTTTATGACTACGAAAATACAAGGGTTTTCAGTTAATTACTTTTCTTATGAAAATCCCTGCATTCATTCCTAGATAGAGAAGTTCAAATCCCATTCAGTTTCTCCCTGACTGTACCCTGCCTCTTATCATCTAACATTTTTAGCCATTAAATATTAAATTTCTATGAAAATTTGGTTAGTGGACCTATCCAGTCCACTTTTATCACTCAGGGTTTTCCCCATATGCTTTCATTTAGTGAATGGCATCTGCAACTTATAAACAGCCCTGAATTTTGGTCTGTATTTAATTACAGAATTAACTTTATGATGAAATTTTGAATCACTGGCTGAAGAGGCACTCATATATTTCTGCTTTTGAAGCAACAAGGATTTCGAAGATTTCTGCTGTTTTGTTGAGTCCCCCCACTCCATTTAATGCCTGTATGAAATCTAGGTAGGGAAGCTTTCCTAAGTGCACAGTGATCTTCTGTGTTACTGAAATTAAAAAGATGTAATTTGGAAAGAAGAAAGTTTGCCTGTGGTAGCCTGTGTATTTTAATTCCTCCTGATTGCCTTTTGCATCCTGAAAAAGGGAAAGTAGATTTTTCTGCGCTGTGAGCTCAAACTGCGTCTTGATCTCTGCATGAGAGGTGAATGTTTGTGGTAAATGTGGCTTTCTTAATGAGGACCTGCTGTTTTGCATGAAACACTGTCACAAATAATAATAAACAGCGCCCAGTTTCTGCCTCTGCAGTAGGAATAAAATCTGGGTAGTGAATCTTCCCTCCACAACTGTGTCACCAGCAGGTCCTCATTGCCTGTCTGTGGCTGCTGAAAACTGATTTATCCCCTCGTGGTCAGACAGCTCCTTTTTTTTTGGCAAGATTTTTTGAAAGGCAAAAATAAATATTTTCCTCTTTTTCAAAAGGATTTTGTTGGCACTCCCTGAAACTGCTTTTGCCACTTCAAATCCATTTGATTGTTACTGGGCTTTGTGGATGCAGGAATGTCTTTGTGAAGCTTTGTGAGCTGTAGGAATTGCAAACACAGAGTTCCAGCCCAGCTCCTGAGCTGACAGGGGATCATCTCACCAGGAGCTGGGAAAGCACATGGTGATTTCTGCCAAGGATTTGCCTCCTTGCTCTGGCTTTTGCAGTAAATGCACAAGAGCCTATTTTCTTTGTGGAGAATAAGAGAGGCTCTGTAATTTAATTATTAATGCTATCACTTTGCTCAGCTTCTTGATTTTCCTGTGTGCTGTTTTCCTCTGGAGCAATCTGCAGTTCCTCTGGGCTGCAGGAGGGAAGCACAGGAAAAGCAGTGCAAGAGCTTTTGACTTAAGAGCAAATCAGGATCTGGAGAGGGCAACCACTTGAAGAAGGTTACCTTGGTAAAGGGAATAGAGATCTCTATTATTGAATGTTTGGTTTGGATGATGTCGAAGAAACGGAGAAGCCAGATGGGAGGCAAATGCCTTTAATTTATCTCACAGTTTAATGTAGAGAGCCACAGGTCTTCCCCCAGGTGCCAGGTGAGACAGCTCAGAAGAGTGTCTGGGCATGTTCCTGTTGATCTGAGGGATCCTGCTGGCTCCCAGAGCAGACAAGCAGTAAGGACAGACCCGTGTGGCAGAGGGGATTCCATGTCACATTTATTTATTGCCCTTTGCACTTCTCTGGTGTGGTCATGATCTCTAAACGGAGCCAGAGCTGCTGCTGAGGCCCCTGGGGCTCCTCCATCCAAGGCTTTGGCTTTAGGTTGAAAGATTTATATCCTTTATCTGACTCATGGCTGCTGCAGGCCTCGTGATGTACTCGGCATCAGAAACCTCTTCAAGGCCCAAACTTCATAAATCTTAAATCCTATAAACATCCTAGTTCCTGGAGCACTGATTTCAGGAAACACTGTGTTACAAAAATTGTGAGTCCAGTAGTCCTGGATTCTAGCAAGGAAATTTAATTAAAAGAGGAGATAATTAGATGAGAAACCTCTGCTGGGAGTAATTAGAAATATTTCTGAATGGGTTGAGTTAGATGAGTAATCCACTAAAGCTATGCAAAGCCACGGCTGTCCAGCTTCCAGAAAACTGAGAGAGAGAGAGGGAGTGAGAGACTCTCCCCAGAGGTGATTTCCTCTGGAACAGGAGGGAAAACTTCATGGCTGATGGAGCCTGTTTTGTGCCATTCCCCCTCTGAAAGGGGTCTGTACCAGACTATGGTTAAAAATCACCACTTTCCTGCAGCACAGAGCTGAGGCAGCTGACCCTAGGGGGGAAAGGATCTAATTCTGTGCCAGCTGCCATAGGGTTTGAGCTCAGTCTTCTCTACCACCAAACCCAAACTGAGGCATTGCCATATGCTTGAGTGAACACAGAATCAGGAGAAGATAAATTAGTCTTTTTTTTCTTTTTTTTTTTTTTTTAATATTTTTTTTCTCCTTTTTAAATTGAATGCCAGAGAGGAACAAAGAGCCTTTATGAGAAGATATGTCTTTGGTCCTCATCTTTTTCAAGAAATCAAAAAGAAAAGTTTCTAGAGATAGAGCTTAGGACTTGGACAAGTCCCATTTCAAAATGAAATTAGGTTTATGATGTCTGCATTATTTTCTTCTGGGTTGTTTTGGGATCACACTTGTGGCTTATAACTTTTTGGGGATGCTGCGTGTGAGATGGTTATAGGTGGTTAGTGTGAGGGTCAGGACAAATAATCCCCCCAATTCATTGACAGTGACTCAGTACATGGATTTTTACAGTGTGCTAAATGTTGTTAAGGCTCGTCCTCTGTTCATCTTTCATGGCATCTTAATTTCTTAAAGGCATCTCAGCTGAAAACAGTTTTTAGTTTTATATGTTTCATGATGAGAGAATGAGAATCTGATGGGAACTCAGACTTCCTGTGATCCCTATGGGCTATATTCAGAGAGCCTTTAATATGATTATCCTGTCTTTAGGGGGATTTGAGTAAGCATGAGCTGTTCAAATGAACTGAAGTTCAGAAGAGCTGCTCATATTTTGCTACTGAGTTTTTCAGGGAATTGGACTCTTGTCATTTAACATTTCTACTTCAGGAGGTCTTGCTTTTCCACGAGCAGCATTTAAATGGAACAGCCTAGACGTTTGAGGGCTCAGATCCAAGACTTACAGGTCTGAATAGAGGTGTCATAAATCCTCAACTGCAGCTCTTCACAAGATTATCCAAACTTCTCTGAAGCACTGCACACCTTTTGCTGAAGCCAAGTGCTGGTGTACAAATATTCTTCTCTTTCTATCATGCTTTCAGTTTGAATTTCTCAGTGTCCTGGAGAGCTTACAGTTCTCCACAAAACTTCAATTCTGCTTATGTCACCAAAAACAATTATGGTTATGCCTTTATATAAACAAGTAACAGGGTGTTTGTTTCTTTTTCAAAAAATTGGGTGCTCCAGTCCAGGAGCTGGAACAGCTGCACAAGATGAGCAGCTCTTTATCTGATATTCTGCCTATGTGGATTTCCATAACTTAATTCACCTGTAAGATTTCTCTGTGGCTTTCAGTAACCTACAAAGTGTGTACAGACACTTGTGCTTATTCAATTTGTGCAGAAAGTAGAGAAGTATCATTTCTGCAACAGAATAAAAAGCAAACCAACCAATCATTCTCTGCTGAAAGCTCAGTACCTTTTATGAATGTTGTTGGAGAAAGACTTTTACTTTTCATTTATTTTAATATCTTAATTACCCACCTTTTCTTTGCAATTTTATGTACAACAGTGTTCCCTGTGTGGAGTCTGAGGGGGATGTACTTTGAGCACCTGTACAGGAGTTTTATAGGACCTGGAGGAGATGGTTCCTTGTGAGGCATCAGAGAAAACTCAAGATATAGGCTTTGCTTTTCCGATCCTGCAAAACTTTAAGCATTTTCTTAATTTCTGCAGACTTTAGTGCACTTCATTACATGTGTAGCTTGCATATGTAACTGGCAGAAGTTAGAGACAGAAAGTTTTTATTAAATATGTTAATCACCTAACATCATTTGGCTTGCAGCCTCAACTTTAAAGAAGCAAATAAGAGGGGGAAAAAAGTTTCATGTCTGAAATATAGCACATGAAGTAAATGGAAAAGTGCAAAGATGAAAGATCAGTGGCTCTCTCTAATCCTTTAAATTCTCATAATTTGTTTAACAGCTCAGAAAAAGAAATTGAGTCTTGATATGTCATTTGTAGCTGAATTCTGACTGTAAATCACTTCTGGTGTTTGAGAAATTCTCATTACATTTATTTATTAAAATGACAGTGTATTTCCACACTCTATTGTGGTTTGGATTCTGTTGGCTGGACTGTTCTTGTGCAGCACCCAGTAAGTGTTTCTGTGTTTCTGCACCAGTGTATGGGATTTGCAATAATGGATGTCATAACCCTCTGCTGAAGCTTTGGAAAGAACTGGCCATCAATCACCACGTACAGTCTTTTCAGTCGTAGCTCCCAGTAAATGTGTTTTCTTCATTTATTTGGAAGCTATTGTGCTGTCATTTAAAAGCCCCAGAGAAAGGAGGAAAAGCCCTTTTAATGAGACTCTGTGCACTCTGTTTTTTAATAATAATGGCTTGTTTCATGTTAAATTGAAAGCATGTAGCTCCTTGGCAAATAGGTTTTTAGTTGGTTCACGTAATCAAAAGCAGTACAACTGGCATATGAGCATGTGCTCTGATCCCAGCTTTCAAACACAGCCCAGAGAAGAACAAACATCCACGCCGTCCCCAGCTCAGACTTTGCAAAGTCCAAACTTTCTTCCTGGCGTAATTGCCCTAACAGATCTCATCAGTGCTGGTTCACATGCTGTGTTTCACAGATCACAGGCGTTTCAAAGCTTGCTTGCTGATGAGGAAGAGCTTCTGTAGCCATCAGCCCCAAGCCAGCCTGGATTCCTGCTCCCCTCTGGCTCTCACTTATTATTGCTTTATCTCCTCTGCTGCTGCTTAACTCGCCAGTTTAGGGGTTTGTGCTGCCACACAAGGCCTGGGCATAGAGCAGAAAACTTGGTGTTTGCCTTTGCTTCTTGCTGTCCCATTCCAGGATGAATGCACAAGTCTTTAGAGTTATTTACGTTTTCAATGTAACAGTTAAAAATTGGTATTAAGAAATAATTTTTAGATCCAAATGTATTCATATAACCAATTCTCCAATGAGAAAATCAAGTTGGAATACTATGAGGAAAAGAGCACAATCTTTAAGAAATTTCTATTTCTTTAATTATGCCTCTAGATTTATACTTTGTAGAAAAAATTAAGACATTAAAAAATTACCACCTTCATAAACACAATCACATTTCTGTCAAGTGTGTGGCTTTCCTGAATTGAAATGTTAGCATCTGACAATGTTTTCACAGTTTTCATGTATTGGAACAGGTTTTATGGGTAGTAGTTCATAGAATTCAAGAGACTTCAATGGAAACTTAGGATAATTTAATAATTATTGTACCTCACGGTACAATCAGCAAATCACCATTTGCTTCTACTAATTTACCTCAGGTTCATAAAAAAGTTCTTCTATGGTTTTATATCTGATTCTTGTTTAGGAAACAGCAATGCAAAAATCTCATTTTGAAAAAAACCTCAATCTTTTAAAACCTACTATAAAACTGTAGGGCTGCAATTACAGCAATGTTCAGCAAGTTCCTTCCATCATGTTTTTCTTAGTCTTGAATACCTGATAAAAAAGTGCAGAATTCAGTGCTTTATGAAAATTATTAGCTACAAATGCAAGTAGAGATACCCATCTCTTTACCTGCAAACAAAAGAAAGCAAATTGTATAACACTCCTTTTAAAGTAGGTTTTCCTTCTGATAATGCTGAAAACAATTATATTAATAGTGGCCTGTTTCTTTCTTTATCTTGAGTGCAAGTTTTCCTTGCCTTGTGATATAAAGGTAGCCATGGCAACTTAACATTTTAATCACTCCTTTGCAGTGCATTTCTTAGGTAAGGATTATGTAGAACCTGCACTTGATATCTGAACTAATTAATTCTTCTTTCCTTGAGATAATATTTCAAGATAATTGTTCTTGTTTAAAGAAAAGCAACTGAAAGAAAAATTCTCAGTTGTTAGGAGACAACAAATTTGCACTTGAAATTTTGTTGCTGTACCCACTGATGGAAAGACAGGGATTTGCTGTGTTTGTAAAATCTCACCCCTCCGGGAGAATGAGGGAATTCCCAGGACTCTAAGGAAGCGCTCATATTTCATTTAATTACATGTCAGAAGCAGTTCTGCAGGCACTGGCCTTTCAGCACTTGCAGTGTCTCAGAGAATGTTAAAAGAACACTTAAGTTATTTGTTTCTGGCTCTGCAATGAGGGTATGGCAGGATTTTCTCAGTGCCCTCACAGGTTTTATTTTAGACAGAACAAAAACAAGTGTTGAACTCTTTCCCTAATCCATAAACAATTTTTGATAGCTATATTTATGTGGAAAATAGGCATCTGTTTGTAGTAACTCTGTTGGTAGTTCCATGCTAAGAGAAGCTTGTCAAGTCTGCAAATGAACCTTTTCCCTTTGAATCTCAGATTTGTGAGTGCTCCAAAGCATTATAGAGAGCTAAAGGGCTTTGATAATGGGCTTTATCATTAAGTGGTACTTTGGGTTTGCACTTTGTCTGTGCTCCTTGCCAGGTGATAACTTATTTAGCTGTGCATTTGGATATCATTCCTGAAACTCACTACCATGAATATTGAACACAATCTGTGGTCCTCTAATCACTTAAGCAGCAATCCTTTCTGCAAACTCTTTGCTCAGAGCTATGGCCCACATGCTTCTCATTCTGTGACTGCAGTGCACCACTGTGATTGCCTCCCTCATAAAAAAAGTCATCATTTTTTTTTTCTTTAGGGGGAAATTTTAATTTGCCTCCCTTTATTTTTTTGAAGTCCTAAATCAGAAGCCAGGAGCTGGTGATATCAATGAATAGATGAGGATTTTGAGTTGTGCTCACCTCCTGGGTGGTGAAGTCAACACATGCTCAGCTGCTTTCCACAAGAGAACAATGCAGCTTCTTTGTGTCAGATTGGTACTACAGTTTTTCAGGGCATCTGGAAACCTCTTGTAATAAATTTCCTTGCAAATTATTGGGATGTTCTCAGGAATTCCTTTGCCTGGTTCTTTTGGGTTCCATTGAAGCCATGGTAGACTTTGATGTACATTTGTGAAACAGTTGGAAACCACAGTTTTTTCACAGCAGTTGTTGAGACCCTATTTTACATATATATATATATATATATATATATATAGTTTTTCTTTAGTAATCTGATTAATGTTAATTCAGTGAAAAAAAAAATCACATGGAGAGAGCTTGCTTTATAGCAGTCACAGACCAGCAGACAAGTGTTTTGGTGACACATTGGTGCTTAATTCACCTTTGAGCCATGTGCTTGCTCTATCTCTGCTTCAAGCAGAGGAAAGAATTCCCAGTTCCCCTTCCTGGATCTTGCCAGTCTTCTCTCCTTCTCTGCTGGAGTAGCTGCTTAAGCAAGAAAAACATTTGGAGGGAATCCACGTCTGCAATAATTCCAGAGCTTGCTGTAATGTGGAGCTTCAGCCTTCTTAGCAGTGCTGGCTGCTGTAGGAGCAAAGGAGGAAGAAAAGAGGGTTAAAAAACCATCTGGATTCTGTTCAGGAGATGTTGTCAATAGGCAACAATTTAGTCAGGGGCTGTCAGTGGCCTGCTGCAGGTGAGGGAAACCTGCCTGGAATGTGTGGAGCAAAGCTCCAGGCAGCCCTGGCCATTGGGAGTGTGCACCTGGGGGATCAGGAGCAGCCTGGGTGCACAGCACTCCTCCTCTTTGTGCTTGTGCTTCACAGGGGCCACTCAGCCATCCAGAGAAGTGGTGGGATGGGTGCCTTCAGAGGGGCACTTGCAAATGTCAAGCAGAGATGTTATTTCAGTTGCAGGCATTTGGGAAGCTGGGAAATACGGCTCATGGCAGTAAGACTTAGAGGAGCAAATTGCTGGATGAGAGTTTGCTTCCCCAGTTTCTGCTCTCAAACCAAGGTTTTATGCACCTTTTTTGTCTCTTTCTGTGGAATATGGACATGTGGAGTATGTCAGCATTTTTAGGTGTTCCATGTATGCATCTGTCTGGAAAGAACTTGCGTCTTTACTGGCAATTGTACCCGTGCAAGGAAACCTGGATTTAAACAGGGCAGGAAACAGAGCAGCACTGGCACTTGATTTCCTTAATATACCAGCAGAAATGAATTTGGTCAGAGCCTTCCCCAAGCTCTCTGGACAGCCTGGCTGGGAATTGCTGTGAGCTCTGAGCTGAGTGCCAGGCTCCAAGCCTCCCAAGCTAGCAGAGCAGCTGAGCAATTGGACTGTGCTTTTTGCAGCCCGGCTGCCTGGGACAGAGCCAAATTAGACAGCCAGTTTCTCAGTCTTGGTATGTAAATAAAGGAGGGTTGTGTCCCTAAGTATCAACCCCTTAGACTGCAGGGAAAACAACTAAGAGGGGTTAATGAATGAATTCCCTAAACCTCAGTGCGCTGGAAGAGGGGGCAGGAGAGAAAAGAATAAGTTGTCTTTTTAATTTTGTTTTTTAAGTAGAGCAGGCACTCATTGCACTTAATCAAGTGGAGAATAATCTGAGAGTCAAAGGCCCTTAATTATGTTTTCATTGGGTATGATTTTTATTTGTCTGACAGATCTCTTTGGCAGCCATGCAAAGAGGTTCTGCTATGTTTAGAGCAGTTTGTATTCCATATATGAACTATTCCCCACATCTTTAGGCAAAGAGAAATGGAAATTCACCTGCACTTCTCTAAGGTGACGGAGTCAATCCCCCAATGGCTGCAAACTGTGTGTGCGTAGGAGAACTTTGGGTTGCAGAACACAGTGGTAAATGCTGAATGTGCAGAATGGCTTCATTTCCTCTGTGCAGGGCTGAGCAAGGTTATTAAGAAGCCCTTTCAAGTTTAAGGTTTTCCCCGGGGAAACTCCAGAAACACAGCTGCTTGAAAGCAGAGAAACAGAGGGAGGAAGAAAGTAAGAATGAAAAGGAACTGAAATGTGGGGAGGCTGGCTGTGTGCTGCAGAGAAGCTGGAGGCAATGTTTTGCACAAACCTGAGATGAGGCAGGATAGCAGGAGTGGGAGGAGGGACAGGGCTCTCAGTGATGCTCTGGCTCCTTGTGCCTCACTCAGACACGAGGCAGGTGCAGAGATGCTGACACATGGTGGAATAAATTCACTGAGTGCTGAGCAAGGCTTGAATCAACTATGATTCAACTATGGTTTGAGAAAAGCTATGGGCGAGCAAAGGAAGAGAGAAGAAAGTAGGGGTTTGTTCTGACTGGGTGTGTTTTGGGGAACTGTCAGTGAAACTTTGATTTGGTTTTGCTGCATCATTGGAAATATCCATGGGAGTGGAATCCAGTCCAGCTGCTCCCTGGTGTAGGGATATAGTGCTGGATATAGTATTTTTCTGAGAAAGCAGCAGCCCAAGTCAAAAAAATGCACATGGGATAGACAAATCCTTTAAAAAAAATAAGATTTCTGAGGGGCTTTCTACATTTTTTCCAAAACAACTCATGAGAAAAACCTCAGAGTGATGTGGAAATTGAGGAGAAAGCAGCCCATGGTGGGGATGAGTGTAATTTTTGAGCTGTCAAAAGCAAAACAAACGGATTCCCCGACACTTTGCAGAGTAAACATTTGCGTTCAGCAGTGTCATGTGTGTCCCTAAATAAGCCCCATCTCCTACCACCCTTGCTGTGGTGTTTTGGGGAGGATGGAGAGCGTGTCCCACACAGTGCTACGATGGGAGTAAGGATGGTTCTGCAGTGCCTGGATCAGCATGGGAGCACTCACACACTCCAAATCCCCCAAGCTTGTTTTTAACCAAGGTGTGAAGCCTTCCTACAGTGGGGTGCTCTTAGAGGAAGGCTCCAGCATGAGGAATATTTTCATGTAACTGCATTATGTCAAAGTCTTGGCTGACTTAGTTCCTTGGCCAACTTAATTATTTTTTATGAAGAATGCCACGCAGTGTCAGAAGCAATGAGATGCTGGAATTCTGTATCTAAAATAAGTTTAAACTTAGTTATTGCTATAGTGTCAGTTCAAAAAGAAAAAAAAAATCCCAATGTCAGCAAGTACCTGAGAAAAGAAAGTGTAAAATAACTAAATATATTTGTATAGTACAGCTTGCCAGTTTCAGCTTCCACAAGTGACTGATTTTATTTGGAAAGGGTAGGAGTATTTTAGGGTAGACTCTTTTTCACATTCTAGAACTGGAAGATTTCATAACCCACACTGTATTTTGAGATGTGTATCAGATGGTACAATTACAAAATGAAAAAAATCCTCTTGTCTTCTCATACAAAGAATATAGGCAAAGAGTCTACAGAATAGAGTTACTTCAGAAGTGTTCCAATGAATTTCCTACTGAAAATGTAGAACAGAGATACCAACACCATCTCAGTGTCTTTGTGCAGATTGTAGAATTAGATGATATTTGTATTAAGTCACTTTACTGCCGGTGCTTTAGTGCTGACAGCAGAGGATGACACCTTCTTTAGTGTAATTCACTTCTTTAAATCACCTCTATGCATTGTGAATTATATT
Organism: Ammospiza nelsoni; assembly: GCF_027579445.1. Classification (NCBI taxonomy): domain Eukaryota; kingdom Metazoa; phylum Chordata; class Aves; order Passeriformes; family Passerellidae; genus Ammospiza; species Ammospiza nelsoni. The sequence goes on along the minus strand of NC_080649.1, from coordinate 11,831,449 downwards.
GCAGGTACATGTGTTTTGACATGCATTTCACTCAGCTTAGGTTGCGTATATGGGAAATATTTTTCTTTCACCATTAATGTTCAGAATTATATTTATTCGTATTTAAACCTTGTTAAATTCTTTATCACTTCTAAGTAGACTGAAAGACAAGTGCACAGCCTTCAATGTGATAAATTTTGTGCCCCATTTTTTGGGTACTCAGTAAGAAATGTCCTGAAAAAATAATTTTTTTTTAAAATATTGAATTAGTCATAATGAAGTATTTTCATTATTGGGTTCATTAGCTTATAGATTTTTAGCAGAATAATTAGCTGAGCTTCAGTTAAGCCTAGAAAAGCCTAGCACTTCTGGAAATAAATTATTCTTTCTGAGACTTCCAAACTTGAGGCTGAAGTTTTCTGGAGTAAGAGTTTAGGTCTCTAATATGTTTAGAAATAAATATATTTTCAGCCTTCAGTTTGACATAGGCAGTGTGTTGTGGTTACAGCTTATACAACCACGAGAAATATTCCTTCTTCTGTTCAAAGACATGTCTGTATCATGGAAAGGGGTTTTTGATCTGGAAGGAGAATCTGATGATGGCAAAGTTGTTCATCCAAGTGCTATTCTAGGGCACCATGTTGGTGTTTGAAGGTGCAAAACACTTCCTGGCAAAGGGCAGTTCCATCCTCGTGGGCTGCTCCATGTCTGGTTGCTGGATCTCAAGGCAGATGTGGCACATGGCATTGAGGAATCAGGAGCTGCTGTAGAGTGAGGAGCTACCTGCCACAGCACTGACCTTCAGCTTAATAGGGGCTTGTCTGTATTGATTTGATCTTACAGCATGTTATTGAACACAAAAGCACGATGAGCCAAATCCCCCTTATTGTTCTTGAATGCTGCAAGACTCCTCATATGAATAAGGGGACTGGGAGGTGACTCTATAAAAAGAATATTTAGCTGGGTTTTTAGATCATCTGCCAGATTCTAATCTCTGTAGGCATAGAAACAGGGTTCTTTTCTTTGACAGCCACGCATCTGAAATTAGAGTTTAACTCCTACAGTTGTCAAAATAGATTTTCTGTGGTTTCAGAGCTTTTTCTAGCATCAAAAGAATATTCAGTTTAAGTTTCATCCCTGTCTTATGAGGACTTAGGTTAGATTTTTCTGTAGGCTGATTGCTTGTCCTTAGTTACAAGACCTGGAGCAACTGTTATGTCCTCAATTCTTGTAATTTCTTCTAAAGGAATGAGAGTTTAAAACCAGGCAGTTTGGATGATAAGGGCCATTGGAGGCTGTGTCTGTGCAGTTGTTGTCAATCAATGCCTGGAACTCTACAAATCTTTTTACCAAATTTCAATCTAAGGACCACCAAGTCAGTTAAAAATAATCATTCTGATCTACATTAGCCTGAAAGTTTTTATAACAGGGGGATATGGAGCATCTACTGCTCAGCCAGGAGAAATTTCCAGAGTTGACTTCATGACCTGACTATGGCAGAAACTTTGCCTACTTTTTCTTCATAATCCCTTCAGTATTTCCATCTTCTTAACAGAATACAGCTCAGAAATATACATGGGGTTTATTGAACAAAAAAAATTCAATCAGCTCAGCTATGATAGTGCAAAACACTTTATTCTCAGCACAAATTTTAACCTGCAAAAAAAAAAAAAAAAAGTAGCAGCTTTGTAGATTGCTGTTTTGGACTGTGCTATAGGTTTGGTAGGCAGAGAGAGGAAAAAGATCAGAATAGTAAAAGAAAGAACACTCTTGATCTGAAATTAAAATTTTTGACAATAATGGCCTTGTAAAGATGTGAGCAATATAGAGTACATGAAACATGATACAGCTGCAAGTGTGAAAATAATTTAGGCGAAATAGGAAGACCTTTCTTTTAATGACTCTAGGCAAATCTAGGAGATTGCTCCATTTGTTTAAAAATTCCTGGACACATTCTTTGCCACAGTAAATTTTTGTGCTATTTCTTACTCCTTTCACTGTAGGTAGCTGACATTTATGCATGGAATTAAAACCACATCCCACATTGGGATTCTGTCCATTTGAGATCCTGCTCAGGAAATTAATTTTCTGTTTCAGAGGAAGAGGAGCAGGTAAAGATCTCAGTCACGTCCTCTGTCATCCTGCTTCAGAGCAGAATCAGCTCTGCTCAGTGCTACCTCCATCCCTGGCAGATGAGGACACAACTGCTCCTAAAGATCTCCAGTTATGAAGTCCCTGCAGCATCCTTAGGGAAATCTATCCTGAGCTAAAGTGTCCTTACAATTAGAAAGATTTGCCTAATATCTAACCTAAATCTCCTTAGCTGTAGGTTAAGCTCATTAATTCCTGTACTATTCCAAGTCCAAATGGTCAAAGGATTCTTTCCTTCCTTTTAGTACATTAAGACTTATCAAATCTCCTCTCTCTCTGCTTTTCTTTAGCCTAAGAATCAACAGTTTATTAAATATCTTCTTTTAGGACAAACTTAGTATGATTGATTTTTTTTTTCTTTAATTTTTAAAAATTGCTTTTTCAAATTGTTTAGTTTTTTCTTGGACAGCAGTGGGATATAATATTTCAGGTAATACCTGGATGAACTGGTATTTCTGGAAGACAGAATGTTTTTATGCCTCTGAGGAAATTGTTCCTGATCTTGTAAGGCCATGACATTTGCTGAGTCATAAAAAACTTATGATCTTACAGCCTTCTGATCAGGTCTTCAGGGTTCCTAGTTAGCTGACTACTCACTATATATGTATTTATTTTTTTGCCTCTACATTTCTTTTTTCTTTTTGAACTGCCTTCACTTTTCTAGATTACTTCCCCAATTAGTCATATTTTTCTGGGGGCGTTTGTTTTGTTCAAGCTGCTTTTGTGTTCTTGTAGAACCTTGCACTCCTCTGTTTTCTTCACAAAAAGATGTGTGCTCTCTAATCCTGCTGCTGAAACCATCAAACAGCAACAACCAAGGCAGCCACTGAAGGAACCTGACTTGATGTTCCCTCTTTAATGGTGGGCACCTAACAAGTGCAGAAAATTGTTTTCCATCCTTATTAGTACTGCCTCAGCAGTAGATTAATTAAGCCCACGAGGGTTTGAGTTTGGTGACTGTTATTTGTTGCCTTGTTTTTATTTTCCTTTTTTCTCCAAGCTTGCTCAAAAGAACATACATGAACTTACAGATAACAGGAAATTCAACGTTTATCCTTTTCTTCTTTCCCTATTCCTTTTTTCCCCCCCTGGTTTTCATGCGCCCATTACCTTGTTACAGAAAGAAATTAAATGTATTTCTGGTGACTAATCTTTTGCCAAATCTCGTCTAGAAGTTGACCACTAGTTTGATTACTTATCTCAATACTTTTCCAGGAAAGTAATCCCACTTTTCTGCAGCTGTCTGAACCTTATTTTTGCCTTCGATTTTTAAATGCAGGTAGACACATTTTTCCCTTTTCTGCCTGTCCAGCACTCCACCATTGTCATGAGTTGCAACTGGTAATTGATTTTGACATTGCCTCAATCAGATCTGTAATGAATTAAATCCACCCTAGCTGTTTTGAAATTAAATTTAACTTATCTAAAAAGTCCTAGATTGTTTTCCCTATGTTTTTTGCCCTGATTCACTGGTAATAACTGTACTGGCAGCCTGCTTGTAATTATATCAATAGAGCAGTCTGAAGCAAAATTATATTAAATTTTTGGCTTTCTTGATTTTCCTCTTACTAGATTTTCTCCACCATGTAGTAGCAGATCAGTTTTACTATTATTTATTTTTTTCTCCCTTTGTATATGTGGGCCCTTCTTATATTACTGATACACTTTGAGAATCACTTTAGCCTGTTGTGTCTGTTTGCTCTTAGGTTTTACATTTTGTGTGTGCACTTGTGCTATTCCTTTCCACTTATCCCTGGTAATTAAAAACCTTTTCAAATTCCTGTCCTTTGAAGTGAATAAATAAATTTGTGCCTTAGTGAAGTGACATCTTGATGATCATCTGTTTCACACTCAGATAATCTGTCTTTAACTGTCCTATTTTAGTAAAGAAACTTCTGGTTCTCCTTTAACTTTACATTTTTCTCTCACTCTAAACACATTCAAAGCATATTGAGTTCTGCTTTCATGGTGTCTTTGGTTTCATTTGGTATTATTCTCTTTTCATTTCACTGTGACTGTCAACTACCTTTTTGTGGTGACTCTTATGGGTAAATAGGAGGGTTATTACTAATAAGAATGTTGATAATAATTTTCTCTGTCTCAGGCAACTGGGGGCCTGTGTGGACTTGAGGGAAAAGTGTGAGTGAAGTGATTTCTGTGCAAATGGAAAAGGTTCAGGAGGGAAGGATCCTACAGAAAAACTTAGGCAGTGCTCATGATGTAACAGAGCTTAAAAACTGAGATCTGTTTGTATCACCAAATCAAAATAGATGTAAGTTTTATATTGAGTTTCTCTTGGGAGATTCTTTCTTCTGCTTGGAAGTTTATAATATTTCATTTGAGTGTGTTTTGTGTCTTTGAGAAACACGATTCTTCTGCAGAAGCTACTGAATTGGCGTTGTATCATGGAGCAAACTGCAAAGGAAGGGTTGAAGGGAAAATATCCAAATAGTACCCATTTCTATGGGAAAAACTACTAAGTTGTGACTGTTAATTGTGTGACTGATGTGAACGTGTTTTAAGGTGGAAATGGATTTTTTCAAGGTATTCTTTTGATGATTGCTGCTGCATCTCACCCAATATCATATGACATAATAGAATTAATATCCCACCTTACAGAGGAACTTCTTCTGGAAAGTCTGGAGGCAAAAAGCAGGGCTGATCTTTTCACTTTAAGAAGCCCTTTCATTTCAGGATCTTGCTAAAGAAAGATTACACACACTGATTTTCCATTTATAAGTGCATAATTTAAATTTTCTTGCCTCAGAACAATTCCATTCCCTTTCCCATTGAAGTTTCTGTTAGATATGTTAAATTAGATGGTTCAATGAGTTGGCAAAATTACTACAGAAAGGCCACTGAGAACACACCAATTTTGACATTACTTGTAGTATTTAGGAGTTTTAGGATAAAACAGTAGATGTTCTCCATAAAAGCTGAAGATTTATGTCACAGGAGTATAGAGGGTTTTGAATGTTTGATGTGAAGTAGCTATTCTTGATATTTTTTGTATGAAATATAATTTTTAAAGTCTCAGTTGGAGATTGTCCCTTTGTTCCTCACTCTTATTTCTTGCCTGCATCTGCAGAGGGTTATGAATTTATTTCAATCATAGAAAATTCCAGAAAGGACTAATTATGTCATTGCTTATCATTTGCAGTTAGTAAAAGCAATGAGTAAACTCAGAGAGTTTGGATATTGCAGCTATTTCATAGACCTCTTGCTTCACATAGGGAGAAGGAGGAAATAGCACATACTTTTTCCTTTATTTTTTATTTACTACAAAACTGAAAGAGATCTCATGTTTTAATTTCACAATGATATCTAGCTTGTCATGTTTGTCTGTGCACTATGTCCTGTATAATCTTTAGATCAATGAATTTTCTGTTTTGTCCTAAAGTGCTACGTGCATCAAAAAAGTGACAAAAATGGGTTTTATGTATATTTTAGATGCCTGCAATGCCTTTCATAGTGAAAGAGATGAAAAAACATCTGAAAAATGTCAGTGCCCATAACTGGGAAGATCGGCTGTAATGGAAATGCACCATCTTGAGTGGTTTTAGAAGCATAAAATATTAACAAACCATTTGTATCAAATAAGTTAATAACACCTCTTGGTAAATGCTCTGATACTTTTGTTTGCTGCTGCCACTTCACTTTGTGCTTGTATAAAATAGTTTGGGTATGGATCTTCATCCATTGAAAAATACTTACAGCATCCACAGTAGGAGTTTTATTTCTTGTTTGTGGCAAAGACAGGTTCAAGATGCATCAAGATAAGTTTGCAATGTACTCAGCACTTTGCACTGAATCCTTCTATTGACAGTAATTTATGCTAGTTTCAAAAACTAAGCAACTTTTCACATACTAATATGTTAAAAATGTGAATGCAGAAAGTTCTGTGCTGACATTTCTTTAGCTAGTTATCTCAAACTTTGGAAATTTGTTAAATTAGCTGTATTATTCTGATAGAACAAGCCTGTGTTAGGTGTTTCTGCTTTTTAAATAAACTCTTTTACCCGTCTCTTCTCTGCAAGGATTATTTTGCTCTCAGAGAATTCAAGGAAAGTTTTTCCTCAGTTGTGATGGCATTCCATAAAGCAATTGCATTGCAGACGCCAGGCAGCAGAAAAAAAAAAAAAAAGACAAATTTACTTACCTTGCTATACTTAGAGAACTGGAGGGACAACAATCTTTTGTAAGAATTTATATTTTTTGGAGAAAAAAATAAATGGAAAGAAATCTTGGGTTGAAAATCTCTTCTAGAAAGAAATGGAAGCTAAATTGCACATCCAGAACATAGCCTGAACAATAATGTACTGAAAAAAATCTAACAATTTTCTGTGTATTTTCAGAAGAGATGGATTTGAGTCAATCATAAATTTAAACAGCCTTTAACTTGATATGGATGTAGCAGGAGGTCAAACTTAGCTGGGAGTTTTGGGTATGTCCTGATGGAGCTGGACTGGGGGTGCAGCAACAGGGCCAGAGGTGGGAATGGGGCAAATTCCAACTGAATGCAAGGACAAAAAGAATCACTGTAGGAGGGGTGAATTTTTGGGATGAGGCTCACAGAAGAATGGAGATGTTTAAAACTCTGCTGGACACAGACTTTGGCACCCTGAGCTTGCTTTGCAGGAGGGTTTGCAGTGGAGACCTCAGGAGGTCCCTCCTGCCTTTCTGTGCTTCTGGGTGCCACAGTCCAACACAATTCACTGGGTTTGGTCACATCCTTGCCTTGGTAAATTCAGCTGGCACTGGAAAGAGCAGTGCACCTCCAAAAACCTTGGGGATTAAATATTCAGGAAGGTTTCTCAGTCAAAAGCCTGAACAATTTCAGATAGGAAAACTTTTCAGTTCTTCTAAAACCCAAACAAACCCCAGCTCCTTCACTTCTGCAGTGTGTCTAAGGGTTTTTGAACTCACCTTTTAAATGGCCCACCAGCTTATAAAATGATTTTTAAATGGTAAACCTGACTTCTAAGCTCAGAAATACAAAATGAGCCAGACTGTGCTCATAACCATATTAGTAGATGCATTTGTTACACGGTGATGACTCCCAGAAGGAGCTGCATCTTGAAAATTGTGTTGTCTAACTTCTGGATATTCACTTTTTCCCTTTATGTGCTTGATTAATATCTGCAAAGCTACTTGTATGGATGTAAATTTTTTTTTCTTTTTTGTAAAATGCTATAAAATATGAAATTAGCATTGTATAATTTCTGCAAGGTTATATACCTTTCTATTATTTTTTCTCATCTATTGCAGACTGAAAAGAGGGGGGTTACCCCCTCTCCAAAGTTAAATAGACTTTTAATTAAATAAAGATTTTCTCTTCAAAATGGAGTCTACAAATATCTAATCCCAGAGCTACAATTTCTCAACCTTCCTCCTCTTCTGTGAGATGTTGCTATGGTTATTACCCTGCTGGGTAGTGAAATGCAGTAATTTGTTTAGCAATTCCTTTCTTCCACAATACTGTACACACATAGAGGAGGTTTGCATTTACCAAGTGCATCAGTGTGACAAGTCTCGTGTTTTTCACAAATCCTTCTAATTTAAGTCATGGTTTGTAAAGCACATATATTTTGGGTTAGCAGCTGAAATTTTTCTCCAGCCAAAATAAATTTCTCTAGTAGGAAAAATAAGTTTATAGGAAGCTGCTCCAAGCACTGACTGCCTTTCTTCCTCTCTGCAGAAAATGTGAGGACTCTGGAAGGAGCAGCAGATGTTATGTGTGATCTTTTCGAATTTGTCAGGCATTACTATTTAGATGACTAAACAATCAGATGTTTGAAAGAATCCTAAGTCATAATTCAGTTTTCATTAGGAGCAGGGGATTTGCACTAAGATCTGTTTAAGACAAGTGGTGAGAATAAGAATAGTTCTGTTGCATCTGTTCTGTTTCAGTGTGATCTGACTTGCTTGAAATCTTAAAACATGTCTGTAATTTAAGTGGTAAGCAATGATAATATTTGCAAGGGTTTCTTTCAGCGAGGCATCTTCACAGTTCCTCAATATCTATAAGCCATTTAGTGTCTAAGCTTCTTCAAACATTTGGGCTGCTTTGGACATTAAATATTGGAAAATGTAGAAGGTTCTGCCATGGCAAACAAAGAGTTTGGGGTTTACCTGCTTGGTGGTGCTGCCTCAGCTCCAGAGGGTGTGATCACTGTGTGCAGGGAAGGTGCTGCATTGCAAGGTTTAAAACAGCAAAGAGAAAGGGAGTGACAGTCAATAAAAATCTGCAAGGAAATAAGCTGCTGGTTGAGCAAGAGTGGGTTTTATTTGGGCAGAAAACACAGCAGGCTGATGAGTGGAAATGTCTCCTGTTCTGCTTTACCAAGCTATGACCTGGCTGTTCTGTGGATTCTCCTCACTTTCATTCAGTCTTTTCCTAAAGTTTCAAGTGATGAAAACTTGAGTTCTTCCTTTGGGAGAAAAAAATGTTCTGTACTCTAATTAATCCCACAATCACTTTGTTTTTTTCCTAATAATCAAAACATATATTCTTAATTAAGCCCTGGCCCTTCTTGCCTTGCATGATCAGCAGAAAACTTGTGAGTTTATGGCCTATGGCCATTTTTGCTGCTTTTTGGATGTTATAGCAGCTACCTCTTCAAACGATGTCAGGTGTACTCTTCCTTTTTCTATATCCTGTTTCATCTGCCTGCTCACTGATATTTGCAGGATGGGAAAAAAAAAAAAAAACCCAAACTCTGGAGTGCATTTTCTGGCAGGAAAAAGCGAGGAATGGCCAAAAAATAATTAGTTTTTAAAAAGGAAGTAAGTAATTAAGCTCTTACATGCAGTTTATGAAAGCCTGTGGGCTGGTTGTATCAGGCAGCTGGCTGGATTTAGAGCCCTGGCTAGTTTAATGTAATTTGGGAGAGAAACCCAAGGCAAACACAGCTCTGTGACTGAGGGAGGTCGTGTCCCTCCAAACCTGCACCCTCACTGGGCTGTGAAGGGACAACAATACTCTGACCACCCTGAGCAGTGAATGAAGGGATGGCCACTGATCAGTTTAGGTAAAATGATTGCATTTTGTTTCAGTGCAAGATCAGGTGAAAGTTTCAGTAGCATTTCCTCTCTGTTTTCAGCTGTTTACCTGTTTTAGCGCTATCTTACAGCTCTCTGTGTTGCCAAGGTTTCAACACACTCCTCTGCTCAGTTCTGGAGGATGAAATGAGTGTTTTATTGCAATCGTCTGGAATTTTCTTCATTCAGTCTTGCAGAAAAAGTACATCTGTCAAATGCACCTGTCTTCCTGCACTGAACTCTCAAGAATTGATGCATAACTCCCAGAAGTATAGAGGAGTTGTTCTCAGCACCTTGACTTTTCATTTCTAAATCACCCAAGATTCTCCTAACCTTTTATTTGCCTCACAATCATACAGTAAATTTGCAGTAGACTGACTTCTCACTCAGCCTTCCAGACTGTTTCCTCCATTGAGGTGTTTCTATTTTTCCACTTCATCTGCACCAGCTTAATCCTATGAGATTTTCCTTCAGTTTTGTGGACATTTGCTTTAATGTGCAGAATATCATAGAATTTGAGGTTTTGTGGCAGCTGGACTAATATGACATGTTTTCAAATGGCATTGATTTCACTTATTTGATTTCTCTGAAACTCTTTCATTGCCATCCTCTGTGCCTTCCCAAACTCCTCCTCATTTTGCATCATCCAAACAAGGCCAGTAAAACTTGAAGATAGGTGTGTCCTTAAAGGTAGGGAATTCAGGGAATAAGTTTGAGAATGACAGACCTCAGAATACAGTCTCCAAATTTTAGATTTTATGCAAAGTAGGAAAAGCATTAGGAATTCTGTCTTCTAAGGTTTTAATAGCAACTGTCATATAGAGAAAAAAAAAAAAAAGCTGACAGTCCTCCTCAACCAGTTATAATTATGTTGATGTTATGTGTTCATTTTGAAACCCCAACCAGGCTGATTATTACAATCAATAGATGATAGTTTTTATGATAATATGTTTTATGATGTCACGTGTGGATGATGAAAGGAGAGCCATATTGATGTTTCAAATCAACAAGTTATAATTACATTGTTTGAAAATTGAATCAGGTTTCTCCTGGCCTTGAAGATGAGTATGGACTATCATCAAGGATAGAGATTCTGTTTTTCCACTCCCTTCAGCTGGGCTTTGGCATCTCCTAGCAGGCAGTTACAAAGCAGAGGTCCCTTCTTGCCCCTTTCCCTCTGAGCCTTGTGTGTTTGCTCCAGGCAGAAGAAAACAGCTTTCAGCCTCTGTGTGAGGTTATGTGCAGCAGTCACTCCTGTGCTGGCAGCTCTCCACTGGGCTTTACCTGGTTTGACCAAGTCTGTGGTGTACCCAAGGTCTTGGACCTGTCCTCTCTCAGTGCATGAACTCCTGTGTGTGTGTCCAGTTTGCTCAAATGTGGCTCAATCATCTTCTGATATGGGTACTTATGGTGTGCCCCAGGAGTTCTGTGGGCAAACCTTGGCACATTTATCTCCCTGAGCCCTTCCTGTATCCCTCAGCACTGCATCCTTCCCCTTACTGAGCCCTGGGCCCACATTTCACTTGGTTTTCCTTTTGCTGCTGCTGTACTTTCCTCACCACCTTCCCATCCCTTGCCAGTCACATTTCTCCAAGCTCTGTGTATGTGGGGCATATTTGCCCAAGAATCAGCACAGCTGGGAGCAGGGCACAATGTGATTTGGGGTGTGTTTGCCCTGGGAGCAGGGCACAGTGTGATTTTGGGTGTATTTCCCTTAGGAGCATAGCACAATGTGATTTGTGGGAGCATAGCACAATGTAATTTGGGGTGCGTTTGCCTTAGAAGTAGTGCACAATGTGATTTTTGGGGTGTTTTTGCCTTAGAAGCAGTGCACAATGTGATTTTTGGGGTGTTTTTGCCCTAGGAGCAGGACACAATGTGACTTGGGGTATGTTTGCCCTAGGAATGTAGGAAAATGAGATTTGCTCCATTTTTGTGGTCAGAACCCCTTCCCCAGGACTCCTTGTGGGCCAGCCTTGGTAGAGAGCAGCTCCTGGTGCAGAGGAAGCAGTGTGTGCATTAAAGAAGGGGATCATGTCAGATAATACAGCAAAGTAAGATCTGCCATCAAAATCCAGAAAATTCTGCATTGTTTTCTCCAAAATGAATTTCACCCTCAGCATGCAGCTTCAGAGGGGGTGTGTGTGAGCTAAAATACAGCTTTGCAGCTGTAAACCCTGCATGCTGAGGCTGAGCAACTCCTTCAAACTCTTATTCAGCAATAAAGCATTAAGAGCTTGTTTCATCTGTTCTTTTGACAACCATGTCTTAATGACCCAGAAAAGAGGTATCCAAGCAAAAACATAGTAGGGCTCTAAAACCCTAAAGGAATTCAGTCACTAAATTGTCTACAATTATGTGACACCCACACATGCTGGCTTAATGTATTACACTGAGAATGTGTTGACGACTTCGGCGGTGTCACATTAAAATCACTGAGCAGAGCATGGAGATTTTATTTTTCACTCTTTATGTGAAGAAGTAAATGTAATAAATATTTTTGTGAACATAATTATTTTATGTTAACTATATTTACATTGGTGTATATAATTTTAAAAGAAACTATTAAACTCAGCAGTAAGGGAAGAGAATATGTATATATACAGTTCTGCTCGTTAAGTAGGGCTGTGAACTGACTTCATCATCAAACTTGAGGTACATAAATGGAAAGGATATGCCTGTGAAATATTTTACAATTTCACTGTTCTCATTTCTCTTAGCTGAGCAAATCTGATTTTTTTCCCCTTTCAGTGAAAATGAGGATAAAATTCTTTTTTTTGTGAAGATTAAATTCTTTTAACCTTATTAAAATGATCGTGGTTAGCAGAAGAAGGGTATCTTATCAATTTGAAACATTTCAAATTTAAACTGAGGTTATTTTCCGTTTATAATTTTAAGCGATAATTTCTAGATTAAGCAAACTTTGGTTAGGGTGGCCTTGTATCATTATTAAATCTTTTTGTATAAACAGAAGTTTTAGAGCAGAAGGAAGGTAAAAATTATTGTAGAGACTCTGCATAGTATTTCTGATGTCTCAACATTGCTGCAAATAAAGTCAAGAAACCTGCTTTAAGTTTTCCCGGATTTTTAGTATAATAGTTCAGGAACTCAAGTGGAAATGGGTAGGCCTTGAAGAAAACAGACATGCTGAACACTGTGGAAAACTATCATTTGCTTGAGGGAAATCTTGCTGGAGATCACAGAAACATATTAATATTCATTGAAATTAAAACCCTTTTTTTCTTTGACTATCTTTATGCATTAGAGGAAGAACAATTCTAGGGTTTTGCCAAAATCTAAGGTGTAACACATTTCTGCTATTAAATGTTGAGCAAGTTAATGTTATGCCTCAGTTTCCCTGGCCATAAATGGGGATAATGATACTTATCTCCTGTAAATTGCTTTGGGAACTTTTGATTATGAAAGTTGAATATGATTATTCATTATGTTTGCTTCCTATGAATATTCTAGTGAATGTGTTTCGCAAGGGGATGATTAATTTTCAACAAATATCGGAGACTTGAGAAAATGAGTTTATATCCTCATAAATATAAATGTTCTGTTTCAGATACTGAGGAAATGTGACATATTTGTATTCCATACAAATGAAGGCAGTATTCTCAAATGAGGAACACTGAGCCCACACGTGTTAATCACATGTTCTCTCATGCCAAGAGCTATCAAGCTTCCCTCATTCCAAGAGGGAATGGTTCTAAGAAATACGTAGAGATACTTTTAGACAAAATAAGAAAGAGATGTAGATGCAGAGTTGACTGAGATATGGTCATTTCCACATGTTGCAGAGGTAAAACACACGGGGTGTTTTCTCTGACAGGTTTTAAATATGCAGTGTCATTCTGCAACTCGGATGGTGTGGTGTGGCGTGGGTTATGAATGTCATGCCACAAGTACAACTGGTGGGGAGATCACTGTTCAATCAGTATTTCAGAAAGCCTTCAATGACAAGAGATGGGACAATCTACGAGACAGATTTTAAATTTGCAGTGTCATTTCTGTGACTCGGATGATGTGGTTATTCATGGGTTATGAATGTCATGCCACAAGTACAACTTGTGGGGAGATCACTGTTTAATAAGTATGTATTTCAGAAAGCATTCAATGCCAAGAGGTGGGATAATCTGTGATCGGTTTTTATAGATTTTTGCAGTGGTCAGTCACCCTCAGTGTCAGCAATGTTTGTCTCACAGCTGGGGTTCTCTGTCTTGCTGTCATTGCTCTCTCTCTTTGCTCTATGGAGATGCTTAGGTGCTAGAATTGCACAGCACTGGAGAACCCTTTCAGGTAGGCTGAAGAGATCAAGCCTTTGTCTACTAATAAGACACATTTTTTAACCTTGAGGCCTTAGTTGCTGTATATTTACACTTTTCCTCTAATTTCTCAGCTCTCTTTGATTACCAGACACTGTGTAGTCACACGGTCTGTAACATTGTCTTGTTCTTACACTTTGCTCATTCTTTGTCAGACACTGAATTGGGTTTTATTTTGGTTTGTACCCAGCACCATGACAGAGTAGCTGAATTACCTTTCCATTTAATCTACACTGTCACAATTGCAGCTTTTTTGGCTTCACACTTGGCAGGACCTGTACTCTGTGCTCCCTGGTCTATAACTCTGCTCAGTAGTTGTTTCAACACAACTTTCTCAAGGGTTAAAGGCTTTCCATATGCTTTTTTTTTGTCACTCTGTCATCTAGAGATTCTAATAGAAGTATTTTTATGGGCATTCAATTGTGTGATCAAAATGAATCTCATTCTGGTGATTGTTTTATTTCTGCTTCCTGCTCTTTCACAATTACAATACAACTCACCAGTCATCTTTTAACAAATAACTTTGGTAAAAGTTTTTTTGTCGTGTGTATTTTTAAAAAAATCTTGATGTACAGCTATTCATAAGTAAAAATCCCACCAAACAGTTTGTAGTTGAAATGCTTAAATCTAATGAACAAAACAGAAGACTATGAGAATGAGTATCAGGACTGTTGTCTTCATCTTACTATTGAAAAATACCATGTAGGCAATATATATTTAATTATTTAATAAACATACTTGCCTAGGTTTAGATGAACACAATTGTGCTTCACTTTGAGGACCAGGAGCTAAAAAAGCATGCAAGGGCAAGAGGGACCTATGTCAATCCTTGCTAAAGAAAAACCCTTAAAGCGTTTTTTGTAACTTTAAACTCTACGTCTACAAAGCAGGACTGGTCAAGAATGAGCACAGAGGTGGGTTTGGGGCTGGCTCTGAATTTAGTTTCTGTCATTAATAAAAAACTCTGTTCATCAACCCTCTCTAGAAAGTCATAGGTAAATCGGTCATGCAAGGAATAATTTCCATTTCTAGAGACAAAGCTCTAGAAACATCACTGGAATATGGAGACCAGGAGACAAAGAAAATTTTCAGGTGGCCTGAAAAAAAAAAAAAGGCAGTAACTAAAGAGAGTGTTTGTGCAAGATTTCTGTAGGATAGCCTAAAGAAAAGTTATTTCCACTTACAAGAGCTTAATTTAATAATTATTGCCCTGTGGGTAAAGCACAAGTCAGCAAACACTCGCTCCAGCCCTTTCTAACAATCAGAAGATTACTTGGGGCATTAAAAAACCCTGAATAAAAACCCCAGCAAAGGCAAACCAACAGGCCAGAGCTTTATAGTTTTGTCAACTTTTATTTTATTTCATTTTTTTTCAGAGGTGTGAATAGATATTGAATTGTGCCTGAGAAGTGTGATTGTTTTGTCACTCCTGCTGCACCAGGGGATTTTTATTTTGGCAGTTATCATTAAGTAAAAACTGCCAGTGAAAGAGTTTGAGCTAGAAGAACATATTTGAAAGATTCCTGCACCAGTCAAACTCGCTTAGCCCCTTAATCCCTTACATTGGCAGTTGAATCCAAGAAAAAATGTAGCAGTGCACAGAGGAGCTATAAACAAACAAAGCTTGAAGCTCTTGGCACCTTAAAAAATTGCCTGTTTCTTGTTAATACATTGCAATAAAACAATAGCTAGTGAACATTAGTGGAGAAAGAAATCAGCCATGAGGAACTCAAAGATGGTGGCCTTCCAATTGTGGGGAAAAAACAGCGAGAAAGCGGCTGAGATAAATCCTGCAAATACCATGCAAGGTTTTTGAGGACTTATTAATAAAACACACCCATAGAACACGTGCAGAAAATGAAGTTAGTTGATCATTTGAGTGGTGGAATATTTGCTTAAGGCACTGGGGCACTCCATTCCCTGCAGTTTAAACAGATTTTTTTTGACAACCCACTGTGAGCCCTGCCTTACCACACCTTCTTAGCCCTAATTGCTCACATTCAGCAACATTTTTGCTACAGAATATGGGAAAGAAATAAAATCAGATGTCCCATTTGTAAAGTGCAGTGATGAGAGCAAGGATTCATTCTCATTATTTGCTTCACTGTGAATTGTTTGAGTATCTTGTTAAAAGTGCAACAGGAAGAATTTTTGTGGTGACTTAATGATGCAGGTGCCTACAACTGAAAAACAATATTTGAAATTGTAAAGCTTGGATTGAAATGTTATTATATTAATATCACAATTCTGTAAAATACAGACTGAGGTAGAAATGCTGCACAAAAAAAAAAATGGCAAATGCACAAAATAAAGTCCTTTAGTTGGCCCCTTCCTATATGCAGAATGTTTTTATTTTTGGCAACAACTATATAGTTCTATAACTGTTCTTTTTGGTAGGTGGAGTGGACAGGTAAGGAATCAAGAGAAAACTGTAGAAGATGAACCACAGTCCAGTTATTTAGACCTGCATGTGCTTGTTATCATTTGTTCTGTTTGTTCTGTAGTTTGTCTGTCTTTTGATTTTGCATCCTATACGTTTCCCCTTCTGCCATTTAGGTCTACTCAAGATGCTTTTACACCATTTTCCAGATCTCATGCTGATAAACCAGTTGATGGACACACTGCAAGGCTAGGTTATGAATTTTGTCTGGATGTGAAATCTAATTCTGAACGCCTGGGATACATGTTTGTCAGCCTTAAACTTTCATCATGATGGGAATTCTGGTTTTTTTGCTCTCACTTTTGAATAGGACTGGGATGGGGCAGGGAGGGCCATGCAGATGAACTGGGGTTTAGCCAAGTGTTTTCAGTGAGGAGACAAGAACTTGCTTCGAGAAGTAGATCAGATTCCACATCAGAGAGGAGGATTATTAATTGTAGTTTTAAGAAGTAGTAGAGGGAAAGCCTCTGGAGGATAAGATGGATATATCTGGGAGTGTTGCAGCATCTTAAACCTCAAGTTACTTCCTTGTGTGTAATCAACTCTGTGTGGGAAAAGCACGAGGTGCTGTGCTTGTGCATCTCTCCTCATTTGTATGAAGCTCCTCCTTGGAGTGGTTAGTAAAACATCTGCTGGTATGCCTGTGAGGTGAGCATTGCAAAATCACATCCCTTGAGAGCATGTTACAGCTCTACACACAGCCTTGTTAGCAGTGGAATTTAATAAATCCCACATCTCTGGGCTGCCCCAGGTGGGTTTGCGTCCCCAGCTGCACCATTTCCAGAGCACACTGCGTGCTCCAGCACAGCTGGCAGGGCAGGGCAGAGGCTCCCTTGGCACAGCCTCCTGAGGGACACCTGGAGGGTGGCAAGGCAGAAACTTTGGACATTTGCCTACCTTTATAAAACTTCTCTGCTAAATCTGAGCAGTCTACCTCATTAAGGTGTCCAGGGCATCTACACTGGATATTTGCATGTATATACCTAGCAAAAACTAACAGTAAGGTTAGGACTACGTCTTTTGTCCTTGGATGTGTGTGGCAACCATCTTGACATCTTCAGTGTCATGCTTTTTATAAGCTACAAGAACATAAAATTTGGTGGGTGATTGGTTGATGATTTATCATCATGGTTTGTGTTTTTGTTTGGTTTTTTTTGGGGGGGGCTTAGTTCTGGGGTTAATTCTATGTTTGTGTGGGGGTGGTTGTGGAGTGATGATGACAGCTGGTTATTGGTTTTGATACTAGGAAATATAGAGGAAGGTTAATTGAAAGTGTATTGGTGATGTGGGCTCTTTGACGCCTGCAAGTGGCACAGACAGCAGCAAATGTGGTTGTAAATGTGTGTAACTCTGCACTGTGTGCACAAAAGCAGGGCAAGCTCTGATACCCCAGGACCTTTGGCATGGTGAAGGTGCTCAATATCTAATAATGCCATTTAGTGTCACCCTGCAAGACAGAGAGTTTAATTTTGTGTATTTTCTGAGAACACTCCCCACAGAAATCAGTAGTGCCAGGGATGTGTTGGTTGATACTGCAGGAGTCTGAAACCCTCCCAGACCGTTCTTGTGCAGTACAGGCACACCATCATTGGTGATTAATGCACCATAATGTACCAATCATGTGTCCCAGTGCTATCATCTCTGGAGATCAGGGAACATGTGATTTGATTTTTAAGTGTGATCTAAATAGATAATACCTATTTACTTTGCAATACTTGGAAAGCCCTTAAGTCAGAACGATATTTTAATTGCATGGTTTCCATCAGCATCCAAGTTTTGTTCACTGTTTTGCATTCACTACGTCATAATTCCTTCCTGGAATTCACAGGGGACTTCTTTTCACTTACATGAAGATCTCTTCATGCTGTTCTGTCAGTGAAAAAGAGACTTAAAGTGGGAGTAAATTACACTAATATACAGTCAGAGAGATGTAAAGCAGTGTTATTGCAGTAGAGTATGATGTCCATCTGCTCACTGCAGTTCTCAACAAAAAGAAATGCTCTCCTTAGCTAAGAAGGAAGTGGTGAGGACACTGACTTAGATTAATAGAAATGGCAGTAGCCCTTTTTCACATCTCATTTCAACCCAGTAGAAGGGAACCAGGTGCTGTCACCATTTCCTAGGTGATGATGTTCCCTAGGATGGCTGTGTTGCTACTTCAGTTTAGGAAAAATCCTAAAGAATAAGAATTGCAGATGCTCTCCTTGCTGGTGTTTTAGGATAGAGACTCTTTGTGTCGCCATGGGCTGACAGTATGTGAAAAATGAATTATTACCAGTGAGCAATGAGAGTTTATTAAAAATAGAAGTACTTATCTTCAGAGAGAGATAATCACAGTGCATTTCCAGTTGGATTTCTTATAAACAAACAACCAACTCCCCAAAACCACAGCCCATCAAGAAAAAACTTAATGAGAGAGACCTGTAATGCATTTTTAAAATAATGTGGTTTGGTATTTCAGCAACACATGAGAACAGGAGAGCTCTTTAAATCCACTTAAGGTCTTCCTACCTCCTGGGTTTCATTTTAGAATTCAGTGTCACCACTAAAGCACAAGGACACTGCTCATCCTGGCTTTAATCTGTATATTCCACTGGGTTGATTTTCATTGAAACCAGCCATATCTTTACTTTCATTAAGGATTCCTTTATGAGGCACCCTTAAAATTTTTGATCTAGATTTCTGGTACTGCTAACTGATAATCAATCTTTTTTTTTATGAATAACATCTTTCCATATGAATATTTTAATGGAATTTAGCAGGAATTATTATGAATAATATATTTTACCATCAAAAGCAATGACTAATACTGTAGTATTTGATGTTCTGGATTTTCTTTACCATATAAAAGCCTCCTCTCTGCATGTTAAGTTACATTAGCTGTTTAAAAATACAAATACATAAATTATGGTTCTAAATATTTCCCTTTGTCTTTTGTCCTACAGATAAGTTCAGGCACATTGGAAAGTAAACGTGTAGTTTTGACAAATATAGAATAAATTCTTGGAGTGTGTGACATAGCTGTCAGTGGTACTAGAAATTTCCAAAGCCAGCTCATTCACAAACGAGTCTGGTAACAGTGGTGTGAACTCAGAAGTCAGAGGTTCTTGTTGTTTTGGGGCTGCCAGATATTCAGTGTTGGATTAAAATGCCATTTGTAGCTGCTTTTTTGTTGGAAAAGATTGAGTGCTAGCCAGAAAAGCTGGGCTCTTTAGATGAGTGGCAAACCCCAAACGGTCCCAAAGGTGGAGAACAAGGGCAGAGGAGCTCTGGCCACAGGAGCCCAGCTGGGCTCGCTGCTCTCTTTGGCTCCTGGGCTTTGTCTCTCTGGAACTGTGGCCAAGTAGGAATAAAAGGGAAATTGCAGGTCCTGAATGTGCAGCACAGCAACTCCTTCTGGTCCCTGCCTTTTGTTGGTGTCAGCTTGAAATTAGGATCTCAAACTCAGCCTATAGAAGGGAAAGAACAACTCCAGTTATTATTTTATTCACTAATTGGCCTTAATTTCTAGCATAGCTATTTTGGTCCATTAATTCTGGCTTCATGCTCCCCTTGTTTGTCTGAAATTATCTCAACACAGCTGTTTGGTTTTATGAGTAGGCATTTTTTGGTTTGGACTACTTAAATCTTTCTGCCTTGTGCTTTTAACTTGGGTGAAATGGTTTTATGCATCAGTCTGAACTTTTGATTCCTTGGATAACTAGATTTATCTGTGGTACAGAAAATTGTACCTCTGTAGTCTTTATTTTTCTGTCATGTACTTGCTGTCTTAATTTGTGCTTTTTGCTGCTGATTTCTTGGTGAACTTCAGAAAACTGCAGCAAAAGCAATATAAAAAGAAAAGCCAGTTCAGGAATATATGAACCTTACTTTATATTCCAACACAAATTTTAGCACTCTGCTTAAGAAAAAAAATGTGGAGGAAGATTAAATTTACTATGTATTCCTAAACATCCCACCCTTTCTAAGGCAGGCAGGGGTGCTGGGCTGTTTGGGAAGCAGCATTTGCCTGCCTGCAAAGTGAGGGGAGTGCAGGGAACACCCTGCATGTGAATCTCAGCCAGAAATGCAAAAGGGGACTGAAAACAGAGACAACTTTGTGCAGTCTAAAAGCAGCAAGAAGCTGAAGCTCTCTGGAATAAATAATTGTTTGCTAGGCATTCACATTGTTTTTAATAGAAAGCCTTCAAATATATTTTTGTAACATAAAACTCAGTGGTTGTGTGAAATAGTATTATGTCATTGTCCACACATTGCACTTGAAGCAGTTGGGGAAAATACAGAGCTCAACAAATTTATGTTTTACCCTGTGTAATGTTCACTAAAGCTTTACAGCAGGCTTAATCAGTTGGACATGAATTAATGATGGTTATCAAACAAAAAATAATGAATTCCAAATAAATACTTATTGCATAATTGAAGTCACAAGAATTTTCTATGAATAAAATATATTTGTATTTACAATGCATAAATTCAGTTGTGACACTGTTGGCCATAAACAGCCTTCTGATGGAAGTATTGATGAGCTATGTTAAATTAGTAATAGCTTGAATACATTTCTTAATTATGTCACCAACTTTGTGTGCAGGAATGTTGTTTGAAATGAATTGGCTGCCATTTATTTTATCTGTACTAGGGGAACAAAATGGTGAGATTTTGAGTTGGTTGTTTTTTAATTTTTACAATCTAACAAATACTCAAGAGCCTCAGTTGATGGGAGAATGTTTTGGATTTGTCTTTTTTGTTTATGTATGCAGTGAATGTTATATAGTTTCCCTCTGCTTTGCCAAAGACATTTCAGATAATTTTTTCATTGATGCAATAATTAGCACAGTTTCACATGTATTGGAGAAAACATAAATATGTTACTCTGGGCCTTCTCAAAGAGCAAGGCAGAATGTACCATACAGCTGCATGCATGTTGCAGCATTAACAGAAGCTCTTTACATTTTGAAAACAAATAAATAAAGGGAAAATATAATTTGGGGATACTCAGGGGTAAGTCTTGAGTCATCAGAGCAATCCTGTGGAACAGACTGTTGGTATTTAGCATTAAAAGTGGAAGGTTTAGATGAGTGGCACCTTTGCTGTGCTCTGGGTTCTGTCAGTTCGTGCTGGGCTTGGTGACCACGCAGAGAAATCCCTTCTCTGTGATTTCCAGACCCAGATGTAGTTGGATACTGGTGGGTTAGCACAGGAACTTTGTAAACCACATCATCTCTTTGCACAACTGCTCATCAAATGAGAATAACTCTCACCTACACTGCTGAGTTCTGAAGTTTGTGTAACATTTTTAATCCATCATGCTGAGGCATCCTCAGTCATTGCAGTGTTAGTTTTTGAAGGATGATGTGAGTGCTTCCAGTTGAATTAGCATCACACATTTCAATGGATGTGAAATTTGGTTTTTAATGAGCAGAAACCACCCCCTGCTTTGGGAGCAGTGTTATCACTATTGCTCTCTTATCTGAGAGCCCTGGTTATGGCCCATAGAAAAATCCTTCTTGCAAAGAGCTCTGAAAAAGAAATAGATAAATAGAAAAGCAAGGAAGTGCAAGTGCATGATAGGCAGAAGCCTTAACGTGTCAGCAATCTCACTGCATTTTGCTCTTCTTTTTCTTCTCAGCAAATGGGAAGTTTCAGGAGATAATTACAGAACAAATAATGAGCCTTGTCAGCATTAGCCACCCTTAAGAGAGAAGCACAAAATGGTGAGTGTTCCAAGGTGCTTGTTTAAAAGTGTTAGTGCAATGGGTAAAACAAGGCTGGAGGAGTGTGAGGAAAAGTGCAATGGATGGGAAATGAAGAGAGGCTGGGGTAATGGGAGGAGGTGTCAGAGTTAGAGCAGAACTGTAAAGGAACTGGAATCTCAGAGACTTATGAGGGCAATAAGGACAATTAACACTGAGGAAAAAAATTCTGAAGCATCAAGCCATGTTGGGAAAAAAAAAGAATGAATGAGGGGCAGAATGAAAAACTGTTCCATGAATAAAATCACTGTTTCCTGTTAAAGGGCACATCCTCTTGCAGAGTGGGGTCTGATGTTCCCTAGGGCTTCTCTTCCCAAGCTCAAGTGAATTCACTGCCCTGGCACTAAAATCCAAACAGGGATACTTGTGATTTTTGAGAATTCTGAGCCTCCCTCTTGGAAAGGTAAAGCCATAGAGCACCCTCTGTAGAAATGGTGAAATGCTTCAAGTCACAGCTCTGCCCTTGGTCTACCAAAGAATTTTTACATCAGGTTTAAGGAATAAATCCTCTTGAGAAGGGATAAAACCCTTCATCCTGCCCATTTAATTTAGACGAAGATAACATACCATGAAAGGTAATAATGTGTTAGCACAGGTGGTGTCTCCATGGTGGTTCTTTTGGTTTTGTATTTTATACATGTTTTTTAAAGGCATGAATACACTTAACTATTTCATCTTTATTGATGTTCTGCTATTAAGAAAAGTTCAGAAAGATAAAATTGAGTGTTTTGTTTTGGTTGTTTCCTTGGAATAATAAGGAATTAGAATGAGATTTACAGTGCAATTTATACTCCATATCCTCTTAGTCTTGGATGCTTTTTCTGACAGAGGCCAGCACTGGGGAGAGTCTGAGAGCCTCCCACTCAACAGTTCCAGTAAAATCTGTTTGCCAAATAAATGCTTTCAGCAATGGAAACTAACACACAGAAAATGGCTAACAGCTAAGCAAACAGAAATGGCTTCAATTTTTTTGTCATAAGATTTGCAACATTTAGGTCAAACTTAGACCAAGGACAAAGAAACAGTAAGATTTTCACTTTATGGCCCCTATTTCATCAGTAGCAGGAGCAGGTCAGAACAATTACAGTACATCTCATAAAACTGTCTGCCTCCCCACTCTGCCACTTGATTATTCTGTATAAATTTTCAACTGAAACTGTAAAATCTGCAATATTTATACCATGACATGAAGCTGTAATGATGTGAAACCTCTCCATTCACACATGTCCGTCTACAAAAGTGAGATTTTGAGTAAATTTTGCTCTTTAGAGTCTGTAAGAAAATAACACAGACTTTATCCCTTGGAGATGTGTTTTACTGTACCCTTGTATTTCAAAGTTATATAATTTTTTGTCATACCCACTTGAAAGAAAAATTAAAACAAATTCCAGCAAGATCTGTGGGCTAGACTTTGAAGAGAAAAATGACACCACTCAAAATATTCTTTAGAACATAACAAGAACACAACTATTTTACAACTTAAAAAGAGCAAACTTTTACATCCTTGTGGCACTGCCAATTGTGTTCTCTCTTTCAAATGTTGTCAAAAATTATAAAGCATAAAAGCTTTTAAGCACTGAAGATTAATCCTCCCTCCCAGAAAGATAAAGATTGTAGTCAAATTCTATAAACCTTGTTTTGCTTCTAGCTACATATTTTTAAGTATAATTCTGAAGCAATATCAAAGCAGATGGTGCAACAGCAGCATTGAAAAAGCATTTGGTGTATTGTAAGTGTCAGGTTAGAATTCACAACCTGATGAATTGCCCACAAGTTCAGTGCTAAAATGGTGCCATTTCTGTTTTAAAACAACTAAGTTAGAAACTATTTTCAGAACTAGAATTAAAAATAAAAAGATAATAAATAACCCATATGTCCCTTGTTGTTTTTAAATATTTAAGTGTCAACTGGAATTGTGAAAGCAAGGGTTATGTGTATAGAATTGCTATAAAACTTTCCATTTGCTCAGAGTTTTCATGCTGTGTGAGCAGTGTTTTCAAAGACCTTTGCAGCTGGTATTGTCAGCATTTGCAGTAGATTGGAGTTTTACATAATACTTCAGCAGCAAACACTCTTGGCTTTGAAGGAAACTTTGTTTTAAAGGTAGCAAATTCTCAACAATATCACTGGCTGGAAGCAGAGCAATCTTCCTCAGGTGATGGATAAAAATTGACCTTTCTAACTATGAATAATGTCAAGTGCTGAAGCCATTAAAGTTCAGTTTCCTCACAACTGTAAGACTACATGATGCTATTTTATATTTCTATTCAGGAGAAAAAAAAAAAAAAAAAGAGGCTAGGATTTCTTTCATACTATAGATAAGAGGAGACAGCTCCCATTTAGCTGGCAATTCCCACAAAGAAACTTGAGGTTTTATACCCCCATTTCAGTGCCAGAGGATTCACGGACCTTCATTTAGAAGCTGAGAAGACAGAGGGCTGTAAGAAACTCTGGAATAAGAAGTTTCCAGGGAATTAGGAAGTGCTCGTTCCCAAGTTCCTCTGCTCTCCTCGTTAGGCAGAGGATCTCCCTGCTGGTGCTGGGTTTGTCACCTGGCAGGCTGTGACAGCAGCAGGTACCTTGTCGATGGTAGCGCAGCCAGAAATCGTCTTTGGGAGGAGAGCCAGGCATTGATTTGTTTCTGCAGCTCTGCTGGTTCATTGGCAGCCCTGTGGGCTTTGGGAAATGTGGAGAAGCAGAGTGTAGTTTGTTTCTGAGTGTGCTGCCTTGCCGGAACAGATGCTTTGGTAACAGGGACCAGCACTGTGACACTGTGACGTTGGATGCTGCTGGTCCTGGGGATGATGGGGCCACGTGGGGCCTGAGCCTGCATTTTCTGAGTTATTTCCATATTTCATTGTCCCTCTGCTTCTCCACTGCACAGAGAGCTCTTGTGTTGTATTCGTGGGGTGCCCCAGACAAGGAAGGAATGATGACTCTGTCTCCATGTTCTCAGAAGGCTAATTTATTATTTTAAGATACTGTATTATATTAAAGAATACAGAAAGGATACTTATAGAAGGCTAAAAAGATAATAATGAAAACTCCTGACTCTTTCCAGAGTCTTGAGACAGCTTGGACCTGATTGGCCAAAGAGTCAAAACAATTCACATGAAACCAATGAAACAATCACCTGTTGGTAAACAATACCCAAACACATTCCAAAGCAGCAAAACACAGGAGAAGCAAATCAGATCATCATTGTTTTCCTTTTACTCTGAGGCCTCTCAGCTTCACAGGAGAAGAATCCTGGGCAAAGGGATTTTTCCAGAAAATATGACTGCCACATTCTTGGAGCTCTTGGCTCAATGAATTAGATTTCATTATTCAGATTCTGGTTTGCAGATGACCTTTAAGAGGGGAAGACCATTGCCTTTTTAGACAGAGTTAGCAGTAATATCTGGGGCATCGCTTGCACAAAGGCACCTGCAGAAATTGAATTTGCCAGGCAGTGCTGAGAGTTTGGTGCTCCTGCAGTGTAAGGGCAAAGACAGTGGCACTGCAAGTCACCAGGTGCATCCAGATCTGAGACTGGCTCGCTCTGCTGCAAGGATGAGAAGCCTCCTCCTGTTTGGTTTGGGATGGTTTCCAATATATTGATCCATGGAGAGGGCAGCTGCCTCTCCAGACTATAACAAGGAGATGCCTGGCTAGAACCCCAGTGAATAACAGGTTTATGGCTATAAACATGAGGCATATTGTTTTAAAGATATCCCAAATGCTATACTGAAAAAAACAAATCATGAGATTCTGAGGTGAGGAAAAGACAAAAGGGGGGGCTCTTTGTACATGAGCGAGTTTTTTCCCTTCTGCTATGAAGCAGAGCTGATATTTAATCAAAACTTCAGTGAATTTAATATACACTGCAGGTGTTTTAGTACCTATAACCTTATTTCTTGCTTGGTTTCTTGAAAGGAAAATAACCTCTCCCAGGATTTGTTTTTAATGAAATGTAGGTAATGTGCTTTTTGAGCTTACAAGAGTGATGCCATGAGACTGCTCTGGGAGGGAGCTGGGGGAATCCTTTCCCATCTGTCCTTTAAGGACACTGGCCTTGAAATCACCCTGCAAGCAGGTGCCTGTGCAAGGTCTGTGTGCTGGTGGCTCTCAGGTGGTGACAATGGTGTGTGTTACCTCCAGAACTGCTAACCATGGGGTACAGACCTGTTGTTTCTGCTCTTTCCTCTGGGATAAGTCAGTGCTTTCCTAATTAATTAAATGTAGCCTAACAGTTACAGCAGAAATGTGCATTGTTAACTCCTGTGCAGCTGTGAGCTCAGGAGAGGGTGGTTTGCATATTTGTGCAGCAAAGACAACTTTGTTTTCTGCAGAGACGTGGCCTGGGAATACCAAGGAAAGTTATTCTTAAGGTTTGTCCTGTTATGGCATGAATGCTCAAGTATTCTAATGCAGGATTTGTTTACTTCTAGCTTAAAGAGCTGTATTTTAAAGTGGAATCCTGGTGTTCTACCTTTCCTGGCTTTCAAAGGTTAATGTTGTAAACAACCTTGGCGTTTACAAAAAGCCTGAAAATTTCCAAATCAACCAAGTGATTCTTCAGCTGGCATGGAAATGGATAATGGTTTGGGCATGTTTTAGGAGGTCTATAGTTATTAGTTTAGATATGTTTGGAAAAGTTGCAGTCTAACAGCTGGCAGATGAGAAGGCAGAGCTGACTCCATACTCGGGAGGACATTGCTGGTATTATCAGCAGCACGAGCAGGATCAAAGGTGAGAGTGAACAAACCAAATACTTGATGCTCTTCTGCTACCTGAAGGTCCAGGAAGGGGACATGGCTGCTTGTTGGCGCTCATTCATGTGCTGCATTATTTTTGAACTGTTAAAAAGTAAAACAAGAAGTGAGGAATACCCCCTGAGCACTCTCAGCTGTGACACACTGTGTTATTTCTTTGATTGCATTGTGTGATCAGATGATGCCAATACCTGATATTTAAACCCAGGCTGACTCTGTAGTGCAAGACCAAGGAAAAGCAGTTCTTCCTGACACTCAGGCCCTATGGCAAAATGAAAATATTGGGAAGGTTTTGCCCAACTTCCCTGCCCAAGTGTCTGACAGGGCTCCTGTGCTCGGGTGAGTTTCCTTGGAAACCCGTGGCTGTGCACATGGGCCGGGCTGCAGTTGGTGGACGTGGCCCTTGGGGGCCCCATTACTGAATTTCTTATGTTTAGAAATACTTTGTAATAAGGCCTCTGGTGTCACTTATTAGCAGTAAAGTGTAGGGCAGCCTTCATCAGCATCAACTGCCAATTTGTTTCTTATGGAAATGAATCCACGTTGATGGTGTGGAAGACTTTTTGGAGATTTTCTGCTGGAACAGAATTCTCACTTGTTCTTTTTATGCTGCCACTTGACACACACTTCTCTAATTTGAGTGCTTTTCTACTCATTATATTGATTTCAGCCTTCTCGCTGAAATGAAGTAACAACTTGCAAGGGGAAGATGGGCAGAGAGAGAGGAAATAAACTTATAGAGAAGCATTTTATCTGACCATGTTCTGCCTTAAATTACAGTACTGGAGTCAAAGCAATTTTAATCTTCACTGACTAATCTGCCTTTTTTTTTTTTTTGCAAAGTTTTGTGTCTTCATCTTTGGTAAATGGTGTTGTGATTCTCTTTAAAATGCAGACTAAAATATTAACATTTAAGGGAATGTCATGGAAATGAATATATGCCCATCTCATTTTTTTCTATTACCTATTTCATTCCTTCTATTACCTCTTAGGAAGTACAGAGATGAGTAAGATATTTGAAAGGCTGTAAGCTAGCCAGGTATCTGGTGTAAAAACAATTTCAGTTACAAGGCAAGTTCCAGATGAAAAGTTTGAGTCTAGGGCTGTGCTATACCCTTTTTTGTAGGTTTTGTGGGATTTTTGTGGATTTGGATTGGCTTATTCTGTTATTATGGCTTCATTTTCCTGAAAATGTTGCAAAACTGCTTGTTTTGGGTGAGAATGTCCCAGAGGACCAGCAGCCTCTGTTTGTTGTGGTGATCAGTCCATGACACAACAGGTCCCCATCACCTCCACTATGGAAATACATAAATTTCTCTTCAGGTCTGACATCCTGGTGTGCTGGTGAAAGAAAGAGGAGAGGCAGACAGAGAAAGGCATTTCACTCTTCCTGTTGAGTGCATTGGTGTCTTTCACTGACAGTTGAGAGAGATTTGATGGGAAAGGCTAAACGCTTCTGCAGGAAGCAGGCAAATTTAATTTAAAACCCAAAGATCTTTTGGTATTATCTTTTAATTAAAAGTCCCAGAAAATACAAGCCTGAACAGCTGAGAGAAATGAGAAGGATATACTCAATAAATGGCCTTTTCATGCCATCACATTTTGGGGTCTTTAAGAACCTCTTTGCTTCATGGTTGAATTCCTGTAATCTAAGCAATGCATACACTCCTATACACAAAAATCAGTATCTTTTGAGTAAACTCCTTTCTTGTCATTAAGACTTGACATTTCTGTTCATTGGGGCTGCCTGGCTGCAATAAACTTTCCTCAGAGGATACACAAACTCTATTTTCAGCGAATGCCAGGAAGAGGCTGCATAAGAAACAGGGAAAAGGAGTTATTCTTGTTCAGAGGCTGACTGGAGAGACACATGAGTTACTGACATATCCTGCACATTTCAGACAAGAGGGGATATTGAAATCAGAGGAACATGGTGAATTGGTAGGTTTCTGGTCTCATGTCATCTCTCACCAAGGCAAGTTTGTTTCCCTATGGAAAATTGTTGTTGATTTTCTACAGTAAAGTTTTAAATGTCTTTGGTGTTAAGGCATTTGATACTTTCCTTGTGAGGCTGTGCCAGAGCCAGGACATTTCATTGGTAGGCTGTCTCCTAATATTCCATTAAAATAAAATAAAAAGTTTCTCTACGGAGAATGAAATACCGCCGCTGCAAAACCTGAATCTATAAAGATCCTGCAAGAAAAATGAATGGTGAAACTCCCTAGACAGAAAAAACAAAAGGATTAAATTTAAAATGGCAAACAATCAAACAATGGAAGAGAATCCTTTAACAAGAACAAATCTACATTACTTGAACTTCATTGTGCAAAAGGTCTCAGTTTCTGAAGGCTGCTTTTCTTCAACCATCATTTCTTAATTACAGTGAAAACATCCCTTGAATGCCTGACATCATTTATAATTGGATCTCATTCATTGTTGCTCATGATACTCTCATCGTTAAAATTGTTATTTATACATATATGCAGATTATTAATATTTAAAAACCCTTTGAGTTGTGAACTATAAGTTGTAATTTATTTTTTGCTTCCTGTTGGATGAGAATATACCTAAATATCACTCAGAATTGTTGTCCCTCCCCCCCAAAAATCCCCACCCTAAGACCAGTAAACAAGATCATCAAAAATCCTCCAAGCTGCATCTCTTAAAGAGTGAGCTGAGGTATCACTGTGATTTCACTCTGCCCTCTAACCTTTCCTGTTTTATTCTAATTCCCTCTAAGTTGCAGCTACACTTTTTATATATTCCCTATGGTTGTCAGGGATGTTGGAGCAGTATTTGCTTTCCCAAAGCTGCCTCCTAAAGGATAAATCCTGGCCACTGGGGACAGAAATGGGTATTTGCTGCTCTACCCAGCAGAGATGACTTTGGCAGGAGAGGAAGTAAAATAATCAAGTTTCTTCCTTTTTATGCTTGAATCTTCCACACAGTGTCTCAAGGCATTCTCTTTCAAAGTTATTTAGATTGAAGCAGACTGTTGCTAGTCTAGTAAAAACCAAAACAATTTTTCTTCTTACTGCTCCTTTTTACAAGTCTTGAATGCATGGAGCTCGGAGTACTTTCCCCCCTGTGATAGGTTCAAACTTATGTTAATGATTTCATTTCATTTTGTATTGATATTTTGCTAAATAAGTAAAAGCTGAAGTGGTTGCCATCTCTAAGTTATTTGAAATACTTTTCTGTGAATCTTCATTACTTGGAAGGACTCTTTTGCAGTGGCACAGTAATAAAAATGTTCAGAGGAAGGTTGAGCTCAGAAGTTGCTCGCTCTGTGTGAAATGTTCTTTGAACCAGCAACCTTGTAAGTTTTCATCTAGCACAGAGTATCATATTAATTGAAAGGATCATCCCATGAACCACTCACATAGCCTGAATCTTTGTGATGTGTTCTTCTGCATTAATTGTTTCTCTCAGTGGGGACTGACACCTGCTCAGCTAAAAAAGAAAGAGGAAGGGGAGTCAGAGAAAGGTGTAAGGGGGAGTATTGTGGACTCAGGTGTGTCAAAGTGGGAATCCAGTGACTGCTGAACATTTTGCTTTTGTGCACACAGAAATACTTGCACAGGGCTGAGTGTTTTGGAGACTGAGGCAGTCAGATCTGACTGGAGCAGGGATTTATCCAGCTGAGCCCCCAAAGGGCTCCTTCTGGGTTGGATCCTCAGTGTAATGTAGGCTCTCCTCATCACCTACTGCTCAAAACCAAAAAAACCCACAAAAATTCAGGCTACCTTGTTTAAAAACTTGGTAGGGGCATGTCTTGAATGGCTCCTTTTTAATGTCTGTAGCATTAAAATAAATTTGCCCTAAGCGTAGGATGTCTGAAAATTTGCATGTATGAAAATTCCCAGGCTTTCATAATCAGCATAGTCTTCCTGCCCAAAGCATGTTGAGATTCAAAGTTTGTGGTGTCCTTAACAAGTGAATGACACTGTCCAGCAAAATTAGAGCAGGCACACCACCCTGCCAAACCTCCCTGGCTTCTGAGAGTGCAGTGAGATGTGAAAAGGGCTGGGATGTGTCTGATACCAAACTGCTCTTCCTGAGAATAGCTTTTGGTTAGTAGAGATGAAAAGAAGCAAATAAACAAAGGTTTTTTCCCCACATACTCCAGCTATCTGTGGTAGAACTGTGAGGCTCAGAAGGGATGTCTGAAGGCAGAGCAGTGTGATTTAGTGTGAACTGCCAGCTTGGTAATTGAGGACTGACTATTCCCACTCTCTCCCTGCTTCCATTCAGGCTCTGCTCAGAACCAGCTGCTGTTTGTATTGGTGTGCAGTGATCTCTCTTTGGAAATAAGTCCTTCTTCTTTCCCAAGGCTCTAAGCAAACAACACTGGCTGTTTCAGGCATGAGGAGGAGTTATATATAAAAGCAGGGATGGATGCTTCAGTTAACAGCTTCCTTGGAGGCTGTGCTTCAGAATAAGCATTGTCCCTCTGGTCTGTCTGCTGTCACAAGAGTCCTGACCCAGATTTGTTGTTGGGAGGAATAACATGCCATCAACACTGCCTTTGCTTACCTGATTCTTCCTCTTGATGTCTCCTGAAGGAGCCTCACCTGTCTGTCCTGCAAATGCTCTGCAGCCTCTCTGATGCCAGTAAGGCTGGGAATCCTCCCCCAAACAGGGCTCCAGTTTCATTCCATGGAGTCTAAAATGGATCTAAGTCTAAGTGATGTCTGAATTGCCACTGGGAGCCTGAGGTGGGAGGATGATGAGAACATCCCCTGGTGATTGAGATCCCTGGGGTAGCTGTGGCCCCAGGCAGAGCAGCTGCTGCCTATGAGCTCCTCCTGCACCCTGATCCCTGGGATTGCTGGTGATGGATGCAGGAGCCTTGGCCAGGTGCTCAGAGCCCTTTGGCAGGTGCAGCCTCTGGGCACTGATTTAAGGCATTTTCAGTCTCCTCCTTTGTGCCCCTCCAGTCTGAGTTTCTGATACAGCCCTACCTGGCTCTTAGATTTGAAGTATCAATTTACAATGGGCTCATGTTTGGGTGATATTGATCCCCTCACTTTAGTTGTTGGTCTTTCAATTAAAAATCATTTAAACCGTTAAATAATTCTACATTCCCTATGGAAGTAAAAATCCAAAATGTAAAAGGAGAGATTTTGTGGGGCTGGGAGTTGATTGAAACAAAGATTTACTAAAGGTGCAAATTGATGAAAAGGAGCACATCATGGTTACAAAATAAAAATGTTAGTTTATATTTTTGAAACATATAGGCTTATTGGGCAACGTTATTCATTGGGACACTTCGATCTTTGACAATAATACAGTGAAATATGCTAACACAGACGTCTATTTTTCTTTTTACATATTTATTTCAGAGCCCTATAAAAATAACAATCTCCTTTTCAGAAAGGATTTGGTATAATCACAGGATGTTTGCAGTTACAATTAAGGAAGGTGTGGTACTTGCTGCCAATTAGTTTAATTGATGTGAAAGTGTGAGCACATCTTAAGAGGGCAGGATTCCCCTACCTGAGCTGAGCCCTCCTCAAAGACCAGCAGGAAGAATATGTGTGGAAGAGGGAAGGAGAAAGACAAATACAACAGAAAACTTCTGTCCCCAAGAGGACAGGACAGAACTGCATCTTGGGGTAGCTAAAAAAATCTTCATCATCTTGAATTTCTTTGAAATGTTTTTTGGTTTATTTTAATCTAATCTGGCAATTGATTTCATCTATTACCTTAAGAGGAACAAGCTTTGCATTAGAATTTTGGCTCAAATGTTAAAATTTTGTATGATTTAAATTGGATGCAGTGTGAACCCTGAGTAATTTTCTGTTTCTCCTGATGACACTGCAGTCACAGAAGGGAGAGGAAGGTGACAAGTATAATGTGTTATGCAATAGTAGGCACTCCAAAGATTTTGGTGGTTTTTTTGGAAGTATAGAAGTAAGCAAGGTGTGATTCACTTCTATAGCATGGCAAAGGCTGCCTGCTTGACCTGCTTGACAGCTGAAGCTGTCAGTTCAGCTTTCTTGATGTAAAGGAAGGGTTAATTTGTGGAAAATGGGTTTTCCCTCAAGCTTTTCTCAGAATTGAGCTGCATTCACAGGTGTCTGTGTGCTGTGATCCCAATACAGCTCCAGGTCTGGGAGAAGGGACAATGATCCCAGTGCAGCTCCAGGTTTGGGACAGAGGGACAATGGTCCCAGTATAGCTCCAGGTTTGAGGTGCAGCTCTGCATCTCCTCCCTGGTTGGACACAACCTCTTCTCTTCTGCTTCTGGCTGCATCTGCCAAACAAATCAGAGCAAGGAGAGGAGTTAGGAAATCAAGATCAGCAAACAGTTGGGGAAGGGAAAAGGAAAATTTCATGCCCTGGTGGCTCACTTGGCTGTCTGCACTTTGGGCCACTCCGTGGTACCCTATCTGTGTTTCCCCACTCCTGGCCTGAAGCACACATATTTAATGTGAATTCCAATTTAAAAAGGGAGTCAAGGGAAAATTAATCACTTTAAAGAAATTCAACATTTGAAACTGTAAAACTCTGAATACTGACCAAGTGTTTCTCCCCTGCAATATTAGATGGTTCCTTTATGCAGTGCTATTTTCGATTCCTTGGTTTTATTTTTATTTGGCTCCCTTCTACTTGTAACTGTAATCCTTTTGGAATTCTCTCTAGTAAACTCCCATTCAAACCACAGGGGATTTCAGCAATCTGTTGGCAAAATCTTTTACCATGTTTCTGAGTTATTTATAGGTATGGTCTTGCATCACTGAAATATTTCTGCATATTGTTCCAGACAAAGCCAGTAAATTCAATATGTCACTATGTATCCCCTGACTTGCCTCCAAGGCCTTGTTTTTCACAGAGTAAAAAAAACCTTTATAGAAGAGTGGGAGCTGTCTGACTGCGAAATGGGCTTGAATAATAACACCAGGCTCTCAGATGAAATCTTATACTCTAGATGAATCTTCAAGTGCTCATTAAACATCTATCTACTCTAGCAAGAGATAAAATTCTTCCTCTTGATGTTCCCCTTAGGATATGGACAAAAAATAATTTTATATTGGAACATGAAAGCAGCAAATTTGACCAAACCATCAGCTGTAGTAGCTTCACTTCTATTTGATTCCAACCTGAGAAACCCTTACCTCTTACTGTTATAATAACACCAGCATAAGAACACTCATCATTCTTAGAAGGCCTTGTAGGGAAGCATGGGAAGGGATGTGTCTCATTCCATCATCCCCTTTGGAGAAGTTATCCTTTGGCTCAGGTATCAAAAAAATATCCTTTCATATAAGTGGGTACCAGGGCACACCATGAAACCCAAGGCATCAGGCAGCCTTTCTTAAAGCCCTGGTTTAGTTTGCATCTTTCTCCTGTAAGCTCAGTTTTGTGGCAGGAAGGTCATGTTTTGAATAAGAAATCAATACAAGGACTCTGGTGAGGAATAAGTTTTTGTCTTATTCACCCTCATTGTAGGAATGGCAGCTGTGCATCATGCTAATACTTTGATTTGTCTCTTCACTACATTCTTTATTTGGCATCAGATTGCTTTGCAAGCAGCAGTTTTCCTGGGCTGTGCAGTGACAGTGTCTGCTGCCACAGTGGAAGCTCTGCCATGCTATCACTGAATTTAATTCCCTCTTCCCAGTGTTCTATGACCTCTTATTTGCCCTGTGTTCAGAACGTGCTTGGCAATGGCTACAGCAATTCCGTTCATCCTGCAATCTCGTTGTATTTCAATCACGTTTTATTTTAACCCAGGTTTAACTTGTGTTGCAAGGCTATAGACTGCTTAATATAACAAATGTTCTATGTGGTGTTTGCATAAATATTATTTTTTAATTTTTTCCTAGCCTAGTATCTCCAGTCTCAGCAAATAAAACTTTCAGATCTGGAAAATCATGCACTGTAACTGCCATGTGTGTGATTTGCTTTGCTTTTTCATTCCTTGTTTAATTGAGAAGCCACCAGGAACAGTTTTTAGCCTTCTCATTACTTAATCTTAATTGCAACATCTATTAATTTATATTGTGTTAGTACTTTAATGATATGAGAGCCAGTAAGTGGCTATTTTTCATTAGCCATATAAATGCTGTGTGCTTGAGGTTTGGGTTAGTTTTTCTGTTTTCTTTTTTTCTCCTTTTTTTAATCCTCCTAATGTCAGCTTCTTTGCATGTAGAATACTGTAAGGGTGAATAAGGTAAAGATATTTTCATTCATACCAAGCTAAAATACCTCCAAAGCAATCTCAGTGGAATCATTAATTAGCTACGAACAAATGTCTCAATTAAAGCTGCTTTTACATTTTCTCATCATTCTCTGATTAACTATTAAAAAGGTGAGCTTAGTTTTAAGTCCCTGTGGCAGTTCATGTTCTGTTTACTGGAGAAAACTTCCCATCGAGTTTGCATCATTTTTGGATAAAAATACCAGCTCTGGGTGGTGAAGGTGGCCAAACACCTGGATAACAAATGACCTGTGCTGTGTCTGGCATTTGCAGTGTGTGATCTTTTCTGTGAGGGTGAAGTTCAGCTGAGGCAGAAGAGCTGTAAAAGCACAGGATGTGTGTGAGTACATGGATTTCTGCCTTGAATTTGGGAGAGCTGTGGTTTGCCTGTGTCGTGTTAGAGGGAGAACAGAGCAGGAATGATGAAGGAGGGACTGACATTGTGTGGCTGCAAATAAAAGCTACAAACACTCAGCTTTTCCACACTGGCTGGTAGGTCTCTCCACACAAGACTCTGAATTTGATCTCCTGCTAACATGATGCTCATTTTACTCCAAAAAATTTAATATGTGAATCCAGAAAGTATCAGTAACCCTGAAGCTTGCTTAACATTGTAAAATATTCAAGAGGTGTTGGATGAAAATTAGGCAGTAGGCATTTTTTATTAAACTGTATGGATTTCAAATATTCGAGAAAGAGTTCTGCTTCAATGTCAAAAATGTGAAGAATTAGCAGCAGAAGGCTATATTTTATGTGAACAATGGTGTTTTACTGCCAACTTCTGTAGAATACAAGGCCACAGAAGGAAGCAGAGGAGGAGGAGTTTGGCTGCAGAGAGTGATGATACTTGTGAGATGTTAAAATGCAGAGTTATGGACAGCCCCACTGTCTTCCTCACTTGTGCATCATCCCAGGAGAAGTGCTAAAGCTTATCTTTATTTAATGCTGCTCAGTCCTGTGTGTAATTTGCAAGAGCATGAGGTGGTGAGGAAAAGAGAACTCGAGAGAGTTTTCTGTGGGGAGAGGGGGTGGGAGGCATTTGCTTTTCCATGCTTGGTTTGTAGAAGCAAGGAGGAGTCATAGAGGATATCCCATTCATGTTTGGTCCTCCTGACCTACAAAAGAGACATAAATGGCTTTGTACAGCCTTCTGTTTGGTGTCTGGAAGGAAGATCAGACTGTAAGGTAACTTAAGGTTGATGTTGTTTGAATTTTTTAAGATGGGATTTTTTGTGTTGTGCAGAGGAGACCTGTTAGACTGGTGCTCTGCAAAATGTCAGGCTGTATGCAGATAGAATCATGGAACAATCATAAAGGTTGGACAAGATCTCCAACATCATTAAGTCCAAATTGTGCCCTATCCCCACCTTGTCACCAAGCCCAGAGCACCGAGTGCCACATCCAGTCATTCCTTGGGCATCACCACCTCCATGGGCACCCCTGCCAGTGTTTGAGAACCCTTTCAGTGAAAGAATTTTTCCCAATATCCAACTTTTACCTCTCCTGGCACAGCCTGAGGCCATTTCTTCTTATCCTTCCTCTTATTCTCTGGGAAAAGAGAGCAACTCCTATTTCTCTCTGACCCTCTTTGAGGCAGCTGTAGAGAGATATGAGGTCTCCCCTGAGCCTGTCTGTTCCACACTAGACAACCGCAGTCCCTCAGGTGCCAAGGAGGCTGCAGTGCCATCATCAGGTGTTTGGAGCTACCTCAGGTTTGTTGTGAGCTGTTAAGTTCTCCCATACCCATCTGCTCATAATTGCTTTTATGCAAAACTTATCCTTAACTTCTGCCAGCCTGATTGCTCCACTTGACATCAGTCCTCTCATGCTTGTTTACCATTGCCATCAAACCTCAAACCAGAAGGGATCCATCCTTTCCAATGTTTTCCTTTTGAGAACGTGCAGAGAAACTTTTTTGCATGGATTTTCAAGTGACTGAGACTTCCAGAGGATGTGTTTGCTCCTGTTGGAGGTCTGAGACCTCATTCTGGAGAATTCCTTCTGCTCACAGCTGGCTCTTTTCCTGTTAAATTCTGTGTAAACCTATTGAGAGAATGAAGCATCCTTGACTCCAAACAGTGGATTCCCACACAGGCTGATAGCTCTCCTGCAAGGATAGCACAACTGCAGCAAAACAATGGAGTAAAGGACACAGATAATAAACCCAGAGCAGTTAATCACCTTCAGCGTGCCCTTCACCAAAGGCAAAGAGCTGCCCTCCACCTCTGTGTGCTGCCATCCACCATGCAAACAAACCCTACAAAAATCTAATTATCTGAGCTGATGCTGAGCATTTGCAGTGCCACAGTCGCAGGAATGTTCAGTTGAAGCAGTCCTTTCCCTGGCAGGTTCATTTGTCAAAACCACAACGTGCTGTAAAACATTTTGCTAACATTTCACATTCCTGGTGAAATGAGGGTAGGTCTCTCAAAAATCCATTCAGCAGGTACCAGGTGAGAAGCTCTGCAGACCCCTCAGCTGGTGCAGGGGGGGCAGATAAGTGTTTGGGGGATGTAGCGTTCCTAAATGTGGGCTAGGGCATGATAAAGCATAAATTATGGATGGTGTCTCTGTCTGCACAAACAGGTTGGATGCCTGAAAATACTTAGCTGGAAGTGTTTGTGTGGCTTGCTGCCAAATATAACAGTTCCTTGAGCAGTTTCAAACTTTTCTTTCACAGAAAATTCTAAAATGTAATACTTTCTCTTACAAAGCTCAGCTTAAAAGAGGAAGAACAACTCTTGAGAATTGGAAAATGTGTGTTGATGAGCACAGCTCTTTTTTACAATATGTTGCAGAATTTTAGATGTTTGTAATGCTACATTTTGGAGGTAATTCCCTTATTCAAAACACCTGTTTGTACCAGAATGTCTTTTGGGTTTCTTTTCTTTTTTTAACCATCCTGGCTTTTCTGAGATGAAAAGAATGTGTCTGGTGTGTAAAATGCTTTGATTTATCAGAGGTAAGCCCTGCTGTTAGCAGAGATAAAGGGCCTTGTTTACAAGGTGTCTATATCCTTAGAAAAAAAGGAGTTTCCAATAATTGAATAAGGTGTTGTGAACATATAGATTAAACTAGAAGGCCAACAGCAAGCATGATGAACTTCAAAAGAACAGCTTCTCATCTCTCTGGGGACCTTCATTAACGAGTCACCAGATAGGCAATTACTGTACAGTTCTTATAATGACCGGGATCAGACACAAGCAATCAGCACAGTAGGCAGCAAGAAAGCAAGCAGAAAAAACCTGTGAAAATATGCCATTAAATCTTAATTATTCTTCAAAAGAAAACAAGCACGACTAGGGGGCAAATAACTGTAAGGAATATACAGAACTGTATCCAAACCTGCTGGCTCAGGGCAATGATATTTAGTTATTAGCAGCATCAACGTTTATTTAAAGCTAAGCATTATGTTCACAGAGCATTCTGAGGTGTATTTTCCACCTGTTTGCTGTAAGCCTGGGGAACAGCTGCTGTTTGCTGGCACAGGATAGTTCTCCAAATCAGGACACACAGCCTGTTCCCCTGTTATCTTGCTCTTTATTCCACCACTCTGTAGAAACAGCAGCAAAGCCTGGGGGCCCCCGGTGGACGTGGAGAAAATGAGAGGCAGCTTTTCCCAGAAGAATGGCTCAAATTGATAAGGCAGGACAGGCCATTATGGGGGAGTAAAGAGGTCGTTGGGGCTGCACAGCAGCTGCAGCTCTGATGGAGCCTCAGCCCATCACCCCTGCAGGATTTGTATGCAGCAGCCTCACCCTGGCTCCGTGGGGTTTATTTACCACGTCCTGCATTGCATAAGTGGTTCCTTTGCAGCTAAGTGGGGCTGTTTAGCTCACTGGAGTTCTCTGGGGAAATCTTTTAATGATTATGAGACTATGAGTTTTTCTTGACTCATCCTTCTTTGTAAGAAATAATTATGAACTTATAAATAATATAGGCCCCATGCACTCACTGTTATTGGGGAGGAGGAGGACTCAGAAGAGGAGGTATTGCACAGTAGCTACAAAGTTCCACCTCTTTTATCTGCCCTGAATTGACTTTTAAAAAGCAATCTTATGCAGTGGGCCATAAAGGTCATCCTTATCACTGCCTTGCAGCAAATGACATAATTTATTTTTTTGTTTATGTACTCCAGATTGTCATTATACAAGTAAACTCAGTTTGGTCTGTCATAGAAGATGTGCCTAATCCAGAACAATGTGTGTCTATTACTTCACCATGTTTGTGAAACCCCATGTGTCTTTTTCTTGATGTGTGTAAATTGCTTCAGTCTTTCAAGAATTAAAATTATTTAGGATCAAGAGGATGAAAAAGCAAAGCCCAAATTGTCGTGCTGTTAGTATAATGTTCATTTGTATGAAGCCCAAAGCACTCCAAGGTTGAGGTCTGACAAATGGACTTGGGATTCTTTCCTATTTCTTGAGAAGCATATTAGCAGGAAATATAGTGGAAAGAGAGAAAAAAAGTCCTTAACAAAGAAGTAATGTTATTTGTAATGGCAATGCAAAATTGATCTGTAAGTTCTATGAAATTTATTGTCTCCCTCTACAGCTAGGGAGGTTTGAGTTTAAAATTGATAACTCAGGATAACCTTCCTTCACAGAAGCACATGGAGGAAGTTACTGACCCACAGTTGTGTGGATTTAGCTCCAGAGTATTGTATGACTAATTGTGTAATGACTTTTCCAGTGTGTTTTTCATAGTGCTCCATACTTTCCCTGCAGAAAGAATAATTATGTAAATAACTATTATCAGAACATAGTGTGCAGCTGAAAAGTGTAAGGTGCATTGTATGATCACATATTTGTATAATAAGTCTGGCTCTGTGAAAGATAAAAGTGAATATTGGAGCTGTGGTAGTTTATTTATATCCATTTCTGTGCACTCATCTCCTAGGGTAGTTTAACAATTTAAAGATTTGTTCTGTCTGATAGCGGCTATTCAGTGTGGGAAACCCTCAAAGGAAATAATAACATTTTGCATTCAGATCTGCCAACTATGGGGGCTGAAACTGGTGATACATGAGAGCTTTTGATTTTGGTGTTGACTGTCACAATGATAATCCCTCTGTAAGGATTAATTTCATTTTCTTGGGAAATCAAACAAGATAACAGGAATAATTAATCTGTTGATCTTTTCAGTGTTACTGATCCCTGAAACATAAAAAAAAAATATTGTCCTAATCTTTCATCTCTCTGTATTCTAAAGCACTGTTTAACTTGGTCCTTGAAAACAATATTTAGTTATCAGTCTGGAGTATGTGATATATCCTCAAGTTAGTTGGGAGGGAGAAGGATGCATTTGAGAATGTTCTGCTTTCATCAGCAGCTAATATTAAACAAAAAGTTAATCTAACATGTGACAATAGAGCAATTCAGCAAATTCACAAAACATCAAGATACCTTGCCAGGCATAAATCAAACTTCTTCCTATAAAATTTTAATTAATTGGAACAGTTTTAGGATGTCTGGGTTTATTTTCCATGAAACTAGATTACAAAATAAGAAATTTAATTTAGTAACTACATCTTGATAACATTTATTTTGAGCATAATTACCGAGCTAAATAGATGTTGTGGACTAAATCTCAATTCCCAACATTAAGTTTTCTAAATAGGAACTTGTGGTAGTTTCACAGATTCTGAACTTTTATGATTTGCTATTATAATTATGAAGTATTCATTGATTTTCTTCTCCTCCCTTTTAGCCTCCTTTGTAAGCATTTAGAAAATCTTTTGCTTTTCCTGCATCTTTTAAAGCAGCCAGAAATGGGATGATTGCTCACTGATTTGGGATGAGCCCTGCAGTGCCCCTGTGCTCTGCATGAGCTCTGTTCCTCTGCTCACCCCACAAGGATGAGCCAGAGCCCTGCGAGTTCTCGTCTGGCTTTGCCAGGGATTCCTGACCCTTCCTGAGTGACCCCACGCTAGTGAAAATTGGGAATAATGGTACATATGAATCCTTACTCGGTCACTGTCTAATACAAGGATTTATCAACTGCACTTCTACAGTGGATAGAGGATCAGCTGCACACTGCTGTGTACCCAAATCTGTACATGTTACTCCCAAATTCTGTGTGCATCTCTGGAGCAACCAGGGGCAAGTGACTGGCCAAGGTCACATAAGCAACTCTCACAACTGATGTTAAAGTTCAGGAGCTCGTGGCTCCCCACATCTCCATGCTGTTTATCATCAGTGGTATCATTTAATTGTTGTACACCCTTTAGTTTTGCATTGGAATGTTTTTGTATTTCAGGATATTGACTCTCCTGTTTGTTTTGTTTCTGTATGAGGTTAACAGATAGTTATTGCCAGTTCTATTGAGGATGTGACGTGTGTTTGTGACCTGAGCAGGAAGATCCTCTATGGCAAGATTTTAATTTTTTTTAATGGATTTTCAAGCTTTCCATTTTGTTTTTTTGTTTCATATAGGCCTTATAAAAAAGGGTCCTTGTTACCCTTGTAAAATCATGGCCCAAGCCTGCTACTTGGGCTAAATAGAGCAGGACTATGGGAAAGTGACTCAGCTGAATTAGAGGCAGAAAAACAAGTTAGAGAACCGTTACATGTTCACATCATGGTATAAAATGGTTGGTTGGATTATGCTTGTTATGGTTTAAAACTGTGTAACTGATAAAGGCCTGACTGCTTAAAAAGGCCTGGTTTTTTCAGAGGTGGCTCTCCTTTGCACCTGCCTGGGGACTCTGCATTGCTTTGCTTTGTACATTACCTCACATTTTTTCTTTGCTCTCTTCTTCACCCTCTTCTGTTTTTCTTGATACCTCTGATGTCAGTGAGGCTGGGAGATCAAAGTGAGCAATTGCCTTTTTGAGTTTTCAGATGACACAGATCACCTCTGTGATGCTCTGAGATACTGCTGTGACCCAGGGCAGACCTCAGCTCCCTGTTAATTGCAGATCTTTGGAGCTGGGTTAGAACTGATCCAAAACTTTGTCCCGCAGTCTGTGTTATTCAGAATATGGTTTCTGGCATTTAACTGCAATGACTTGATTTGTTTTATTGTAAATAGTAACTTGTTGTTTCTGTCAGATTCCCTTTTAAGGATTGCTCTCTGCTTTTGTGTCAGCACCTGAGTTCTGACAGGGTTCTGATCATGGTCAAGGAATGGACCTTTTGTTGTTGTTTGGTCAGGTCTTTTTGGCTGAGGATTTTGTCCAGGGCAAGATGCATGACAAAGATGCACATTGCAGAAGTCAGACTGTGGATAGATATTTTTTAAAGTAATTGACTTACCAAGCTATATCAAACTTCCAGAGAAATCTCATAGGGAAAAGGAGGAAATGTGCAAGGCTTTGAACAGGGTTGCTTTGCTTATGAAGTCTCAGTTTACATGAAAAAACCACAAGGTACCCTTCAGATAGATACTTGCCAAAAGCCAGGGCCTTTAAAAATACCTATAGACTTGTAAATATCTAACTTCAAGTGTTTTTCTAACTTTTATCTTAAATGAGTTTCATTTCCACTGGCATATATTCTCAGCAAATCAAATCCCTGACAGAGTTCTGACAGTAGGGTCTGGGGGTTTTGGGGCTTGGGCTTTGAGGTTTAGCAGCTCTCCTGCCCTTGGAGGGAGTCTGGGGCTGGCCAGGTTTACAGCACTGTGTGGGAGCCCTCCTCACAAATGGATCAGCAGAGCAGGATGTACAGGCTGAATGCTTAAATAATACCAAATCTCACAGCTGATTTTCCCCCCAGAAGTTCAGAGAGTTAATTGCTGTGCAGTTCATACTGTGTGTGTTGTTTTTGGGAGGCAGAGAAGTCTGGGCTGGCTCCCCAAATAACTTCATGGGTTCCTTCCATTCCCTAAGCAGGAAGGGAGTGTTCCCCTGGTTTCACT
Source organism: Ammospiza nelsoni (assembly GCF_027579445.1). NCBI lineage: Eukaryota > Metazoa > Chordata > Aves > Passeriformes > Passerellidae > Ammospiza > Ammospiza nelsoni. The sequence goes on along the minus strand of NC_080649.1, from coordinate 11,788,940 downwards.
CTGCTCTGTGTGGCCAACTGCCTTAACTTTACCACAATTAATGGGATAAATACTGTTTTTAAAACTTGCTTACCAGTAGATTTTTTAAATCTAAGTTCGTCTAAGTTGTTGTCTTTTACTGCCTTTTTCCAAACCAACCCATAGAGCAAATGAAGATTTTTATTGTAAATATTCCCATGACCTGGTCTAACCACAAAGTATTATTGGATTAATGAGGATCATTCCCATGTCCTTCAGTTCTGTTTACATCATTAAAAGTATATAAGTAGCAGATAAAGTAAAAAATCTAGGTCATTCTATCTGAAAGTATTTAAATTTAATTTAGAAGATTAAGCATACCTGTTTCAACAACAGAAAGCATTTTGTAGAAGTAAATTGTTAGCAACAGCCAGAGAAAGACCAAAGAAAACATTTTTACTTGATTCACAATGAATAATTTTGCCTTGCTGCTAGTTTTCTTCTTGAAATATAAGCCAGAGATATATTTCATCATTAACCTTTTGAACCAGGCCAAGCATAATTGGCAATTCTCCTGCCATGTCTATTTGTCTGTATTATGCTGTTCCTTTTATAGAAGAAATAATTGTCATTTTTTTCCTGTGTACAGCTTTTTTATCCCCGCCAACCTTTGCAAGGATCAGAAGTATTAAGTCACTTAATGATATCCTATTCCAGCTAGATTTACCAAACAACAATTTGTGGCTGTACATAAAAGTATTTCAATATATTCAATACCAAAGAGGAGCACAACTGAGAAATTCTGTCGAGCAGATTGAATTATTACCCTTGCCTCTGTTTAAGCCTGGCAAAAATGCTCTTGGAGATGATTTTGCTGTCTCCTGACATGCCACAGCACACAGCAGAGGCTCACAAGCCGTGCCATGACACAGACCTATCTTGTCTGAAATCATCCACTGTCAGTAATAATGCCCTTTGTTTACTGAAGAGCTAATCAAAAATTTGCCCAGCTGTAACTGGAATTGCCTTTTAATATCTTGGCTGTCAACCTGCAAGGATGTCTTTTTGACATGATATTTGCAGGAATATATATTACATAGTAACAGATAACAGAATAGCCTTAACATCTGGAGAAGAGTCTACCTTCAATCAAAATAAAGGATGATCTTTTTCAGCACTTTCCTGACAAGTGGGAGATTTCAGAGAAGGGCTACACTCAGATATTTTAATGGCCTTTACTTACTGAATCAGTATACTTTTTTCCCTGTTGGTTCCTTGCTGATTGCTGAATATTTGCCCTTTGCCCCTAATCATTATTTAATACATTAAAAAATACACCATCAGGGACATAATTTTCATTTCTCCTATTAGTTATGCTTCTGCTGAGTGCACTGTTCACCAGTGAGCACTGGCATGCTGTTTTACAGTAGAAATGACACAAAAGGGGCACACATTTTCATTAGAAAGGCAATTATCAGGCTGGTGGTTGGTGGTTTACTGCTCCTTTGGCCCACAATTTATTATGTACAACAGAAACTGGAGTAATATGTTTTGATACATCTGCCTCAGCCCAGCAAACTTTGAAAGACCATGGGTGTTCTGCCCTTGACCTCCTCCTGAGCTGAATGCAGAGCACTTGGCTGCTGGAATATCAGCAGCATCTTGAGATGTACAGATAAAAGCCATTAGAGAGGAATTGGATATTATCACTTTTGGCTCTGCTTTTGTTACGCTGTGAGATACTCTTTTGGTGGTTTATCTGCCCAATTTTGACTTCTCACATCTCTGAATTAAATCCAGGCTAAATTATCAGTCTTGGAAAGCAGCTGTTATCAAGACACTGCGTCAGACTCTCTGAACTTTACAATTTTATATTAAAAGCCTTCAGTGAAGTGATTTAGTGGCCCATAAATCTATCAGTTCCAGAAGCCTAAATCTTTGTACAGTTTCTTTTGAGGTTTGGGATTGCTTCCAAAAAGAGAATATATGCATACAAAAGATGAAATGTTATGTCATCCCAGACCTTGAGTGACTGCATCAACAGGCACAGGGTATAGGGATGGGAGGGGTTTTTTAATCCATCCAATTATGTTCTTTTTTTCCTTAAAGCTGTAACTTTAATCTGTTAGGAATTCATTTCTCACATTAATAGATGTAGACTTGCAGCATTTTTATGACCCTCTTTCTGGATGACTTTGTGTTTTGCAAATCACATTGTTTCTGTCTAGTTTTATTAGAGAAACCGGAACACTGACTTAATAAAAATTTTAAACTCCTGAGATTAGGAATTTTAGATTCTTAAGTTTTGATGACTCGTTGCAATAAATTTCCATTCTCCTGCCTTGTCTAATTCCAAACTTTTATCATGTCTGTAAATTAAACCCCTAGATGCTAAAGCATTGATTAGGCCAATGATGTTGAGAAAGCCAAGGGCCTGACTGAGAAGGGAAATTAAAATCTTAATTGTCTTCAAACCACTTCAGTATTGTTGGAAAATAATTTTTGTTTAAAACATATTGTGTCAAATTCCTGATACATGAAAACTGAGAAAAGCAGATATTGTCTTAATTCCTTCAACTATGGGATGCAGGTGATGTTTTTTTTCCTAGAATTTCATTTTGCATCGCTACTGAGTTCATCTGTCTGCACAAGAATGACACAGCTCCATTGAGATTATTAATCCAGGAGGCATTTATATATCTGCAAACAATTGATATTTTATGGAAATGTAACTCTGCAGGCTGAGTGCTCCTGTGCCCCCTGGGACAACCCTGTGCCCCTCAGCTGGGACGGCTCCCTAAAATGCTGTGACAATTTCCCATTGTGTGGCTTGACAAAGGCAGAATGAATAATTTCCAAAAACACTTTAGAAGGCCTTTTTCAATATCTTTAGTTCTGAGACAGCATTAACTCTGCTCAATAGTAAAAGTAATAGGGATCACTCAGCCTGCCTTAAGGCCATGCCAAAACTCTAATCTGTTTGCTGATAGTTCTGCAACCCTGTGAAGTGTTCTCATTTGCTCCATAAATTGTGCTGAAGAACAGCTTTTTTTTGGAATAACTATATAGTAATTTCTCTATGTTTACTTAGGGTATAAGTAGTTAAAATGGAAAACAGCCTAAATCCAATAGCTTCTTAAGATATTGCACACCCATCAAAGTAAACTGGAACCCAACAGATCAATAGTTAAATACCATTAAAAACAGTTTTGAGAAAAAATCATAATTGACTTTGCCATATGCTTCATTTTCTTAGTACACTATCTTCAGAGTGAAACACAATCACTGTTCATAGAGAAGCTAATTATCCACTGTCAATTAAGCCCTCAATAACTGATCTCTTGACAGCTGGTAATAAGTCCCAAACCCCATTGCAAATTGCATTAAAATACATGTTTATCCACTGGAGAAAGATGGGGAGCACGGCTCACACGTTCACAAAATTTTACAGGCAGAAACCATTGCCTTTTCAAGACAGCTTTCCTTGCACTTCAGCATTGGATTTTCCTCTTTTCTGACTCCTTAAGGCTTGCACATTTCAAAGAGCTTTTGCGTTCCCTCTTCAGTGAGCATACAAACCTGTGCTCAGGCAGCCTGGCAGTTTTGCCTAAATAGTTGTTTCAAGTGACCTTTTTTTTTTTTTTTTTATGGATTCACTGAGAAAGAGCAGTGTTGATAAATTTTTCATTTGTTAAAGCAGGTAATGGATGTGGGAAATGGGAGAAGAACTGATAGCTCACTGGTGTCAAGTCTTGCAGGTTATAAATTGTCCCATCCTAAAGGTAGAGACCACAAAGCATCTTTCTCAGATGAGCTCTATTTCACCTCCCAGCTTTGTTCCCTCATGCTTTGATCTGCCCTGAGGGGCCAGTATGTGCTGTCCTTACAGCTTTTTGCTATGTAACTACTGTAAGAACTACTTTGTAGACAGAGATTTGAAAGTTGAAAGTCATTTAGCTTTGTTCCATTACTAAGAAACCCAAAGAGCCTAGTGGGAGTTAGAGGAAAACAGAAACAATAATAACAATAAACGTCTTATGGTTGTTCTTAAATATAAACAAATATGTAGTAGAATGGCTTGATTTGGAAGAGCAACTAGTACAAAATTGTACAAAATTGTGTTCTTTTAATTACACGGAATCATGTGATAAAATTAAAGGAATGGGATCAATTCTATCAATTCAAGTTTTAAATGTCAGGTGAATGTGGCAAATTCTGGACAACTTTCTGTTGATTATTAGTATCTGTTCCTGCAGTAATTCAACCAATAAGTGCCCACTGCTGAAAGGGTTCCTCATTGTGTAATCTAAAACCAATCTACTGCCCAATTCTGCCACAGCTCAGTAGAAAACTTACCTTTCAGCTTTAAAGGTTGAAGAATCTAAATTTCTTTGTGCCCTAATTTGTTCTTTTAAAGATTTGTTCTAATATTTTCACAGGGAATAGTGTGAATTGATTAATTAATAGGTACAAAATATATTTGTATCTTTGCATTAAAAGACGTGCTTGGTGTCTGCCTATCTTGTTCTCCATCTCAGAAGTACTTAAGGTCTTATTTTAGAAGGATATTATTATTCATAAAGGAGGAAATTAAAATGTTTCTAGGGATTGTTCCTCCTTGTTAGGCATCCACATTTTTCAGTGCTTTTGGTTGCTGATAAAGCCTGTTGTGGAGCAGTGAATCAATAGATGACTGGTGTAGTCTTTTCTTTTAATTGTCACCATCTCCACTATAGAGATTGAATCTTTTTTCTCTTTTTTTTTTCTTTTTTTCTTTCTTGGCACTCAAGAAAGGAATTGCCATGGAAATGGAACAGTCTTCACTTCCTTTTTTTTTTCTCATCACGCTGGCACGCAGATCCATCTATCACTATTGTAATGTGCTTTTGAGGTGTAAAAGGCTATTTAGTACATTTATTAACCACCTCTGCATAATGGCAGCACCGGAATTGAGAGTACTTTTCATTCTCTGAACAACTGGGGCACTTCTAAGTAGAGAAATAAATGAGATCTGTAAGCAAGAACATTGGGAGACCCAGATAAGATAGTGATATTATAAGAACCTTGAAAATAATTCTCCTCATGCTCCTTTTATATTCCTCTAATTAAACTTTACATTCTGATAACTCTAAATATTCAAGATCTTTTTAAATACCTACTTTCATTTCTTATACATAGCCCAAAATCCCATGCTTTACTTGTCTTTGTACCAAGTGATGTGCTGGAGAACAGATTGTAGATAGCAGCAATGTAATTCCTGCCATCTTAAAAGGCAATAGTAAAATAACTCTGTCAGTTAAGTATTGGCTTAACAGTTCTGTCCTTAAGATCCAGATAGATTCTATTAATTCCTCTGGAGCAGCATGTGCTTCCATATGGGATCAAGTGGACTACCTAATCTTTTCCTTTCCTTGTCTGATTAAAGACCAATTTTACAGTATTTTTATGTATTTATTTATGGATTATTACGTATTTTTATGTATTTATTTTACAGTATTTTTTACAATATTTTATGGAATGCTGTGTGAATACAAATAGCAGACCTGTGCTGTTTCTGTAAATTGGCAGTCTGTGAACCCAAATGTTGCTGCTGAAGTTGTCAATCTTTTGTTCTGGGACAGGAGTAAAAAAATTGTTCCCCTCTCAGAATATCCTTAGGATCAATTTAAGATGAATTTTATGTAAAGAAGGAAGCACCTTGAACTTCTGTTCTCAGGAATTAAGCCTTACAGTCGTAGGTGTTCTTAATTTTGTAAATTTAGTGTGCTTTTCTGAAATTTGGGATGTAACAAAGAGAAGTTCTAGGCAAAGCAAATCAGATTCTTAAAGAATATACACTTCTGTGAATCTGTCCTTCCAAAACAACGTGCTTTCCCTTTCTAAGAAAATTGCTTTAGTCTATTTTAATGGTTTGCTTTAGTCTATTTTAGTGGTTTAGTCTATTTTAGTGGTTTGTGCAGTTTCTACTGCTGTTTTACCAAAGTGATGGTCCCTTCTGTGAGGTGAGAATTGCTCAGCACAGAGGAGAGCTGTGTGCTCCTTCCCAGTGTGCTCTGTGCTGCACAGCACCAGCCTGTGCTTGGCTGCAGAAGGAAAAGGACCAAATTTAGAGAGCCTGGAGCTGCCCAGGTGTACTGGGGAATTTAGTCTAGGATGATGTGGCTGCTGCTGCCAAACAGAGCCATCTTCAGCCTCAGCAGATCCTCCCAGCCCTAATCCAGAAATCCCACCTGGATCTGATTGCTCAGCCCCAAAGGAAAATTGCTCTGCTTTAGTCACAGTCCCACACACAGTGCAGAGAGGCTGAACCCCCGCCAATGAAAGATGCACTTGCTTCAAATTACATGCCTGTGACCAATGTTTGGGTAGTAATATGTTATATTTTATAAAATACTTTCATCTGGGAGGTTTTATAAGCAACCACCATCACGAAGGCTGCAAATTATTTGTAAACAAGACCTTACTACTTGAAAACTTAGATTTTATTTTTATTTTTTTGTAAACTAAGATTGAATTATTACAGTCAAATCCTTAATGTTACTCTTGTTTACAACACACTTCCCTTCATAATAAATCTCCAAGCCCGTGGGCACTTTCAATTACTGCATCTTCCTTGCTTAGCAAAGGCACTCATAAACCTCTCCCTGTGTCAACCACTCTGAAAGATCTCCCTGCAACCAAACTGTGCTGTCTGACAATGCTTGGATTAAGAAAGACTTATTAACAGCATAACTTGTGTGGTTCCCTGTGACCAGGGGAGAGAAGGAATGCACAGATTACTGCAGGTAATGTGTACTTGCCCTTAAAATTTATTCCCAAAGCTGCGAAAAATGGGTAGGAAATACGACGGAAGTAAATCTTTAAGTTTTATTTTAAGTTTTTTTGCGATGTATAAAAGAATTATTCTCGTTATAAACTCTTATAAATGTACAGCACCAGACTTCTCAGTATTTCAAGTTTTATGAATTTTAGAGAAACCAGAAGATGCAGCTGTAAAGGCAGAGATATTTCTCCTACGGAAGGTTTTATGGCATTATTTGAAAAGGTGTCACGTTTACACAGTTTCTTGACCTACACAGAGGGCAGAGGAAGATTCACTTGGATTTTAGAGATGGAAAAATGAGGTGTGAGAAGAAAATCAAGTTGAAATTTTCCAGCTACCCTGCTTTTCTATTCACATGTAGTAAAAGCATGGAAAATGTAGGAATCACAGCTGAAAACTACTTACAGTTCATCCTCATAATCTGTGTGTGTTTTCAGTGTGGATGAAAATTGTAAGAGAGGTGTTTTTAATGGAAATCATTATCTACTCACCACCAGTGAGTTAACAGAGAAAAAAAATGTGTGTGGGGGGAGGAGAACCACAAAACCTAAATACTGAGCAACATCATATCCAAGTTTTTGAACACAGATAGCTAAAAGTAATTTCTGAAATTTGTGCTTAGAAGTATGCACTGGTACAGCAAATAGACTGAGTTGCTAGTGGAAACTGGAGATGTTCATCATTTCTGAAAATTGGTCCAGATACCCAAATGTCTGCTAGAAAACTAATTTTAGGAATGATAGTAGGGAAATGTTGATGAATATTGCCAGTGTCATATTTAACTGTTAAACAAGTAATAGCATATAATCTTTTATGCCTCAGTGTGAAAATATTCCTTAAAATAAATAACAATAAAAATATATGAAGCGTACAACTCCATCCCGGATAACTGTAATCCCATTTTGTAACAGTAATGAACACACTGCAGCAAGCTTCACTGATTAAAAACTTTTTGTGCCAAGTTTGTTTGCAGTTTATCAAATGGGATGCAAAATGTAGGCTACCTTTCTGTATGGCTTTACCTATGGAAGGCGGCTCCTTTATCAGTTTGAGCTTCAGGTTTGGCTGGAGTTTAATTTGGGTCACCAGCAGACCTGTGACTGCTGTGGGTGGCAGAGAACAGAGCAAGAGGCAGGAGGTGGCTGTGCCCCACCATGCGCTGCCTGGAGGGGTGAGCAAGCTCTGCCATGGAATGCTGGGCACAGAAAATGGGGCTCAGGAGGCCACAGAGCCCATTCCCCAGAGGGCACGGGGTGTCAATTGCTGAATCTCTTGTCTTCTTTGCCATCCCACTTTCAGCGCTGCTGATAAAAAGCTTTTGGTTTCCACGTGGGTCACTTTGGCCCACAGTTGTATTTTCCCAAATGTAACATGCTGTGGGGTTTGCCATGTGCATTCCCTACGCTGACCCCTGATATCCTGCAGGTGTTCAGTGTCACAGTGAGGTATTAGAAAGAAATGACACATTAGAGTAAAGAATTACGGTGCTCTGTCATCACTGAGAAAGGAATGATCTTTGTTTGGATGAGATAAAAAAGTAGAAAAATGAATATAAAATGCCTGGAATCTATGGAAGTAGAAATGTTTAGAGTTATTCCTTGCTCACAGGAAAATCAGGCTGCTTGGTTTGTCATTATGGCAGTAATGCATCTGCACTTCAGGAAAATCAGGATGCTTGGTTTGTTATTGTGGCAGTAATGCATCTGCACTTCTGCCATGTGAAACTGTAGGACTTTCCTGTGCACAAGACTTCTTTTAACATTTGGTTAATATCAGTGGTTCACTTCCCAATTCTCTCTGTTAGGTTCTTTGCCATTGAATTATATGGACAGAGAGCCTGCCCTGGTATACACAGACTTGGTAGAATCCCAGAGAATCTCAGGGTGGAAGGGACTCAGAAAGATCATTTGACACCTCAGACCTGGAAATCTGAGCCAGACACTCCAAATAAACTGTGCTGAAACTTTGTTCAGATCCCCCAAACTATTTGTGAGACATTTGAGGATGTAGAGGAGATAATTTGAGAATGACTGTGGCTCCAGGGACAAAGAATATACATGCTTAAGAGGCCAGGTCTGGCCTTATTTAATTAGCTGTGTTTGAAGGTGGACCAGGGAGGAAAAGTTTCCAGTGTAAGAATTTGAGGGAGATGAAGACCTAAAGAGGGGTTTGCCTTGCTCTTAGGAAAATCAGGCTGCTTGGTTTGTCATGACTGCTCTGCTGTGCACAGCCTATTTGTGCATTTGTGTTCCTCCCCTGCCTTGCTCTGCTGTTCTGACAATTAAAATTTAACATCAGCACAAATTCTTTAAGCACTGGGCCACAGTCCTTTTGCCAGTTATTATCTGTATAAGTGTTCCAGCAAACTGAAATGAAGAAAAAACACTCTCTCCTCATGTCCTAAACAAAGGTGTCACACATTCAGGGGGCTCCTGATGGAAATCCATTTCAGAGGGAAAATGTTCATACATTCACTGCCACCCTCTGTGCTGCACATCCAGTAGGACAATGATGAATTTTGTCCTTTCCTCCTTATTTAAGAAAACTGATTTTGTGTGTAACTAAAGGTGTTTCATAGAATTATGCTTTGTCAACAGAATTGCTGTAGATTTCATATAGTTCTGAAACAAATTAGCAGCCTGGATGATAAAGGTGGGGGGGAAGCCACACAAACTAAGTCTGGTTTTACCAGATAAATTAAAATTAAGAAATGTCTGACAAAAAAGTATAAAATACATATATCCTGCAAGATTCATCTTTGTATTTACTCACAGCTTGCAGCTTTTAGGACAACTGAGAGACACAGGATGTGAGTTCCAGCTGTGGAAAGCTGAAGTTAAACCTTCATGAAATCAAATCTTAGCCATTTTTTCCTCTTAATAGCCTTCCAAGGAACAGCAAGACATTTGCCTTTTAAAATAACACTCAGATCCAATTATTTAATAGTAAGAGATGAAAAAGCACTAACAAATCTAATAACTGCCAGATTAATGTAATTTCCTGCACTTGTGTTTGGTAGCTGAAGACAAGCTAAATGCCTAAATAGCTGTCTAACCTAAGGAGCAGGAAAAAATAGTGTGCAAAAACACCCTTCAAGGAAAATATCTGCCACCAACATCAGAGCTTGCAGTAGGTATCAAAACTGAAGGAACTAATTTAAAATACATACCAATTTATTCATATTAGGAAGTGAAATGTTCTTGGATTTCAGGGCTGAGGAGCACCTGAGTGGTCAAAAGCAATTTGCTGTTGAAGTTGCTGGATCAAGGCACTTTTTGAAGTTCCATTGCATCCCCTTTTCCCTGCTCTAGATACCCTGCTAATGACCAGCTATAAAGAGCACTGTGGAATTAGTTTTATTTTTGATTATGCAGAATGAAGTCAACTCTTCCATGCTGAACCTGGAGGGCTGAAGGGGCTGCAGTTGGATTTAACCATGTGAAATCAGGAAACTTGTCAGGGTTGAGGGAAAAGGCTGCACGGTATTTTGCCAGCATCCCTTTTCTGCTGGAGGAGCTTTACATAATTCTGCCCGCTCTGAGATTCACATCCTTATTGATCATCTTTCTCAATATCTGTAGCTGGAGGTTAAAATTTTCTTTTCTTTTTTTTTCCCCCACATACCCTGTTAGCCTTTGAAAATGGAGTAACTGTATTTGATGGCATTTCTGAAATGAAAACCAAATCTTCCTGATTTCTTACACTTGGTCTCTAATTTGTTGTGACTCAACTGCAAATGCTGAGCTAAAGAGGTGTGGGTCTGGATCATCATCAGTGATCTGAACAATGCTTTCTCTGATTTCTCTGGTTTTTCTCTAAAATATGGAAATGCTACACATGGGCTCTTCCACTTCAAATTTCTAGTGAGGTATAGAACAATACACTGGGCAAGGAACTCTTCTTGAACAATAACAAAAAAACATCCCTCTCCTCCAATGAACAGATGCCACACAGCAAAATTTGAAGTACTGCCTCGTTTTCTGTAGAATGTTCTAGGTTGTATTATCTTCATAGTGCACTTCTGCTGATAATAGAGTAAAATCAGCTTTTTTTTTTTTTTTCCCAAATTGGAATACTGATAGCCTAATTTGCCTAATTCTTTTGGGGAAAGAGTTTTAATCTTTTATCTAATACATATTCAGTCCATTTAACTTATTGTGGTAGTACACAAATAGACTAAGACATTAATATGGTTGTGCCACATCAGTGTTTTGTTGCATTGTGTATATTTTGACTTAGATCAGTAAATACTGCACTAAATATAATAGCCATAAAGCCTTCAACAGGTTCCCAATGTTATGAACTTATTTAATATAAAATCAAAACTAAAGCTCAGTGAACCACTCATCCAGCAAGGAGATAATTTCCATGGGCAGTAATATACAGATGATTAGCTCTTTGATATTCATTAGGTAAAGGATCTGTTTTCATTTTAGACCTTAAATCTCTTATCAGCTTTTTCAGAGAGAGAGCTTGGGGGAAGTATGTAAAGGATCTTGTTGGATTTTTGACAGTTTTTGGTCCCAAAATTCCCCTGGGTGGATGCTATCTAAAAATCTAAACTGAGAGCAACGATCTGATCTAATCAGTCACTCTTTGTTGTTTGATCTTTGTGTCCCCTGTAACACAAACCTGGGGAAACCAAGGAGAGCTGGGCAGTGCCATTTCCTCCAGTTCACAAATTCACACTCGTCTCCAGTTTGGCCAACAACCTGTGGATTGGTCTTTTTCCTTTGGCTGAAAATTTGCACACTGAAATAAAATATGAGGCCACCGTGGAAAAGAAACAGAGAATCAGAGAATTTCTGCACTGACTTTTTATACAGGAGCAACTCAGCTTCTCTTAACCGAGTAATAAAACTGGAAAACCACCTGACCTTTCGGTGTTATCCCCAGGCAAAGCCTCACACGTGCATTCAATTAGCTTTTGCAGCTCACTAATTTGAGTTTATGAAGCATGCTGTCCCCACAGCAAAGAAATGCTGCAGGGCTATTGTAGAGGAGTGTGCACCTCAGCCTTACATGATTAATGAGTTTTTATTATTATTGCCAGCCTATACAAGCAGATTTACAAATTATCCAGATTCAAGGTCTAGGTGGCCAGTTCCTCATGTGCTTTTATGTCAACAGTCAAATTTTCTTTTATCTGAAATATGAACATTATTTGAATAGTAACCAGCACGGGCATTTAGAGACAAAGAAAAACATAAAAAAGCTGTGTGTAGAACTTGAATGGACAATATGTTCAATGAAAAGGATTCTACAAAAAGTGCAGGTCTTTTAATCAGAAGAAAAGTTGTAATTTTATTAAACAATTCTGTATGATGGGATTAATCCAGAGGGGAAGAACTCTCCATATTCATTGTATCCATTTTCAAGTGAAAATTATAAATATTAAACTGCTGTTAGGTTTTGGAATTTCTTTTTGAGCATTTCATACTCACAAAATCTGTATTAGCAACATCTTTCTCTTTTATTTTCCATTGAAAATAGAAGCTTGATATATAATATTTTCTGGCGTTTTTAAACAAGCAAAGCTAATTTCCATTCCTTCCTCCTGGTCCTGAAGTTTTCCTAGTTTTCAATACACAAAAGTTGTCCAGGCCCATCACAAGATGAGTCCATGCCCTTTCTATTTCAAATAGAAGGCAGAATTTCCTGCACTCTCTTGCTCCTACTGATCAAGATGCTCTTGGTACTACTATGGACCAACCTGGCATTCTCCTCCTAAAATCAGAGCTCTCTCTGGCTCAGACTATGAAACTTTAGGTAAAATATTAAGTATTAAAGAATAAATAAAATAAGAGCTGGTGAAGTTCAACAGTCAATGAAATATACACAGCATCTCCAGAAATTACATTTTATTGTATGTAGCATCTCCAGAAATTATATTTCATTGTATCTAAGCCAGGTAGGAAAAACTCAAAAAATAACTCAGGCAAGATCTCAAATTCTGCAGTTGTATCACCAGCTCTACAAATGCTGCCTTTGCTTTTATCATCACCTTTTCTTGCCTATTGATGTGAAGCTAAAGCTAAATGCAGAGAGTAATGTTCATTTTCTTGATTATTTTTCTCTTCAGCTAATGAGAAGAAGGTAAAGCGGTGTTGAAATACAGTTAAATATATTGTTATAATTTAGAAGTAATATATGCATGATGTAAATTGAAGTGTAATGTAGAAATGTGTTATGCTAAATGTAGTTTAAAATGTAGTTTAAATGTAGTTCAAAATGTAGTTTAAAAGGCTGAGGTGGATAAAAAACTCTATTATTCCAGGGAATTCAGTCAAAAAGAGTTTTCTGGTGCCCACCCAGGGTCACTCTGGGATGCTTCCCAAGGATTTCCTTGTCCTTGATGGGGAAACGTTAATTTCCCATGTATAGTTAATTTACAGTGTTTGAGAGTTTGGTTTCCTTCACTGACAACTTCAAACCACCCAAAAGTCTGAGCCTTTGTCTTTTGAAGCCTTGCCATTGATTTTAGGATAGCAGTGTCAGCTCCTCAGCAGACACCTCACTGACATAGTTCCCCTCACATTTATTTCTTCTGGCTACATTTTAGAGCCGAGTAAAAAGCCAATCTTGAACGCAAAAGGGAAACAAAGAAGAGGGAGAGAATGATAAAGCCTCCATGGTGCAGCAAAGACAGGATCCTGGCTTTGAGGCTCAGCCACTCTGGGAAAAGGAAAAAAGCCAAGGACTTGCCCATGTTTACAGGATGCACATCCCAGAGCGCCTTTCTCATCCTGACTGCACAAAGGAAGCAGCTCATCAGCAAAAAGCCTCCTAATGAATCTGTAAGGGCCTCACGGCCATTTCTGGTTGGTTTCAGGGATTTTTCAAGGTGCAGGAGCTGTGTGAAGCCTCTCCCCCTCCTCTCTTGTACAGCAGTGTGTAGCAAGGGAGCTGCTTTTTGGTTTGCAGCCTTCTCACTGAGATGTGAGTTGACTAAAACAGAATTCCCACTGCATTTGTCCCAAATGTTGCTAGTGCAGGCTGGCAAATCCGTACCTTGGATTAGGTAATTCCATTTCAGAACATTTTGTCCTCTGTTATAACCTTATTCTTTCTGGTTTATAGACTATTGTTCCTTGCTTTTTCCCTCCGTTCCTCAAATCTTTCACATTTAACTGGTTACACAGCTATGAATATAATGTTTCAAAGATATAAATAATAATGAGCTCCTTTAATAAAATCAGACATAAGTTATGCAGCAGACGTCAATTATAATGGATTTTAAAGGTTTTGATCTAGAACCTGGGTGGCATTACATTTAGACTAATAACTGTAACTATGATTTATGTGTTTGCAACTGAAATGGTTTCAGTGCTTCGATATATGTCCAAAGTGAAATTTATAGTCTGCTACAGAATGTATAAATAATGAACAGCCATATGTCATATTGCATTTAAAAATTTGACTTCTTCCACAGCCAGCATAAGGTAAAATGAATTAAAATTTTAAGTTCATTTGGGATCAAGTTACTTTAATATTTTAAAGCAGCTCCACAAATACAACATTAATTTAATTATTTTTGCTGCAGTAAAAATAAAATGCTTTTAAATTTGCAGTTGTATTCAAATTAAACCATGACAAAGGGCAAAGCATGTGCTAATAAGAAGAAAAAATGATCCACTTTTCTCCCAGAAATTATTATAACTAATTATTTGTTAGATAGCCAAAGTAGGGTAACTGGTATTGACAAAGAGATGCTGCATGTTTATTACAATTTTTAAATTAACCCCTCTCTCCAAATGCCCATTTCATGTTGGAAAAGAAAAATCTGTAATCTATTTTTAGTAATATGAGCTGCATGTGAGTACATGAATGCACAGGGCAATTTTCCACTTGGCTGTTTGGAAAGTAAAAATGCACCTGACCAATATTTGTGGTCTGTTTGCAGCACAAAGTCCCCCCAGCCCTCCCTTACAGCACAGGCTCTTTTCCACACTCTACCTATCCTTTCTAAATCTTGGTTTAAACATTTTAAATCTTGCTGGCTAAACGAGGTTTGGGTTTTTTCCCCTTCTTAGCTATCTGTTGAAATTTGTCATTGTCATGAGCAGGCTGTGGACAGAAATGGGATGACAACTGCTATTTTGTTAGTAGCTTATAAGGTGCTTTCCATTTTGCCCATAACAAGAGGCAAAGCATAACAGGATTTCAATCCTATAGGAAGTCCAGGAGCTTGTTCCCTTTATGTCATCAGATCAATTTTGCATCAGTAAATATTTCTCAGAGGTTTTTGGTAATTTTTCTGGTATTTACAGCAATGGAAGTGTTGAGTGTTCAGCATTGCTCATGGCTTGAGGCTTCCCTTTTCTTTTTACACAGGAATACTATTTTCTTTTATTCCCTGGTGTGCTGGTACCAGGACTGAACTTAGTGAGCTCTTCAAGGAGCAGAAATAAATAAATGGAAAATTTGCAGTTAAGCCATCAACAGAAATGACATCTATTCCTCAGCAGACCCTTGTTTTATACTATTGGGAAGTTATCTAACTTCCCATAGAAAATGCTATTGATTTTTAGCCTGTTTTGTCAACTAGTCAATAGCCACACACAGAGGCTACTTGTGATACTCTTTTATTTTTTCCCTCTTGCTAAAAGTGCTCTGGTGTGTTGAGTTCCCAACGTGGCCAGCCCAGCCCGGTGGCTTTTTTCTCTTGAACTATAGCATTAATACACGTGTTTGGTTCATAAATGCCAAAGTCTGTTTTGTCATCCCTCTAAAAAGGTGTCTTAGCTGAGACAGATGCTTTTGCTAAGAATTTCTTGGGGTGTCTTAGAGCCTTTGGGCTCTGCCAGACACTTGGCAGCAGAGTGAAAAGAGGGTGTGTGAAATTGTTCCTGCTCTCACCTTGTCTGCCACAAATTCACTGTCTTTGCTACCCCAGACTCAAGTCATGAAAATGGCAACATCTGCCAGAGAAAGGGAGGGAATGAGGAATGAAAATACAAGAAGTTTCAAAATTCTAGATGAATTCTTAATATTTTTTGAATAATGTAATTGGACAACTGAAAAAGTTAATTGTTTTAATTCTAGGATTCTAAATGAGGAAACTTTTGGAATATTGAAATGTCCTTTCACTTCAGCTATCAAATGTTTAGTACCAGGGAGCATGGCATTCCTAGACCAGATTGCCTATAGTTATTGAATATTGGGTAAAAATGTGGGTTTACTCTTTGCAATGAGAGAAATTTAATTCATCTCTGAAGGTGGAAACAGAGAACTGTTTTATTGCTGGATGAAATCAGAGAATATGATCATGGAAGTGGATACTCCTCTTCATAAAATATTAGTGATTAAAAGATTTGAGAATTTTTCTTCCAAGACTGGGATAACATTAAACAATTAGTGAAATGTTTTTATCCAAGACATTACATTTTTCTATCATTTTGACTAGCCCAGCTCTCTCTCTGTCCCTTTTTCTCTTAGTTTACTCCTTATCTTCTACCCTGTCATAATTTGTTCAAGAGCATAATGTGTTGATTTTGTTGTGCTCTGGGAAAGTCCTAGTAGAAAAGACACCCAAGTATCAAAACTTAAGGTTAACTTGTGGATCTTTCTGTGTGTGGGCATTTATTTCTCCTGATATCCAACAATGAGAGACACTTGCCAGTTTTCTGTCTGTGGGAAACAGGTTTTGGAAGGATTATACTTGCAAAGAGATAAGGCTGCATTCAGGTGTGGCTTATCAGAGAGGCTGCTGCCATTGTCTGATGATAATCAAGAGCACCTTGTCTGAGCAGGAGCTTATTTGTCTCCTGCTCCCTCTGAACCCTTGCCACAGCTCTTCAGAGAAATGGCTGCTTTTATCTTTTTACAGTTTCTCAGAGATTGTTACTAGATATTAATTTCAGCACAAGGTTGTTTAAGAAGTCAGGTGAGCTTAAGGAAAGGTCAGGAGAAAGAGTGCTGAAGACTTGGGGAAATTCAATAGCAGGCAAGATCTCCTCTTCTGCTTTATTCAGTTTAATGGAAGTGTAAATAGCTGGACTCACCTCCTCCAGGCCAGACTTTCATGACCTAAAACTAAACTGGTAAGTTTTTGCTTGGGGTTTCTTAATTTTTTATTTCCTTCAAGAGTATAGTTGTTGCTTTATTTCTACAGCACAGTGTCCTTAATTAAATATGTAAAGAAAACTCCAATTAGTAGATATGGTGTTAGAGAGAAACATTTTGGTAAATGGTGTGTCAGCTCTACCTGCAGTTTCTAACCTATCTTTGGGTTTGTTATCCTTCAATAACTTCACCTTGAAGTCAGCTGTTGTCATTGAGGTGAACTTGCACATTCTGTAGATCTGAGTCCTGAGATGTACCGTTCAACAGTTTCACTGTTCCTCTTTTGGTGCTTAGAAAAGGGGTAAAAAAGAGATATCTGAGGCTATTTGTGTCATTGGTAGATAAAATATTAACTCCTTTCACCTCTGGTTGCTACTCAAACACTACGATGCTTTTCAACAGTTTGGGGTTTTTTGTGGTTTTTTTGTGGGTTTGTTTTTATTTTGTTTTGGTTTTTTGGGTTTTTTGCCAGATATACCCTTGCAAATTCAATCAGTTATTATTGCTGGCTTAAAAACAATTAAAAGATTGTCTTGTGTAGTTTTTTTGTGATTAAAACTATGACTGGACTTAAACTTGACACAGAAAAAGAGTATTGCACTACTTCATTTAGCCTCTGCCTCTTTTTTTCCCTATTACCATTCTACTTGGAAAGTTTGGAGTTTTTTCTCTTCCTTTTAGTAAAGTAAGTAAGGGTCTTCAGCTCAAGAATATCTTTGAAGTTGCTTCTCAGATCCTTGATTGGGCTCAGGAGACAAATTTCTGTATCTCATTGGACTGGAGTTGCTGGTTTATATCATGACCTTGTGAGATGGGTACTGAGAGCAGAGAGATGAATATCAAATTATTTCACTCTGTTCCACTAATTTTTGAACACTTCAATGCTTTTCATATGAAAAAAACCCACTCAACCAACTCCCAAGCTTCCATTTTATCAGGTATCTAAAGAAACTGAGAGAATGGTCCTTTATAGAAGTTGGCTTTTAATATTATGATGCTACTTTGAGTACGTTGTCATCAATTGTCATTATTGTATTACCTAAGCTATGGGCTTCAAGATTTATTAAGACATTATTATTTTTTTTTTACATCAGCATTGTTGAAGCTACCAGAGGGAGAACAAGCCCTTGGGAGTTTTATTGCTAGGGTGGAGAAAGTGAGACTTCAAATAAGATAAAGGAACAATAAAAAGTGACCACACATTTTGGTTAGAATTCAAGTTCCCAGTGAAAGATTGTCATCAGAATGTCATTTACATGACAAATTAATGCTTCATTAGGACATTAAATTTAGAGAAGAAATTACCATAAGCATAGGGTTGTGGTTTTCTTAATTTCCCCTCTTGGTCAGTGTTGCTTACAGATATCTTCTGGGCAATCATCATCAATCTTGTCCTTAATTAAAAAGTTAATTTTATAATTTTATAATGTTTTGTAGGACAGACAAACAAAATCTTTATTTTACTCTTACTTTTCCATAAGATTTCCTTGTGTGGTGTAGGACAGCCACGAGCAGAGGATGCGAGATGTGATTTGGTACCTGTGTGGTTCTGTACCTGTGAGGACTCAGAGGGATTCTGTGGGTGGGAGTTGAAGCTGTTTAAATCCAGCTAATCACATGCAGTGTCTGCAGGAGCCTGATGGCTTCACAAATGTGTGAATCCAAGTCAAAACTGCCACCAACTTCCAGGGGTTTCAGAGCAGTAATTCTTATTCAGGCTCATCTCAGGAACAGAGATGTGTGTTTCCAAGAGAGAGAAGGGGAGGTGTTGATTTTTTTTTGTCTCCTCATAATATTAAAGTTCCAAGATCTATTTGCAAAGTTGGTGGGGTGTTTTTCTTTCTGTTTTGTTTATAAAGTATTGTGTCTCATTGTGTTTACCCTTGAAAATAGTTACATTTAAAGAACAGGTAAGACTGAGATATCAGTAACTAAAAGCTAAATCTTGTTGTTCCATTTGAGAGGGAGATTTTTCCAGTAAGATTAAAAAATCAGAACCTGTGGTTTGTTTTTCCCTTCCCCCAATAAGCCTTTTAAATGAGATGGTATAGAGCCACTTTGCAGGCTATTTTATGCTGCTTTAAAACCTGGTAATGATAAGGAAATTTTCATCTCCTGGATTTAAGTCCTCCAATGTGTCCTCAGCAAAAAAACATGAAAAAAAGCAGAATGTACTTGACATTTCTAAATTAAGGTGTGCATAGATGGTTACATGAAAAGAAAGGTTTTTCATGAAAGGATTTTCAGGCCACTTTTGACCTCCCGAAGAAACAATGACCAAAATTTTCTATCAACTTCTCATGTCACCTTAAATTAACATTTGGTAAATTTGAATAGGACATTAAAAGTAATGTTTTAGTGCCTCTGAGTGACTCAACCCTCTGGGGGGTGACTGTGACTCACTGAATAAACCCAACCAAGGAAGAAGGGGGTGAGGGACCCATAGATCTTGGAGAGCAAGGCAGGGTGTGACTGACCACAGCTGTCACCACACAGGAGCTGCCAAAATGTGATTTTCCTTCAGCTGTGCACAGCTGGGTGGGAGCAGGAGCTGTGCCTGTTCCACCCTTGTAGGAGCATCAGAGGGTAGCACAGTCGGGACAGACAGAGACGAGAGATCTCTGCAGCCAGATTGTGGAACTTGGGGTTTATTGCAAAGGGCCTGGGTGCAGGGCCTGCTGGAATTTGGGGTTTATTGCACAGGGCCTGGGGGCAGGGCCCTGCTGGGATTTGGGGTTTATTGCACAGGGCCTGGGTGCAGGGCCCTGCTGGGATTTGGGGTTCATTGCAAAGGGCCTGGGTGCAGGGCCCTGCTGGGAGCTGCCAAACACAGCTCAGAGCAGGCTGAGAGAAGAGGGGCAGAGAGAGAGAGTAAAAGGCAAGAGCTAAGAGACAATAGGAAAGAGTAAGAGCTAAGAGCTTAGAGCTTAGATAAGTAACTGAGCAAAGTTCCTGTTACAATACAATAAATCTTCTTCTGTGTTCAATATTCTATCTCACTAACCAATCTAGTACAACATACAAATCTTATAGCATTTCTATACAACTTATGAGAATCACTACGTTACCATACTGTGCTACATTTTAAACCCTAAAAACTCCTCTTTGGGCCTCTTCTGCCAAGCTGGCAGGGTCTGCTCTGACCCTTGGAGCTGTCTGCAAGCAGAGGGAATTGTTTCATCAAAAAATGATTACCTTGAGCCAGCCACACCATTGTTTTCCAGTTGTTCAGTAACTGAGGTGTCTCAAAGCTTGCTTTCATTTCAATCTCGCTTATAGTTTCTATATTCTCAACATCTTTTGCCAGGCAATCATATTTATAAGCCTTTCCTGTTTCATCTTCCCCAACACACCCGGGGCTGGCCAGACCAGCGTGGGGAGAGTGGATCAGGAGCTCGGGCCAGCAGAGAGGATGGAACCTCAACATTTAATGAGGATTTAGGAGGGGTTTGAACTGGCTGCAAGCCAAGGCCTGGGTGACATCAGGAGAGTCCAGAGATTTTCAACATTACAGCTTCCATGTGTGGAACAGCTTAAAAGAGCCTGGTCAGGGAGTGCTGGACTCAGACCATGCCCCAACATCACCTGAAAGAGGAGGAATTCACACACAAACACAGCTTTTCAAAGGCATGGAGGAAATTCAGCTCAAATTCAGTTAAAACATGATAATTCTGCTTGGATCAGCAGTGCCTCTCTAGGAGCCAACTTGGCATTAGTCATAGAGCAAAAAAAAAGTTAAATCAGCATTTCAGCTTCTATGTTGAGGGGCTGGAAGTTATTCTGGTGGTGTGGTTGCCTTAGGAAGCTCTGACATGCCATGTTATTTAAAGACTCCTGTGCCACAGATTATGGCAGGTTTACAGTCTGAAATGTTGTTTTTCATCCTCAGGTCAGATCCTTTCAGTGACTCACAGTCCTTAGGGTGAACCTTTGACTTCAATAAAATTATTTGAGTAAGAAGGACATGCCAGGAAATACAGTGGAGTTTTTCTAACAGATATTTTTGTAGACTTATTATGAATTCAATTAAATATCTTAATGAAATTGTGAATAGTTTTCAAGTGTAGTTCATTATGTTAATTTGCTTTAAAATTAAAATGGTGCTAAAAGATTATTAATACAATATTAGTGGAATAGATGGAAATAGATTTTGCCCAAATGAGTAGAAAATAATAAATGCTGTAAAAGGGCTTCATACAAAAAAGATATGATAATATGAAGTAAATTGTATTTATGGACAATTGGTTTGGGCACTCATTAAATCAGATGTGGATTCTGATTTTAGTGGGCGTTTCTCGCCAGGTCATTTGCCATGGGTGGGGCATCCTCACTGTGTGATCTTACTGGGATTTGTGGCACAATTATCATGTGAAACACTGAATCCAAAGGTGGCTAAGCACCTGTTTTACCATAACACATTTACTCCATGAGATATATCCCCCTACACATTTAGTGCTGTAGTACAAAAATTGAGCCCCTTGGAAACGCTGACATAGCTTGAGTTGGAGATCCAACAGGCTAGATGGTTATTTAATAAATGTGCCTCATTATTTAATAAAAGGGCATGGAATTTTAATTGCTTTTAAGTGATTGCCAGCATTTAAGGGCAGTGGATGTTTCCAGCACTTCCTAGGGAGTTATCAGGGGTTTAGGTGACCAATTCAAATGTCACTGAAAGCTTTGGTTCCCTCTCAAGTTAGGGCGTATCCTCACCAGACAGATCATGATAGTTTCACCATCAGGGACTTCTACCTTCACAGACTGCTTAAAACTTGGAAGTTGTCCTAAATTAGATGGGAAGCATGGAACAGATCAAAATTCAATACTGCTCTTGCATTTCCTGGCAATGTGGCTGGAGCTCTGGCCCCACACTGTTGCATGGGTATTATTGATTTTTTCCATGCTTGGTTTGTCCCAGGGACACAGGCAGACAATGCAGTGCTCCTTGCACAAGCAAACCACTCCTAGTGTAGCTGTAGGTTATTGTTTTTGCTCCTTGAAAACTGGCTTTTGGAAAACATTAGGATTGTGTGCTGATGGTAGATAATCAAGAAAATCCACAGTTTAGGGAAAACGTGCCATATGTCTGGTAGTTCCAGCACACAATGGGGTCTCTCCTTAATGACTTGCTCGGTGCCCCCAGTTGGATCTTGGTGTTAGGAGACATATGGAGCCTTTTCCCCTTAACTGTGAATTTTCTTCCTGCCACTGCTTTTTCTTACAACCTTAATCTGCTTTTAATGCACTGCAGTTGTCTTTTCCTGCCAATAATCTTTTATCCCTTGTTAGGCAACTTCATTACAAACGACAGAACTAGAACTTTTACACTTGGAGGATGATGAATACTTAAATTCAACTTTATTCCTCAATAGCTGAGAAACAAGAGGTCCTTGAGTTAAGCTTGGTGTCCTGTGTTAGGCTCCACACTGTAAGACCTGATGGCAGAAATGTTTGGTGGCATTTGCTGCTCTGCAGCCTCTGTATGTCTGTGTATAACAGCTCTGGTGTGGTGCTAGTTGTTCTTTCTGTATGATTTGTGAAACCCTACATATAGAAATGCACTTATTTTCTGTCTGATATGTTTTGATAAGTTTTAATAATTTTGACAGTTTCCCAGGGTGTAGTTTGGCTCTGGTTGTATAAGAAATGACAGAAGCTACAGTCCCAGTTTAAAGGCTATCTTTGTTTTCTAAATCTTTTATGGTTTACTGCACTGACATACAGATTTCTTTCTGAATGCAAGTGCAGCAAACTATGAGGAAAATGCAGAAAGATCAGAAAAGAATTTTCACTTATTTTTTTCAAATTAAGGAGAACATGCTTCATATTCTCCATTAATAAATTTATGAAGGGCTAGCCTTACTGAGCTGGTGCTTTTACTTAAAATATTTTAGACAGAAATATTTATAACTGGAAATATCCTTGCTTGGTTCAAAGCCTGAAGAGATCAACAACGCTTTCTATAAGGTTTTGAAGGAAGATTTCAAATGTCATGTAGGAGAGAAAAGATGGAAGATGATTTACATTCTGATATTGAGAAATCTTGTGGTCCATGAGGGCAGAGAGAGGCAGAGCAGCCATTTGCTCCTCAGAGCAGAAATCAGTGTTCTTCCCCCAGGTGGGGCAGGGCTGGCCCTGGGCTCCCCTTCCTGCAGGTGTTTATTGAAGCAAGGTGACCTGAGCTCAACACACACCAGAGAAGAAGCAGAGCTGGCTTAGGTGCTTTCCTACTAGCTAGGCCAGCACTGGAAATAAAATTATGGCACTGATTCACAGCCCAGTCTGCTCCTGAGACCAAGCAGATTTTGGTGTTGCACAATGCTGCTGCCAGAGCTACAGTTTTGCTCTTAAAATACACAGAAATACTTATTGATTGAACATGAGGAAATACCTGTTAATTGCTAAAGGTTTTGACTGCTTTGCAGGGAGTGTATTCCCAGACAGAGCATGGTAAGATTTATTTTTGTAACCTAAACTTGAATATTAAGTGGAGCTGGAAGTTTTTCTAAGCATATCTGAGATTCAATGTGGACAGAGTTTGTAGGAAAATTTTATGATCATCTAATTTTTATCATTTATCAGTAATGGATGAAGGCTTGTTGTGATCCTGTGGTGGTGGAATGCACTGAGGGACACTTCATTTGCAATAAAGGATTATCAGTCACTGTAGGGTTGCTTTTAGACTTGGAAACAAGCTAATTTTTCAGCCAGTGAAACTTGCAGAAGAGAATCCCCCCTTTGGCTTTTTGCATAGAATTGTCTGATTTCCAGCCACACCACAAAAAAAAAAAAATCCTGATCTCCTAAATTGTGTGAGATTTCAACATGCAGCAGATGAGGGAGGGCTGGTTGTTATCCAACTGTGGAGTTTGGAAGGCTTCCTAGTGGTCTGCTGATTGCAACGTTTTTAGATCAAAGCTGGGGAGGGGTTGGCAGGGGGAGGTGATGGTCCATGAAAGTGGTGAGCAGAACTGTCTCATAACCTTCCCCCCTATTGCCAATAGACTATTTGGATGAAAACAAAGAACTGAGCAAATTCTACAGATGCTTGAAAAAAACCTTCCTAAAAATGTATCATTTATGAGAGCTCATAAATGAAAGCTTGATTTTATCATATTGTTGTGCAAGGAAATATTTCATTTTGTGTGTTAATAAAATCTCTGTGGGTTGTATGGTTGTTTTTTTTTTTTTTGCTTTCCTCCTACCTTTTTTATGTTTCTTTCTTTCGAGTGACATTTTTTGAATGGGGGTGATCAGTTGCTTGTTGTTCACTGAAGTAATGTTTACTGAAGAAAATATATTTTCCTCCTCTCTCAGTTTCTGGCTGGACATCACAATTACCAGATGCCAAGCTATAGAGCACACTTTTCCAGAAAATGGCATCTGGCTTCCTGGCAGAGCCCACGGGCACTTGTGCTGATGGCTTTGGAGATGCAGCTGGGTCTGGGTGGCTGCTGAGGGACTCCATGGTCCACCCTGTCATTCTAGATGCTATTTACCTTTGGCTCACCTTTGATTCAGAACCATTTAAGCATTTGTGCCTTTTCTGTGTCGCTATCAAACATCATTCTTTGGAATGGCTTTGTGTGGATGTGCTCACAGCCAGGAGGAAGGAAGCCAGCTCCCAGCATCCCTGGTTCTGTGTGTGCCCATGCAGAGGACAAACCGTCTTGGGCACCAGGAGGAGTTTGTTTGTGTGCTGCCAGCAGGGCAATGGAGCCCTTCATTTCCAGGGAAAGAGAGGGAATCCAGTAATGGTGCTGTGACTGCAGACGTGTGATCACACCTGGTTATTGCACAGCCAAAGGTGCAGGAGCACTGCGTGGAAACCCTGCTGGTGCCACTGTGTGCCATAGAGGCACAGCCCTCTATCCGGGAGCACCTGCACCCCTGCACCTGACAGGCACCATGGCAGGGCTGGCTGAGGGCTCTGCCAGGGTTTTACAGCTTCCTGGGATGTCAGGAGCCCTCCAGGATGATCCAAAGCACAGGCAGCTCAGCAGTGGTCCATAAAAGGAGTTCTGTGGCTGCAGCTGCCAACCTCCTGTGCTGTGTTAGGGGAATGACCAGCTCATCCACTGCATTTTGCTGCCCTCTTTGTCTGCATCTTATCACACATCTTGGAGGCACTTTACAGTAGCACTGGTAGTTGTAAATAGTATTTGTACAGAGCAGACACAAATTCTGGAGCCGCTTCTTTGGCTGGAACAGTAGGATTGAATTTCTGCCCTGATGCTGCTGGGGAAACTCAGCTGCACATGGCTCAAAGCACTCCACTCTCCTGTTCTTTTTCACACCTGGGACTACCAAATTTCTGCTCAAGCTCCATCCCTCCTGTAAGATCCAACTTTATGGATCTTACATTGAAAAATGCTCTTCATTAAGTTTGGATTGTGTTGTTTGTTCCACAAGTGAAGTCAGTTAAAATCCTGTCTGCCTTTCTCCCTGATTTCCCTTTGAAGTTCACCACTGCAACTCCATTAAATTCAGCAGATTTTCTTCTGACATACTCCTCTGCAAGGAGGGAAGTGGATCTCTGCATTTGGCCTGGAAGGCACCCCCAGAGTGCTGCTGGTGTGTGACAGTGTGCAAACAGCCCCTGCTCTGGTTTTAATGACAGCAGCTCAGATGCAGAGCCATTGCTATTGCATCTAATTGCCAGTCCACGCTGTGGCATTTAAAATGGAGTGGTGGCAAGGATTCAATGTACAAATCTATTTATTTATAGCTGAGTGACCTTCTGTTCGATGATATTATGGATTGCATCTAGGGAGAAGGATCCAGCCCGCCTGCAATGTCTGGCTCAGTGTTGACTAGAACATGGCTCTTGTTCCCCTGCTGGTAGTGACAAAGCCTTTGACAGCATCCTGGGGGAGCTGGTGCATGCCTGAATTCAATTTGCTTGATGTCCTTTGACCAAGCTGCAATTCATTGACTTGGTATAATTTTTGATAGGCAATGGCTGGGGATAAAATCCCATATGGCCTTTTACAGTGTTCACTTTGGTACCTGGGAAAGCAGAAGACTATATCAGTAAAAGAACCTGAAATGTCCTGAAGAACATGAAAAGCATCAGAAGTGCCACACAGTGGGAAACCTTGCAGTGAACTTAACAATATTACATTCAATTTTATTTTTCTTTGCCTTCCGTACATACATGATCTTATTAAGTTTCTAAACATAAACATATTCCTTTTAAAATACATCTTCAAAGTATACTTGAATCCCAGCCCTTTTGACATATCAAAAGAAATTTGCTGACATAAACTGGTATGTAGAGCTTGATCTATTCTAATATATGATTTTAATGTTTCTCATTTTCTTGCCTTGCCAACTCACATCTATCACACACTGTCACATTTAAGTTTCCTAAATTACTGCTTTTAACTTTTTGTCACTTATTCAGCGAAGAGATATATTCTAAAGCTCAGCTCAGCCTTTTTTTTTTCTTTCTTGTGATTGTATCTTAATATTAATAGTTTGAGGGGAAAATGGAAATTTTTGCTCAGTTAAGGAGACAGCACTTTTTGATAGATTTGGGATTCAATATTGTCCTGGTTTCACATTCAAGACCTGATTTAATTTCCAAGCAAAGCACAGAATTCAGTGAGGCAAATGGAATAATGGCATGTGCAAAAGGGGAGGATGTTCTGAGCATTGTAATTACGAGCAAGACAAAATAGATCTGCACTACATCTGTTTATCAGTGATGGATAGATAGATTCATTTCCTATTGTTTGTAGTACATGTGTTGATGACAAAGTGCTCTGGTAAATTCTGTTGTTTGCAGGATAACAGGAAATAATAATTGCACTCCTTAATCAAACTGCTCTGACCTCCAGCTGACAATTTCAAAGTTGCTTCTTTCTGTGCCTGCAGCTGATTTTAGGCACCCCAGCCTTTAACCAATAAGTGTATTTTAGGAGCTTCACACCTTGCAGGATTCAGGAAACACAAAAGTTTTGCCCCTCTGTGCCACAGTGAGAGCTGCTGCTATAAACACCTTACACAGGAAATGGCAAAGGTGATCAGCCCAGCCCTTGGCTGGACAAACTGGGGCAGTTCAGATTTTTAATCCTCCGATCACCATATATTGTTTCCAGACAGGATTGCATTCTCATTGCACATTTCACCTTCTCATCAGCTTAAGCTAAAAGTCAGCCCAAAAAAGTGCTTATCTTCAGTTTGGAGGAAAGCTCAGCAGAAATAGGTTAGGTTTTTGTAAGGTACAAAAGAAAAACCAAAATTATGTAGATAGGTGGGAAGATGAAGAACAAAGTAATTCAAGTTTGCCATTTGTCTGACTGGAAGAAGATTGAATTTATTTACAGGCTCTGTGTCTGGACTATTTAAAGGTGTATTTTAAAGAGGCAAAGGAGGCATTTTTATGAATATTGATTTGAAGCCTTTTGGTATTCTTGGAGCAACATGTGAATTGTCAGCTATCCTCACTGTACTCATAGGGATTATAAGATTTTTTTATTGTTAACTTTACATATATCCCTACCTGTATTAATGTGTAAGGAATAGCAATATTTGCAGTACACATATGGGAGGTTGCCTGTTTTGCTTTACAACAGATATATAGATGTCAGAGGTCCATCATTTGTAATCAGTTTTACACTGTCAACATAGAAAAGGTACCTGTGATGGACAGGAAATACATCAGAAAAATGGATGCCTGAGCTTCTGAAAAATTCTTTGTCATAAGAAGTGAGAAAATACCTTGTTAAAAATTGTGCAAGATATCTCAGTTTCCTTTTTAAAATGAATATTTGCTGCCAAGCAACTGTGCTTTTACCTGTATTTAGATGGAACAGCACTTAACATTCAGCTTACTTAGTTCAGTTGGATCTCCTCTGCTGCAGTTTTCTTTTCAAGGGTATCATTCGATCACCCAGAATGTGAAGTGTTTGTACTTGTGTTCTTTAAGGGGAACAACACATCTATATTACCCAGAAGTCACACTCCAGTGATTTATTTTCCTCTGCAGAAGTGTGTACGCAGCACCAGATTAGTTTGCAATAGAATGGTCTCATCTTCCTCTGGTCACACAGGGCAAATGCATATGCATCTGCTGGGAGAGGAATAGAAATGGTAATAGAACTAATCTCCCTTTAAACCAAGTGTCCAGGCAGGCAGCAGGACTGGGCAGGGCTGAGCTGTGACAGAGCTGGGCCTGCTTTGCCTTCCCCTCCTCTGAAGCCCTGGCTATGAATAATTCCTGTGTCACTCCTGGCCCCCAGGTGCTCTGTGCCAGGAGGGTCAGCAGTTTTTATTGTGCCGTTGGCCAAAGAGAACCCAGGGTGGAGCATTTAACTCATTTAGCTTGGTGCCTGCTGTCCAGGGGGGAAGGTGATGCTGTTTGTTCATCACTGGGCTAGGAAGGTAGAGATCAAATGGGAGTAGGATGCTCCATGGCTCCCATGCCCTGTCCTTTTCTATCACATTATTCATTGTGATTTTGGGCAAGTCCTGATGTATTTCAGCTCTTTTTGAAATCAGATGGTCTTTTCAGTTCTGTAGGATTCACTGTGTTTTGGTTGGGTTTTTTCTTTTCAATAACCTGTAGAACTGAAGTACTAGGTAATAAATGAGGCTGTATAAGTACACTGAGTACTGTTCAAAAGGTCTGTGTCCTAAACTGTATGGATTTTACATTGGAAAATGCTCTTGATTCGGTTTGGATTGTGTTATTTGTTCTGAAAGTGAAGTCAGTTAAAATCCTGTCTGCCTTTCTCCCTGATTTCCCTTTGAAGTTCACCACTGCAACTCCATTCACTTGAGCAGATTTTCTTCTTCTTTTCTCTGTAAGGAGGGAAGTGGATCTCTGAATTTGTTTCTGGTCTTTGAAAGAAATTTAAAGCTATCTACTGAGGATGTCATCATAGCAGCTCCAGTGAAAAACTTGAAATTTGAGAGATAAAACTGCATGATGTTCAGAAATTTTGAGGGACGAGAATTCCCAAACCTCTGAATTAAAGAATTGCACTTGAAACAAGATTATTGCTTGTGACATTTGGGGGGGGGACAGAGTTTATTTAGGTTAAATGAGCTAAAAGTGAGTGAAACCACCAGCAGAGAAGAGGCAGCAATCACCAGAGGTGCTGGTCAATTAATACTGAGTGTGCAGGGGGAATGTTCTGGTGGCTGCCAGTGGAGCTCCCTGTTCAGGGATGGAGCAGCAAACAGTGTTGGTAAGATGCAGTCCTGCATGTGAACAGCAATCTCCAGCCCTTATGGGTTGGAATTGTCTTTCAAATAATTATAGTTTTACTCATTTTCACTCTGTTCTCTTGGTATGATACTCTCATGCCTCATATCAGATATTTTTGGGTTTTTTCCTCCTGATTAATTTTCTTCCTCTTATTGCATTTTCTTTTATGGGACTATCCACAATAGATACTTCTTAGTTTTGTGGGAATGCAAATACCTGAGGAGTTTTCTGTGGTTTGTACCAACAAGCAGAAAACAAGCAGATTTAGTAGATGGAGCTGTCTTGTGAGGCTTTGGATTCAATCCCCTTGACCCTTTACCTGATCCTACCTAATCTACTAAATTTCTCACTGGTATTTCATTGAGCAAATAACCATGTTTGTGTCAACCAGAAATTAAGCCCTAACTCTTTTTGTCACATGAACTTTACCATGCCTTCTATGATTAAAACCTCCTACTTAGTACCAGATATTTCTTCATCTTTATTAACAGTAGAATGTGATGTAATATGGTTAGAGTTCAGTCCAGAGTTCCTTGATGAATTTTATGGAACATGCCACAAAGTAATTAATTTTAACTTTTCCTTCTAAGAGCTAATTTAATTTTGACTTAATTAATATGATGCATTTAATTAATATAAAATTATCATAGAAAAGTGCAAATTAATTTGTAAACTGTCTCTTGAAAGTTTGTCTCAATTAGTAATGCATTTACAGTTTCATGCAGATTGAATGGCAGTGGACCTCTTAGTAGGAAACCTCTTTGAGAGGAGGATGGAGGTAAAATTTACAGCAAAAAAAAGGATGCTGAAAAATAACAACTTTCAGCAGTTCATACTGAAAGCATTTTTTGTTTGTGTTGTGCCAAAAAATGAGTGGTGCTTTTTTCTTTTTTCCTTTTTTTTTTTTTTTAATTTTATGAACACAGGGCTATGTATATAACAAAAGCTTCAAATTTAATGCTTTTAATATAATGATTGTCTGGTAACACTGCAAACAAAGCATTTTCATTTTAGTTAAGTGCAGTGGTGTTTGTTTTCCATTGCTACCTGTGGCCAACATGCTTTGTGGAAGACTGAAAGCTTTTTAATATGAATTTTTAATGAATTTTTCTACCAGGATTTGAGGTCAAAGGGCAGGGGAAATAGGGCAGTGTGCTGCAGTATCCATACTCTAAATCTGAAGATTTTTCTGGAGCTCAGGACAATTTGTCTCCTATAGGAAGAAAGAGCCTGATGTTGAGGCAAAGGGATACAGCAAAGGGATATTTGTTTTCTAATAAACTAGGAAATTTATTTTCTTATTTTGAGAGACATTTACATGAGAGGATGTTAATTGAAAATTCACTAAGAAATGGCTTTTTATTGCTATCACTAAGTTGGATAAAGGCATTTGTTTGTCTTTAACCCTGAAAAGATATCTGATTTCCCCTAATAATGAAGTCTAATCCTCCATCAGCTCAGGAAGAAATGCTCCTCAGTTAAATTTTGGCAGTATTAGCCCTTAAGGGTTTGAGGCTGTGCGAGCAGCACCCACATGGCTTGCCTGACCCAGTTACCTGAGTCTCAGATGTTTTTCCAACAGTGTTTCTCCCCTTTGATTCATTGCTTTCATGACATCTTTTGGAAGGTAATTACAGATCTGTCAATGAAGTCATAAAATCATCATGAAAATTCTCCTGTGCAACTCAAAATAAACACCATGACCTCTTTTTGCATCAGTTCTCTGATCAGTTACATGGTCAAACGTGTCTGTGTGAAGGCCAGGTAATGGTTTGAGTGAACTCTAGTTCAAACCAGCATTTGAAGTCTCCATAATTAGTTGAGAGATACATATATCTGTCAAAATTCCTCACAGGGTTGCTTTTTTTTCCCCCTCCCCTTTCATTTTTTTTTTCAGCTATACACTACTTTATGTATTTAAAGCTGCTGCTTTTGAAAAACATGCCAGTCACCTTTGTAGATTTAGGAACAGACCTAATTAAGGTGATGTGTGTTCCCTGCTGATTCCATTCTGCCAAAAGGTGCGGAAGAAAACAGAAATGAACTCTGAGAGATCAGATGAACAGATTTCTCTCAAGTTTCTTTTCTATTAATGACATTCTTGTAGTTTTATCAAGCAGGCCTTAAAAAGACCTCTGGTATTTTGGCTGAGAAAGTGAGAGATCATTGTGTCACATCATTTATTCATGTGGTATCTGAACAAATGAGGATAAGTGATTTTTTTTTACTTTGTATTTTAATTTCCAGGGGTGATAGACTTTGTTCTAAATAGTTGGCTTTCAAGATAAGCATCTTGGTGGCAATGTGCTTTCGATACACAGCGTGATACTTTCACTTTTTAATTAAATTAATCTGGGTTGTGATTGGGTTGTGAAACTATTATTCAGATAGGAATTAAAGAGATGAAGTAAAATAAAGCTAAAATGCCATGCAAGATAAATACAGTGCAGTGTGATTTCCTGCCTCTTGTACACCTGGGATTTCAGGTGGATTTTTTGGAAGTGCAGGGCTGGGGTTTGGAAGCCCAGATGTGGCAGTGCTGCCCATTTGATGGCAGAGTTTGGAGCAGAGCTGCTCCTGTCAGCAGAAGGGGACACAGCACAGCCTGCACTGGGCCAACATCAGATTTTAAAACATTCCCTGCTTCTCTTGCAATGCCTGAATGCTTTCTTCTTCCTCTTATCAGTAGAGCTGGAGCCCAGATACTGAGTGCAATTTTTCTTCAGTTAACAATATCAATTTCTTTAGTTCCCCAATATCAGAATTGCTCGAGGCTAAATGATTCATTTTTGTAAAGGGTCATGTCAGTAACTCTATGAGATTAAATAATTTACTTAATTCTTCAGAACTTTGCTCTTTTTAAAAAGATATCTTTTCCCTTACACAGTAGAAAAGGGTGGCTCATTTACCAGCTTTTACTTGTGACATGTTTTAAAGCTGTAAACAGTTCCTCTCAGTGTCAGTTTAACGAAGCAGATGACAAGAAAAGAGTTTGAATTTTGGGATCACTTCCATGCAAATGGAGTGATGTTACACTCAGATGGCTCTTTGCAACACAAGAGCAGCTAAAGGTTCATTGCAACTCAGAGTGGTTCAGACTCTACAGAACAAAAGGGTGACTCTGCTCTTTAAATCTATGTACAACAAACAGAAAAATTGTTTTGTAGTCTCAGTGTTTAAATGTTGCTTTGTAACAACTTCTGCACCTGGTTACAAAACAATAACTTGGAAACTTGAGAAGTTTTGGCATTATTTGAATAGCTGTCAATACAGCAGCCAGAAAGAAAAAAAATGTGTATTAGAACACATCTCAGGCTGTAACAGGAGACACTAAAAAATGCTTTTGACAGAATTTGGCACTTAAAATATAAAAAATTTAAAAATCCCAGGTTTTTAAACTACTCTAGAAAATATGCAGAGAAAGAGTCCCCATTTCTTATCTAAAGAAGAAGATGCAGACATGGGGCTGGAAGAAACCCCATGGTTTTCTGTCATTTTTTGAGATGTCCTTAGGACAGTTCAGGCTGTGCTTCTAAGTGCTTCTGTAAAGGATGCTTAGCTGCCCTCATTGGATAGAAGCTGTGCAGTCTGGAGATCTCAGTGGTCCTGCAGTCACACCTGCCTTAGATTGAGCCTTTCCAGGTGCATCCCAGCATTCTTGCTGTGAGCCACTTGAAGTTTTGAAATTGGTGCTAGATAATGAATGGATTTATTTATATCGCCTCAAGATATCAACCCATTGTTATTTTATTTTTAAGCAAGAAGACAAGCTAAAGAAAGAGCATTCTGTCAGCAAAAGCATGGTAATAAATATTAACTTTTATAAGAAAAAGAAAAATCACAGCTCTTTGTTTTGGAATATCATTCTTCTACCCCTTGGAAAGATGCCCTTGGCACTGCAGGAAGAGACATAATGGAAGTTATCTCCTGCTAGATGCAAACTGAAGTTTTGTGGCTATTATTTTACAGATTCCATTTCTGCTTCTATTAGTCAATAGTTAAAAATTGTTTAACATCTTCAACTTAATCAGGAATTGCTTTTTTGTTTTTTTTTTTTTTTTTCCTTTGAAGTCTCAGAGAAAGCCAAGCTGCCATCTCAACAGCACTGCTGGATGGTTCTGCAGTAAGGATCAGGAATTTCAATGTCTGGGTTGCTGTGCAATGTCCAGGTCAAAGTGAAGTCTCATTCTCTGGAAGAGCATCACTTTTTGACCATGGAATTTAAAGAGAGATTTTTGTTATGCAAGCATCTTTACTAATATATAAAGAGCAATACAGAAATATTTCAGGTTCTGTACAGAACTAGGGTATTTTTACATTTGATGTGACTACAAAACATTTGTTCTCAGTCAAGTCCTACTCTCTGTCTACAGCACTAAAGTGCAGAACTTGAGCTGGATGGAATAAGGACACTCCTCCTTCTCCAGCT
Source organism: Ammospiza nelsoni (assembly GCF_027579445.1). Taxonomy (NCBI): domain Eukaryota; kingdom Metazoa; phylum Chordata; class Aves; order Passeriformes; family Passerellidae; genus Ammospiza; species Ammospiza nelsoni. The sequence goes on along the minus strand of NC_080649.1, from coordinate 11,755,448 downwards.
ACCCTGATATCTTAATGTGACAGAAAATGGAAACCAATTATCCTCCTGATTTCTGAGTCTTACAGAATTTGTGGTTCAATACTGCAGTTTCAAATTGTTAGAAACTGCATACAGCATGAACTGCATGAATAATGCTATCACATCACCAGTTCTCACTTTCCAAACCTTGTGAAAGTTATCAGCATGCTAAAGATGGGGAATCTTGCACACTTATAGGAAATAGAGAACCCCAGACAAACTGATGCCCATGACTTACTTTTGTGTGGCCATCCATACATGCCAGGAGTGTTTATTTACGTCAGGTGTGAGGTGTAGAGCTAACTTTGAGGGAAATGGAGCAGCTCCCAGCAGGAGCTTTGCAGCAGGCTGCAGAGGAGCAGCTGTGAGGGTGATCTCACCCCTGAGTGTGATCCTGGCAGCTCCTCCCATAGCCATTGCCCTGGGGTACAGCCTGGTACAGGAGAGCTCAAAGGTACATTGCATCATTCTGCAGGGAAAAGGAGAGAAATGTACCTTGCTGCCTTTGTAGTCTGGAAATGGAAAGAGTTTCTTAGGGAAAAAATAAATTATATGTTCATTTTCAGAGCAGAAATATGGCCCAGATAGTGCCAGAAGATGCAGTGGCATCCTGGGCATGGAGAAGGAAAATGCTGGGTCTCATTGCTTGGCCTTGCTATTTTTGTCTTGTGTTGTGCACTCTGCAACTTTCCAGTGACTTCTGTGGGGGAACTTGACCACAAGAGAATGACAATATGGTGCCTTTAGAAAACTCTGTAGCTTTTTTATTGGTTTTAAGTTTTTTCCTGGGCTTCCAAAAGCAATTCAGGCTGCCCACAGGTATCTTGCAGCACTGAAGTGATCTTAACTCATTTTTCATCTTCACCAAATTGTACCACCAACTGTAGACAGCACAGAATGTTTCCACTGGGTGGTGGAAACTCATGACAGCAGAGACACCTCCTTGTGTGACTTAATGATGAACTAAATATGGGAAAGCTGAAAATTTACCAAGTTTCAAAATGGAAAGGAGCCTTTTTTTTTTTCCTTCTTAGCCACTCTGATGCAGTAGGTAACCATTTTGTTTGAGTAATAGATGAGATTGTAATAATCTTATGCAGCCACTCGGTTTTAATCAGCTGAGTGGGAAATCTTGGCTTTCTTATCAAAGGGCAGTAGATAAAAAGTGGCACCTTTACAGGTTGTTAAAAAGGGACCATTCACCTGCTCTCTTTGGAACTGGAACTGCTTCTGAGGGAGTTATGTACTGGGTGAAAATGCCTTGATTAAAACAGGCTGCAATCTAAACACAGATATTGAGGGAATGCAGAAATGGTTTCTGTTCATTGGTTTTCATAGAAAGTGTGTAAAGTGAAACAAGAACAGTAGGAAAAAAGCTGAAATTCCTGATGAATAGTTCAAAATGACAAAACAAATCTGGTCTTATAGGCACTGCATGGAAACTTTGTGGTTCTGGATGTCCAAACAGTCCATGCAATTACAAAAACACCCTGTTAATGCAATCTGTGCACTTGTTCCAGTCGGGAATGATTCTTTTTTTTTTTTTTTTTTTTTTTTTCTTACTAGGAGATCAAATATTTAATTGATGAAGGATGAGAGAGAGATCTTTAAAATGAAAACTTTGTCTTCTCATAGGCATCAACTGTATTGCAGAACTACTGCCTGTGGCTATTCTGTTCCAACACAAATTTGAACATTTGCATCACATCTTTGCTGTTAGAATTGGACATCCAGACCTCTGCAAACTCTGGTGTCTGCAATTCAACTAATGTTGGGATAAAACATTGATTTAGAGAGGAAACAGTATTTTGGGCTGTATAGGTTAGAATATGTGCCTTGTATTGGTGGGGAGAGAGGCACAGCCTAAATCCTGCAAGTTGTAGTGGGTTTAGGGGAAAACCTAAACTAATTTAGCAGGGAAAATGGTCTCTGGCCACTTTCCCTGCTAAATAATGACAGTTACAAGCACCAAGCTCTGTACCGAATGTTCCTGCTCAGCTTATCAGGGATGTGGTGGGATGACTGGAGCTCTGTGCCAGCTGCCCACACAGCCATGCACTCCATTCCCTTCAGCAGGCTGGGGAGACAAGAAGATGGGAGGGCAGCTGGGCCGGGGCAGGGTCTGTCCCCCTGGACTGTGCCAGCCTGGCAGGGGCTCAGGGGGAGCAGGGTGGGCTGTGCCTGGCACAGGGCAGCTCCAGGATCCCCCCACAGAGCCCCCAGCCCTGCTGCTGCTGGCATTTAATGCTCCTGTGGCTTGTGCAGAGCTTGTCAGCAAGCTTGGTAGGTTTGGTCTTGAATGCTAGAAGAGTCACCAACCTTAACAGCAGAGCCCACCACCTTCAAAACATATTCTGAAACCAAATCTGACTCTTTTCTTTGTGCTGAATAAGAGCATTAGTGCCTTTTATTGTGCTTTATCACTACGAAGATGCTTTTTACTGCTTCCCTGTTTGAATAGCTACACCACCTTCAGAGGGATGACAGAAATAACTGTTCCAGGCATTAATTGGGTGGGTTAATGCAGAAATTGGAAGGTGCTGCCCCATAATGCAGGCACAAGAGCAGGATGCAGAGAACTGCCCCAGACCTGCAGAGTGTGAGGTGCTGCATCCTGCTCACTCTTTATGGGCTCTGATTCATTCCCTGCAGAATCATTCCCCTTAATGGGCAGAGATGGATGACAGGCTTTTGGGGCTGGGGTGGGAGACTGCTATTATGCAGTTTACCAACAGATGCACCCTTCTCACTGGTGATAATTGCTGAATGTTTCTGCAGCCTCGGAGTGTAGTCATTCCGCTGCTACAATAGGGTGTCATTTCTCTCTAAATGGCAGGGTGAATCATGATAAGTACAGCATATCCAGCAGAACAAGTAATTTGCTGACTTAGTGCTATCTGTATCTCATGATATGCAGGTAAGTAAGGCAATTTTTCCTAAAAGAAGGAGTAAAAAGCTAAAATTGCTTTTTCTTTATTCCCCTTCTCTCTGTCTTCCCTCCCCCTGCTCCCCATGATGATTAGACAAAAGCCAACTAAAGGCAAAAAAAAAAGAATCATTTCTGGTAGACTTAGCACTGCCTGAGTCATCAATCCTTCACAAAGACCTAGGGCCTACTTCCTTTTCATTTTATTCCTTTGGCTTTCAGATTTATAATGTTAGGAAAAAGAGATTCAGCCTCTTGGTCTATAAGAACCTGTTTAAACATAAAGAGGCATTTACTTACAAATAGCACCGTATTGCCTATGCATTTATCTTGACAGTCCAGTTTAATTTATAAAGCATAATGTGCTTGTAACTCAGCCTGAGAAATGTAGTTTAGCAAGCACTATTGACTTACTAAATCTCCCTTCTCCCTCTTATTGTAAATCTGATAAACCTAAAGAAGCATTCTGGGTACTAGAGAATCTAAATAGTAAAGTGGGGTTCTTCAAGATGATCTTGATAGTACTTCACTTAAAACTGCAAGTTGAAGCAATAGTTTATCCTATTGTGAAGTGGTTTAATCTTTCCTTGATCATTTCTCAAAGATGTGGATGTGCTGTACAGTAAAATTGCCAGATTTGTGCTGAATTGCAGCTTTAGAAGCCATTATTCTGAAAAGGTTATCTAAATTGAATGGCTTTAAGATGACTTGTAAAGTCATTAGAAGACTTCTAGCCCTTTATGTGTTTGACTGCACAACCTGCTGTGATTCATTTGGACTCTGAGATGCAGCTTTAAATCTGTTTGCTCCCTGATTTGCAAAGGCAGGTGTGTGTTCTCCCATTTCTGACAAAGGCACTGCAACATTTTATTTTAGCTTGCTGCTCGTACACAGATCACTTATGTAAATTCCATAACAATGATCTATTTGCCATATAAATAGTGCCAGGAAGATAGAAGGTCGAATCACAGGTTATAAGCTTAAACACAGACTTCTCGCTTCCAGTGCCTGAATCCTCTCGCCCTAATGCTTTAACTGCTTGCCAATTCTCAGGGAAAAATCTAAGTTCCAAGTTTCAAAGAAATATGGCTCTATAGAAAATATGTATTTACTACATTTGTTGTATTACTTGTGGCAACTTAACACCTGTTTTAGCAATAGAGTTACATTTTGTTATGTTTGTTTTTTGTTTCAGGTTTTTAAAATATGCTTAGAAGTAGTTTACCATTGCTGCCTTCTCTTATTCTGCTTTGTGACATGGCAATAGCTGATGACAGTTTTTTAACGAGTGTTTCTGGCAAATACTTTACTCAGCTTTTCTTATCAGGTCCTATTATTTATGCTTTGATAACTTTTCAAAATTTTATACTATATTTTAATTTGAGGCTTACTTTTAATATTTTGCCCATTGGCTAACCAATATGAGATAAATTACTTTTTTCTGTGGTCAAAGCCAAATTTCCAGCTGCACTGTCTCATATAAATATGTTCTCACTCTGAGCATGCAAGAGATTAGGGAGGCACCATTTGTATCTGTCTCTGCATCCTTAGCATCATAATATTCTCTCATGTGAGTGTTTTCTCTATTAAAATTTTCTCTTAATAACTTTCTCCAACTTAACTTTTTTATTCAGTTCTTCCAGTCAGTTTTTCATTACCAGCCTTGATCTAGCATGATGTCTCAGGGAGATTATTCCAGCACAAATGGGAGAGGATGCTCTCTGCTCATGGACAGATGGCTCAGCAGTCCCCTGCACTAAATAACAGAGTCCCAAGCCTCTCCTTTCTCCAACTGTGCACCTTCCACTAGAACAAAGGACAAATTTATTTATTATCTGTATTTACGATGGCAATATGTTTTTCATGTTCAGGTAAAGCTTTTTTCATTACTGTGAGCATAGAGAGAAATGGCCTCGCTGTTGTGCACAGTTTGTTGTTCAAACTCTGCACCCCACAACTTTAAAAGGAAGGAAGCAATTAAAGTTCTGTGAATTTTTGGTGTTATTTTTGGTTAAATTTTTGTAAATTCTGAACGAGTTGAAAGTTCTTATGTGTGCCATTCATATTTGGACAAATGGCCGTGAGGATGAGGCTAGACGTGGTACACTTGACCACAAAAACAAGCCAAGGTCTCATCTCTGCTATTGATTTCAAGCACATAGCAGCCAGATCATTTTAAATATTTCCTTTTAGGAGGCCCTGCAAGTCCACAGCTTTCTTCCTGAATCAAGTAAACAGTGGTCTAATTGTCACATAAATCCTGTACTGTGAATAAGTAGGAAAAAAAATCACAAGATATTCAACTTTATTGGGGGCCCTATAACTTTTTAGGGGAATGCAGATAATTTTTGTGCTGATTATAATGGAAGGAATGCTTCGCAGTACAGAAAGGACAGTTGCAGGTAATAAGAATGTCATGTACAAAGCAGGACTTCTGTGAAAAGTGATAAACCCTAAGGTGTCTAAGAACTTGAACAAAAGTGGTTTGTCATCTTAGTACCGAAAGGAATAGTTCTTATTTTCTTTCTTGGAGCCAGTCGGGCAGAAAAAGAAAGGTAATGAGGAAGTGATTATTCAATTAAAAGTTGTCTTGGAGGAAAAAAATATCAGCACTTTGGAGAGGCTTGTAATTTCTGAATTCCAGATTCAATAAAATCTCAGACAACTTCATTATCAGTAAAGTAAGGTTTAATGATTACAAACAGAAAAACAATTTAAACTCAAACACTGCAGAGCACAGACTGGAACTCTGATCCAACGCAACCTCAAGTGTCCACTGAGATGGACACTTCAAAGGGTTAAATTGTGACTTGGATCACATCTGCTAGGATGGTTTGCATGTACATCTCCTCTCCTCTCCAGCTATTAATAAGAGATGAGTTTGAGAAGAAGTGGCTGTGAAGAGTTTGATGTAAGGCCAGCTTCAGTCTGGTGTCACCCTGACTCAGCCCCTCAAAATCTCCTTTCCAGCAGATCAGTTGCCTTTCCAGCTGAGCAGTTCCCTTGTATTTCCCCATCAGCCTCTGCAGGGAAACAAAAAATTAATTCTGAAGTATAAACATGATTTCCTAATTCATGCACACAGTGGGTATCTGTGGGAATCCACAAAATTAGAGGGTTTTGGGGAAAGCTGCAAAAGGCAGGCCTCAGATACAGCAGAACTGTGAGTAGAGCTAAAGCAGCAGCCATGAGATTGGTCAGCAGAAAAATTATTTAAACTGTAGAAAAAGCAAGGGCAAATAGAACAATGGTCTGTGTATTAACACCTGTCTGAATAGCTCTCTAAGCTGCAGAAAGTTTATCTAGCAAGATATTAGGAAGGTTAAAGCTTAATAATGGAGCTTTGTGTGTTGAGGCTTACAAGCAGGTATTGTATTCAAAGTAAGCAAGCTTTGTTTCACCAAAGGTACCTGTGCTTATGGCGATTGGATAGAACTACTGTCAATGTGCTTTTGCTTTGTGTGATAGGTTAAGAAACCTATAAAGTTATAACATGAAGTTCCTGGTCTGCTGCCTGGGATGTGAGCTGCTGGCATCTTCCCATTGTCATAACCATGTAATGAGACTGATGCTGGAAAATCAAACAGCTCGAGGCACTTTCCACAGCAGCCCCGTCCCGTTCACGTCTGTCAATAACCCCCCTTGCCGGTGTCAGCTATCTGGTGCTCTGTGCTGGGGGTCAGGAGTAAAGCAAAGCTGAATTTCTGGCTGGGATTTTACACAAGGGTTGGTCCCTGGAGGCTCTGCCAGGCCACACAGCCTGGGCAGGCTTTGGGAAGCAATCAGCTGATGCAATCAGGGATTGCACATGGAGCAGAGATAAGATTGACCAGAATTAGCTCTCAATACAGGAGTTCAGGTGCTTGGCTTTGTGGAACTAGTGAAACAAGTGAGCAGCTATTGCCTGTGGAGCCCCTGGAAGTCAGGTACTGCTGCATGGCACTGTGTACCCTGCAGACACCTGACCAAAATCAATGTGTTTCCAATAGAGCTCAGGGGCCAGAGTAGCTGAGTGCTGAGCACTTAGGGAAATGTGGTCATTTCATTTTAATGTGATTTATTGGAGTTAAGATCAAGATATAAAATGAATCACTTTTGTTTCCTTAGCAGTACAGCTGGAATCTACTCGTGCATGTTATCTGTGGCTGCTTTCTGACGTTTGTGTGTTTATTATGCACAGCAATTAAACACCCCTTTTTTCCTAGACAAATTAGAGCTGTGCGAGTTTGTGATTCTGCTGGCAGGCTTACAAATCTTGCTGTACAGAGCTCACAGTGTTTTCTAATTTTTCTGTGTCATGATGTGTCTTGTATGACTAGGGTTGTTTCATTTTCATAGCAAAGCTATAATGATTTCATACTGATTAAGAGGAAATAATGCCAAATTCTGGAGCTTCTTTTGCTTAGATTTCAGGATGCTGTGCTACAAATGCCTCATCTTGTGTAAGAGAGGATGAAATGAGTTCCTTAAATTAATAAGCACACATGTGTTTGCCTATTGGCACATGTTTTGAGCAGTATTTGCACACGTGTATGCAGGCTGGAGTGCTTAGGCAATTACTGTGAGCTGCTCATGGTAATTGGTGATGTGATCTGTGATGGGTTCTTGGGTGAGGGAAGAGATGAAGATCTGACTCCATGTTTCAGAAGGCTGATTTATTATTTTATGATATATATTACATTAAAATTATACTAAAAGAATAGAAGAAAAGGTTTCATCAGAAGGCTGGCTAAGAATAGAATAAGAAGGAATGATAACAAAGGCTTGGGTCTTGGACAGACAGTTTGAGCCAGCTGCCTGTGATTGGCCATTAATTAGAAACAACCACATGAGCCCAATCACAGATGCACCTGTTGCATTCCACGGCAGCAGATAATCAATGTTTACATTTTTTTCTGAGGCCTCTCAGCTTCTCAGGAGGAAAAATCCTAAGGAATGGATTTTCCATAGAAGATGTCTGCGACAGTGCTCTCCTGCGCCATGAGCATGAGCAGCCCTTTGTGCTGCAGAATCTGCAAGTCCCCAGCACAGTGCCTGGAGCCGAGCAGGGCAGTCTGAGTGCTGTGCCCAGCAGGACAGGGAGGAACAGAGTGTTCTGTGCGTTCTGTTCCCCTGTGGGTGAGGAGTCCCGGTGCTGCTGGCTCCCCACGCACCCTGCAGGCCCTGGAAGGCCACCAGGTAGACAGCTGTTGGGCTTGCACAGCAGACAGCCAGGCTGACAGTACATCAGAGAGGAACTGGGCACGTTTACAGGAGAAACCCATCAAAAATACATTGAAATCAACACATTCCCACCAAATGTTTTGATTTTTACATGTGGAGTGTTTTTCCATCAGAAAACCCACTGGAATGTTTCCAGTCTTTTTTTTTCTTTTTCTTTTTTTTTTTTTTTTTGTACCCACTCAGATTCTCTAGCAGAACCAAAGTGAAAGTAATCATCGTTTAGTGAGTCTTTTCTGTGATAAAGTGTGAGATGCCTTAGAGGGAAATTCTGTGAGCTGCAGAACAATGATCCTGTTTGGTATCTCTGATAATCAATCCCCTTGCAAGATTTCAGTATCTCTTAGTGGCCACTTTGCATGCTCAGTTCCAGAACTTTACCCCATAACTGATGAAACGTGTTCTGATCAAGCTGGATGTGCATCTCACACTGCATAGGTGACTTAACAGAAGAAATTTCATGTGTCACAGCAAGAAATTAGGTTCTCCAGCCCTCAGCATACCACAAGTTATTTACAGAATTTCAATTTAATCAGTGTGATGTGGATGTTTATGGGGGTTATCTTCATCTTAGACTATAAGTGAGGAAGACTTGAAGGAAAAAGCTGCCAACAATTTACTGCAAATATGTGAAAGTCAAAGGAAAAAAGACATGATGTAAAGGACATTTTCCAGAGTAAAAGTCTGAATGTATTTATCTCCTTGCCCCCACTTCAGGTGGACTTGAATTAGAAAGCTTTGCAGAAGGATGGGCATAAAGAGGAGGGGTTCTTGCAAGATGAAAACAAACACAAAAAGACAGATGAAAAGGGGCAGGAACTGAGCCACCACCACCCACAACTGCATCCAGGAACCAAGTTCAGCCTAGCTGGAAATTCCAAGGGGCAAATTGGGAGTGGGGGGCAGTGGGTAAAGGCTTGTGAGGAGCACCACAGCCTGCAGGGTTTCTCCTTTCTCTTCTTTCCCAAATATAAAAGCCAGCAGCAGAGGGAGCAGAAAATCTTCCCCAGGCTCAGTGCTCTGGAGGAAAATATTATTTTCCTCCCTGTAATGCACCAGCTGAAAAGCTGTTTTTCTTCTCTAAGTTGTAATTATGCATGCCAGTGTTACAGCACACACACCAGAGCCTGACTGAAATGTTTTGGCACCAAGCAGTGTGACAGGATGTCACTTTGGCAGGCTCTGTGCTCCTTCCAACCAGGCTGGGGCACTCCTGGTGGGCACAGAGGGCTGGGATGGGACCACCCCAAATTCCAAATTCCCTCTGATTTTTAGGTAAAATTATGGTTTGGCATCAATATAAATTCCTAAAATTAAATTGTCTGGTTTTGTTGAACTTCTGTTTATGGAATTAAATGAAAATCCAGGATAAGATAACGTAGTGTGCCAAGAACCCCCAAGTACAGTTATAACTGAGGTGACTGTGAAGTTTTTTATAAAAGTACTTGCTCACTTCAATATTGAATGTTTGATTAAGGTTCAGAGCCACAGTTTGGGTGTGGGGCAGTGGGGTTACAGTGTGGCTTTTCCAGAGAGGAAAGGCAGAGACTGTCACTTTTATTAACTCCAGTCCTTGAATCCCTGTGCCTCAAGCCCCACAGATGTCTAAGTTGGAGAATTCCAGTTTGCAATTACTGCTATCAGATGAGAGCGAGCTGCAGTGGATTTCAAATCCAATGAACAAACATTTTGATGTGAATTCAGCAAGTGTGAGGGTCATGTTTAACCCAGAATGTTTTTTCCTTTCACTTTTTCCCAGTGTTGTTTTGAGGTTTGGCTTTTTGTTCCGAGATATTTTTTTTTTGTCACAAAGGCAGTAGAAAGTGAGATTTTTTTTTTTCCCCCTTCTTGGAAAAAGTGTTTTCTTTCAGAAGAAACATTTAAGCTTTCAGCTAATTCCCAGGGATACAGAGGGATATTCTGCAATAAGCTTCCCTCCAAGAAGAGGTTGGCTGCTGCCCTGACATTAAGAGCTGCAGGATTCCTTGGCTGTGGGGAAAATGAGATGGTCCAGCTGATGGAGGTTATGGCTGAGCCAAGATGACTCAATTACCTCGGTGTGCTGAGCAGCCATCCAGGGGCCAGCAGGGAGGAGAAGTGCCAGGGCTTGTGCTCTGACAGAAAACAGCTGCACAGAGCTGGGGATGGAGCTGGGGACGGAGCTGCCATCACCAACCACGTGCTGCAGTGCTCACTTTGGTTCTCTCCACCAGGCTGGAGCTGCTGCCCTTGGAGCTGCTCTGTTTTCAGCTCTGGTGGTGAAAACCTGCAGGAGGCATTTGCAAGGCCTCTGTTTTCCCAGTGCCTTCTCCACTGTTTGTCGGGCAGGGCAGGAATTCGGTGGTTTGCTGTGGGATCTCAGCACCTCAGGATGGAGGTGCAGAGTGGCCGAGAACACCCTTGGGGGGCTCGGGAGTCCTGGAATGTTGCCAGAAGTGTCTGGTGGCTGGACTTTGATCCTGCACAGGAGACGAGACCTGTATGAGGACTGGGAAGGTTTCACTGGGTGAATGGTGAAGGGATAAGTTAGTTAGAGTGTAAAACACAGGGTTTAGGATTTCGGTACAGGGGGGTCTAAAGAAGTAAGATGGAGGAATTGGGGCGTGTCCTGTCCTTTTTTTCTTCTTCTTAGCCTCCATCTTCTGTGGTGATGGTGGCACTTTGGGATTGGTTATTACTAAAAGTGCACCGGTTAATAAGGGTAGAAGGTATTGGGGAGAAATGATAAATATTGTACACGTAACTTCGGGTATAAAGATAAGTGACCGCCCCGGGGGCTTGCAGTGTGCCCATGGCTGGCTTGCTGTGCAGACCTCTGTCGGACTGAAAGAAAATCTTTTAGATAAACAATTAATAAACACCGAGACCGAGACAAGATCAGAAGTCTCTCCTCGTCCTTTGAAGCGTCGGCTCTTCAAGGCCATCCCTGGGCCTTTCCAGGCCACCTAAACAGCACAGAAAACTTACAGTTTGCTGAGGTGACACAGGTGCAGGTGGCCTTTGGCGCTGGGCAGCAGCAGCACAAACTCTGGGAGCTCGTGCCAAACATCAATGGGTCCCCCACAGAAGGGATTTGAACTGCCCTGTCCTCGGGGATGGTTTCCCTCTCTGTTGTGTGGACTTGAGGCAGGCTGTGCAATCCTGGCTCTGACTCACATCTGTGGGACTCAGGGCTCACCCAGAACCATCTGCTGCCTGAAGCTCACAGTGGTTCCATTCTCTGCAGGATTTCACCTCCTTTGGTTTGTTTTCTGGGCAGGATACAGGCATCTCACAGCCCTTTTATCTCTTTGTACTCAGCCTTGAAATCATTAACGCACATTTCTTCTGACTTCTTGTGCAACCTGAACTTTTTGCATCTTTTGTCTCATAAATTTAGCAGGAAAAAAATCCCTCTTATCCCCTGTACATAGCTCTTGGCTGAAAAGCCTTTTTGCCCAACTGCTGTAGAAGAAAAATAACAAGTGGGTGATTATAATTAGTCCTGAGCTAATTACATGAAGTGGTGTTTTTATTTTTACCTGTATGTTTCAACAACTGATTGCTTAACCATAAAGCCATCAAATCTGGTTTAGGGTGAAAAATTGCCTAACAGAACTCTGGAATTATAAAAGGAAAAAAAAACAACAAAACAGTAATCTCACAGTTCCGCCTCACTTCCATGGGAGTTATGATTTTCACTTTCCTTTAAAAAACAATTCACAATTACAGGTGGAAAACAAAGAGTAAAGCATTGCAGTTCACTAAGCTGAAAAAAGCTTGAAAATTAAGTTATTACTTGACACTTTTAAAAATTTGGATCTATGTGACTAAACAGCACAGGGGTGCTTTTTTCACCAGCCTAAATTTTCTTATCTATCTTTGAAAGTTAGCACCGACTTCCCCTTACCAGCTCTGCAAAGCCTGGCATTCTGTCCAGTAAAATATCCCTGTGACTTGGTGTATTCATGGTAAGAAAGAAAGGATCTTTTCCTTCCACCCCATCTGATGCTAAACCAGTGCTCCTATTTTCAGATTTCCAGTCCATCAATCTAGCCCAGCCATTGTTAGCGCCTTCCTTAGTTTCAGATATTCAAATAGTATTCAGCTAAACTTTGAGCAAGTGAGATTTTCTGCCATCCTTCTCTCTATCCCTGCCTCCCAAGCAGGTCTTTCAGAGGCCAGTCTGAAAAGGGCATTGTTAAAGTGATAACAGCATTCAGGTTTGCCTTTGGTGGGCTGCAAGGCCTGAAAGATGACTCTCAGTGTGAGAAAGAAACTTTTGTGTGTCAAATCATTTTGGATCCATGCTCCTGCAATGGCTTTAGGATAGCATTTGTCTCTGCAGTGTCTAACTTTCTTCTGCAGTCAATAGATGCCAAGTTTCGCAGCGAGCTGCATTTGTCTCTACATTCTCATTAACGTGATGGATGTTACATAGGTGTATTTATGCAATTCTTCTTGATCTTGTTTTTGTAGTAGTCTGTAGAGTATGGTATCATTACTCTAGGCTTTCACGTAGACACCTTTGCCAAGAAGATAAATACTGGCCTTAATCCTGAGCACAAACATCTTTTTCAGCTGCCACTGTGCTCCTTTTGCATACAGGGCTATTGAGCAGGTTTGCAGTCCTGCCTATGAGCTCCAGGAGTAGCCCATGAATCCCACCTGACAGAGATCTTCCACAGCAAAAGGAGGTTTGTATAGATTTAGGAATGGCCAAATCTTTTTCCACTTTTCCTTGGTATCTTCTGTATCTTTGCAAGTGCCTGCTGGTTTAAATTTTCACAGTCTAACATAAACAAGGCACAGGTGTCAAGAATTTTATTCCACTGCAAGCAGCGAGTGAGATTAGGCATTTATTATTTACAAATGTTTGGGATGTGCTTGCATCCTTTGGTACTTTGCTGCTAGTGGAGGAATAAACAGTCTTGGTGAAGTGGATCAGTTTAGAACCCTGTATTAACCTCTGCTTGTGTGGTTTGACAAGATTCACCATTCTCTCTCTTCATGATGGCAATAAAATCAATACTTAGTCAAATTCCATAATAGTACAATTAAATATTTTCCATCAGTGGACAGAGACACATGCAAGTTTTTCTTTTAATTGCTGAAGAGTTGCCCCATTATGCAGGAGAATTGCTGGGTTTCAGTGGTGAGTGGAAGAGCCTCATTTGTGGGAGGGTAAAAAACTCTGACCTCAACCCAGAGAGAGGGGTGATGTCAGTCCTTCATGGGCCAGGTGAAAATCCATTTCCTTCTTTCCCCTGATCTTTAGGTTGTACTGCTCCAGTGGAAGCTTCTTTTGGCTACCTTTAGACTTGCCATGTTGCCAAAAATCCCTTTTGCTACAATAATGTTAATTACTAAGAGAATCAAAGGGCTTTGGAGAGTCACTTCTCCATTTTGTTGCAAGCTTGTCAATCCAGTCTGGCTTTTTAAATTTTATTTGTTTTTCTAATCTGGGATGTTTCCCTGCATATAAAACAGTGCAGTTTTTAAGGAGTTATTTTTCAATAATCTTGTTTCCAGATAAAAACATCAATTATTAAAAATCAGTTCTGAAATTAAACAGATACTTGTCTGACATTATGCATGTGATTATGGCTGTGCATATAAACATCACCACTGGGGCTGTATACTTACACTGAATCATACATAAATATTTGTAACATGCATTTGTGCAACACAGGATAACTTCATAGCAAATTTCAGACATTGAAACAAAAATCATTAAATGGATACAGAAACGACAAAGCTTAGGAAAGAATAAAGAAGCAGATGCAATTTTCTGTATATTTTTGAGTGGTTTAATTGTATATGTATATTGTCATTCTGTGAGACCTGGAACTTTTTAATGAAAGTTCAGAACTATGCAGTATCTAACTTTGGAGTGAAACCCAGCTGTTGTGAAAATTGCCATAATGATGACAGATGATAAATGTGGGTATTTCACATATCACACATTCTATGTTGAGCATTTTTATTTAAATTTTGATACTAAAAGAATTAATAATCAGGTAATACTTCAAATTTTTAACCGAAAAATGAAAAGATGAAAAGTCACATCACTTCATAGCAGATTGGGAGAGGAGAAAAGGGGAAGAACCTCAGGTCCCCTGTAAAATCCAAAGGCAGAAAGCTGAGAGAAAACTCTAAAAGTTGAACACATCTTGCTTTCTATCTGTAGGTATAACAATGGCATATGAGATTTTTATTAAACTCGTGATAATTGTGGAAGAGATGGTGAAGTACGCTTAGTTTTTAAAATCTAATTTGACTTTTTGCTGCCTGCCTGGCCCAGCACAGCTCAGGGAAATGTCACCTGTGGTGTTCCCAGGCTGTTCCTGCAGCAAAGCCCACCAATATTTTCTTGGCTGTTTGAGCACAGCAGGACTGCACCCCTTGCTGAGGATCCTCTTGCCTCATGAAGTCTGCAAAGCTCCACATTTGTGCTGCTTTTGGCTCCAAAATGTCCTTTCTGGTGCTGTCTGTGCTGTGCTCCATTGTACCCAGCAGAAATGCCCCAAATCTTCATGCCTAGAAAGAGAGGGCAGGGGGAAGGAGAGATTTTGGTGCTCAGATTGCAGCATATCCATAATTCTACAGCCATCTATGGAGAGTATTACAATTTATTGACCAGTACTTCATACTGAAATACAAATACCAGCAAAACAGCATTTCTCAGATTTGGGAAAGCATCCATTAAGTTTAATTTGGAATAGTGTACAGTTGAGAAAATAGCGTGGTAAAAACTTGGGCTTTTCATAACTGTCCCTGTGTGACCAAGTAAAAATGAAAATTATTTCCTTCAAGTCAGGGCTATGCAAACATGAAACACTTGAGCTGCTTCCTTTACTGGAGCCTCAGTAAGCAGATGGTGCAGGCCTGCCAGCGAGTGCTGCCCATCCCAGGTGATATTTCAGCAAGAAAGATCTGTTAGTCAAGAACATTCTCTTTGCAGTCTGTGGGGAGGAGATTTATAGAGCAGTGTGTTATGGGACTGCTGATTTCTGAAACAGAAGATGGCCTTTTTATTTATTCGTTTGGGATTCTGCTTTTATAGCTTTGCTCTCTGGCTCATCTTGGTGCCTTTCAGTGGAGCTGAGGCTCTGGAACAGATACACTTTCTGAATAAGACTGTCTGGTTAGGTTTTTTTTATTTTTAATACTTATGATGGCACTGAGATTTTTCTTCTCAGAAAAACACACGTATTCCTTTTTGCTGATTTATTTCCGACTTCTGCTGTCATAAGGATTTTCCCAGGACATTTGTTGTTCGCTCAGTAATTTAAACTTTGTGAATTTCTTTAAACTTTGTTTAAGTTAAATCCCAGTGTATTTTCCTCTGAATAATTTTTAGCTCTCAATCCCCGAAAAACATTTGGGGTTTTATTTATTTATTAGCTGCTATCTGCTTAGTTCCACTGACAGTTCCCCAGCTCTTGCTAACAGCCCCCTGGTCAAGTGTCCTTGGAGAAAAGCAGACAAGGTATTCTGCACTAGAATATTTTTGAATCTGGAAGCACACTCATAGGTTTGAAAATTTAGCATTCTAGGGAATGACTCCTGCAGAAGTTATTTGAACATGCTCTGTTCTCAATGCCATTTTCCAGGTCCTTGATGCTGCAGAGTCTCCATTTAGTGCACCTCCACTGGTGGGAAACGCTGTGGCAAGGCTCTGTTAGCATTTTGGTCACGTAGGGGAGAGACAATTTTGCAAGCAGGAGGAAGACTTCAGTGGAGAAAGAGCTCCTCTAATGTATAACTTATTTGAAACACAGCAGTCAGGACAGCTCCATTCTCCCTGCTGTAAAAAAATTCTGCATGTGTTTGACCCTGACTCTGCTTTGATGCAGGTGTGCCAACAGTGAACTTGACAGGGAGTCTTAATACTGTTATTAGAAAATGTTATTAATAATCAAATCTGGCTACTGAATTATGTTCCAGTTGCTAAAATCTTGCAGCCAGTATGGCACAGCCAGATGTGTATTGAATGTCAGTGGAGAGGCTCCAGTCAAATTTGCTCACTTGGAGCTTGGTCTCTTCTTATTTCTCCCTGGATTACCCCATTCAGGGATGCAGAGGCAGATCCCCTGTGTGCTCCCAGCTCTCCCAGTCAGCATGGACCACTGGGCTGCAGGACTGCAGGGGCACATTGTTTGTGTGATGAGAAAAGGAATTCCATCCTTCTGGGCCTTAGATGGTTGGTGTGAGTTTATGCTAAACCTTACACTGGGTGGCATCTTTGATAAACCACGAGAATTAAAGAAATGAGAGAAAACATTCTGTAGGAATTAGTGAAGTTTATGAAACCCACTTGTCCTCACATCCTCGTAATTCTTTTATGGAGGTAACCCAAGGTCTTCCTCCAAGTTGTGGAAATAATGTTTCCTCAGAGCCTGGCAGAGCTGGGGAAAGTTATGAAAAACTCAAGGGAGGGCAGGTGGTCACAGGACAGTGCCAGTTTCACACTCAGCTTTCCTAACATGGTGCAAACACAGCACAGGAGCAACAGCTGTGCAAAACTTGTGTTGATGAGGAGAGGCAGATAATGGTAATGGAGATAAGACCTAAGTTTTTTAGAATGGGAACATTTAGAGGTTTGTTTTTTGAGTTTCTTTTCTTTCCTGTGTGTACAGGAAGACAGAGGTTAGGTGTTAGGTATTTTAGGAAAAAATGAGTGGTGCTGTGATAGGGTTTGGGCGTCTTGCCTCCTGAAAATGCTGACTTTGGAAATAACGTGGTAGAGATGGTTTCAATGGTATAAGAAAAGATTACAAAATCACTAGTTAAAGTAATTTTCAGGAACTCTACCACTCAGTATAATTGCATAGTCTTAAGTAGAAATTACTATAAATGCATGCTAATATTAAATAATTTTTTTTTTTTTCAATTAAGCATACTCACAAATTGAAAAGCCACCCAGGACTGCTTGAGTTATCTTTTGGTTTTGTGATCACAAGTGAAATATCTGCTTTTTCCCAAGCTTGTGAACTGGGTGCACTGAGATGTGCAGGGTCACTGTCCCTGTAAATGGCAAATAGGCTTCATTATATAAATATACAATGAAGTTGGTGGGGGTATAATATTTAGAATAATCCTGAAACACGTGCTGATAAGTGAGAACACAGGTGTCCCCAGAGCTCATGGCTGTGGTGGTAAGCCAGCTATGACTCCTCTGAGCTGCAGAGGTGCCTCTGTTCAGAAAGCAGAAGGTGGCTGGAGTTGGCATCTCCAGAAATAGAATTGTCAAAGCCTAAAGGTACCAGAAAGGTGTGCTTGACATAAACCGAGATCACTATCTGACCCTTCCCATCAATAAAAGGAACAAAGCCACACTCCATAACCACATTTTTCACAAGTCTCCTTTGCTGTGCCATCTGTGCTGCCAACTGTTCTTCTACTGTATATCGTCTGCCTGAAGAAGCACTAAGCAGGTGTGGCACATGTTTGGCTCCTTCCTGCTTTGCATGTGTAATGTAATTATGTTTGACAGACTTGGTTTGATTGAGAGAAAACTATGAATTGGATTAAATGTTTTTTGTTTAGACTTTATTAGCTAAAGATGCCATTGCATAATTAATTTGTGAATAAGCAGCAATCTTGCAAATGAGGCAGTGAATCAAAAGCACAGGCAGACATTATAGCCTCTTCTCAGGATGAGTTTACACATTTCTTATTTGTAGTATTCATTAAAAATACATAAAGGAAGGTTAACAAAACATTGCAACAAAGAACCACAAGCAAACTAGTTAGCCACAGAAGCCTTCATAAGTCACAAAACTGAAAGCAAGCCAAGTCAAAACCATGAGCCTGAGCTAGACAGTGAATGCTTTAACAATATTTGAGTTCTATTTCCAGGTCTTTTCTGTTCCAATCCAGTGCTTTGGAGTAAGGATGTCAGTTGAACCGTACAATTTTAGCCTCAATGTAGAGAATTTAAGAATATTTTCTTAACTGTAGCAAAATCTTTAGACTGAACCTCTGAATTTTTACTTAGAGAAGATGCTACTCTTTGCATGTTGCTCTTGGAGAATGGAAAGTGGCTGGTTTAATTTCTGTGCCTCAATATATTTACATCTGTTTTTACTTTGAGTTTAGGTCATACAAACCACAGTACTGAGGGAGAAAGTGAAGGAAATGTGTAGGATGCAGTGGTTTGGCTTAGAGCACCCTTTGTGTGTTGTTTCTCCCTTGAAGCCCTGCCTACACCGTGTCCCAGGCAGGGCTGGGGCACAGCCTGAGCTTGGCTGTTCTTGCACATGGCCAGGGGCTGTGGGGACACTGCTCAGGGACAGGATGACCTCTTGGTGCCAGAACCCCAGCGCCTGGTTGGGTTATTTATGATGAATCCGTGTTTCTTATTGATTTCTCTGCCTGCTTTCTCTTCAGCCAATGCTCGTCTTTGAGCGTGGGCTCCTTGTCCTGTCCTGTGACATTTCCCTCTCAGCACTGTCACTGTCACACGTGCTTCACACCTTCCCTTTGGGCACAATGCACAGCTCATCTCAGGTCACCAGAAATCAATGCATCTAGCTCAGATATGCAAGGACATTTCCACTCCAGAGTACCCAAATTTTAGGCTTTACTTGCGCCACTCTCTATAGGTTAAAGTGAGGGTGTCCTAAGGTGCTCCTTAAAATAGGAAAGCTGAATTTTGTGCTTCCTTCTATTAATCTTTTCATTTCTGTTTCTCAGTGGTAGGAGCAAACTTAGTAAAGGCAATTTTCATGTATTTATTTGTTGTACTGTAATAGTATAAATATTGATTTATAGCTACTGGTAATGTTGAGGTACTTGGTCCTAACAGCAATCTGCAAATGCTCCCATAAGTCAAATATAAAAACAGGTCCTCTGAAAGGGTGGCTTAGGAAGCAGATTAATTTACCAAGAATAGCACACCAGCCATAAAATGATTTATGTTTATTGTTTGCATTATTTTAGTTGAACTTATTCCTTTATGGCAGCACGTGAGAGCAAATTCACCAAAGCTGGGTGAGAGAGGGCAAGGAGATTTTTCCAGAACAATCATCCTCAAATGCATCTTCTGGGGTAAAGGAGTGGAGGAAGCAGGTTGGAGATTTTTTGATGGATTTAGCCATCTCAGTTCTTCCTGCTGTCTCTTTTTCAGTTCTGTGTGAAGCATTGTGCTGCTCCTGCTTCCCAGCAGTGTCGTGTTTCTTCTCTCAGGAGCAGCAACCGCAATCTGGCAGGACAGAAGATCGATGCAGGGTTGTTTAGGAAAAATTTTTCTTTTTTTTCCAAATGAAGTTACTTCCTATCCTTTGCCAAGGGTTTATGGAGTTTGTAAGATAGCTGATTTTTATTCTAATTCTTTGGCCACTGCTCAAACCCTGCCTTTGGTCCAGCTCTCTGTGATTATTTTCTTCTATGCAGCACTTTGAGACTTGAACATTCATGCAGATGTATTACTTTTGTTACTCCAGATAATGGGTTTTTCTTCATTACATCTCCTTTGGATTTTTCCATTAATTCCCATCCATCTTGGATCTTTCAGAGAAGATGCTCAGAACATTAATATTATGACTAGGCTGTTGATTTTTCCCAATACTTTAATCTTATTTCAGGAGTTCCATAATTCTTAAACACAGTTTTCTCTCCTTTGTGATTTTTTTTTTTTTTATTGCAGAATTCCTCTCGTTGTTTGAGTTTCAACTCACTCCATTGCTTTTCAAATCCCTCCAGCCTTCCCTCAATTTTATTTACCTTACTCTCAAAGGAAGCTGTGGAAACTTGAAGGTTATCGATTTTTAAATGAAGAGATTGAAGATGTTCTTTTACTGAGGCATCTTGTCAAGTGTTTGAAGGTGGAGAGGCTGCTCTGGGTGCGGGAGATGATGTTGTGTCTGCAGGGTGAGGTCACTGAGGTTTAATTCTATCCCTGTGCTTGTCCTAAAAACCTGATTTTTTTGGGGTTGTCTGTCAAACAGTGCTGTGCCACTTGAGGAGACTGTTACCAGAGGGTTTCAGACAGCTGTGGGTTTTTAGGCTGGTGAATATGTGCTGACAAACCCCAAAACAAGGGTGTTGGTGCTGCCCAAAGCCAGTGTGGCAGGGTGTGCCTCTGCTCAGCCTCTCACCTCCTCAGCTGGTCCAGAAATGAAGTGGGAGGAGGCAGAGAATCACCAAATAACAGTTGGGAGCACCATGAGAGGAAAATGCCTTTGATAAAGAAGGGAGTTTATCCTCCTGTTCACCAAGTTGAAAAAAAGTGTGCTGGACTCACAGTCCATTCATTTAACAAGCTGGTATTTTCTGCCCTTTGCTTCTTTCTCTGAGGCTCTGAGCTTGAATCAGGATCCTCTGAGCCACAAATAACCCAGTGACTTTCCCTGTCTCTTACCTTAGTTTTGCATCTTTCTTTCAATAATGAAAAGTCACTATTCCAATGAAACCATAAAGCCTCTGGCCTTTAGCCATCAGATCTGGCAGTTCAGTAAATCATAAATGCCCAGCACCCCTCTGAACAGCTCCATTTCTGCCACCTTCTTGGGGATTTAATCCCCACTGGAGATTGTATGCTGTCGTTAGTAATGGATTTTCTAATAGTAATGGGAGAGGCTGGGAGAGATGTGAAATGTTTTGTGGTGGGGCCAGGGCACACTGAAAGGGCACCAAGCCTTTCCCAAAACATTGCAATTTGACTGATGGGCAAACTTGTCGTCTGGACATGGCATTATTCAACTTCCTTTGTGTTTTTTGAGGAAGACCATTAATATTTCCAGCCCTGCTATGCAGAGTACCTTCCCCTTTAGAAGGGCAGTTCTTGTGGCACACTGACCTCTCTATCACCACTGGCTGGCTCTGAACGAGGGATTTCCATCAGAGAGCCTGAGCAAAACTCCCAAAAAGGGGGCTGCTAGGGAAGTTTGGATTTGGTAGCAAATATTACAGTATATGAGTATTTGTATTTAAAATAAATGTATCAGTGATGCACAGAAGTGAGACTGTGTGTTTAGGGAAGTGCTCTGTGGTAGAAAGCACTGGCTGTTCTCTGGAGGGAGAAAAAAAACACATTAGAAAATTATCCTGATGGCTTTACCATTGATGCAAAAATCTTCCTAGATGCCAACCTCTTAATTTTCATTTTTTACTTTTATTTTCATTCAATGCTGTATCCATGTTGGAGCTTCAAAACAATGTGTTTTAAATTTCCTAAGGAATGATGAATCTACAGCAGAACCCTCTTGTAATGAATGGTTTTCTTACGTGCTTCTAATCTCTTTAATGTTCTTCAAATAATTTTATCTACTTCTGTTCCCAACCAAAACTTTTGGATCAAAGTAGAATTGATTACTTCAGAAAGGAACATAATTATTCACCTGTGTGTTTTACAATAGGTGTTGCCTTCTAAGTTTCTTTGATTCTGCAAATTTTGTGTCACTTAAGACTTAAAAGAGAGTCTCTTCCATCTGCCACAGTTTGCAAATAGCTCCACCGAGTTCAGCATGCAG
This sequence comes from Ammospiza nelsoni, assembly GCF_027579445.1. Taxonomy (NCBI): domain Eukaryota; kingdom Metazoa; phylum Chordata; class Aves; order Passeriformes; family Passerellidae; genus Ammospiza; species Ammospiza nelsoni. The sequence goes on along the minus strand of NC_080649.1, from coordinate 11,733,827 downwards.
CATCTTCCTCATGTGTAACATTATCAAGCTTTAGACCATGCTGATTAGTAAAGTATTAAATGCAACACTTGTGACTTATATTACATGTGGCAAAAAAAACTCACCAAAAAAAAAAAAACCAACCAAATAGAACCTAACCAAATGAACCAGCTATGAAAAGTAAATATCTAGTTTATTTACTGACAAGAGTAACACTGAGAGCCTCCTGAAGCTGTTAAAGTTCTGGAAGATAAGGACATTTTTATTTTGAAGTAACTTATTTGAGGCATGTTTGTAATGCTGTAGGCTGGGATTTTCAAAGCAGCACAGAGAAGTCAGACAGCAGGCTCTCATTGCACTTCAGCAGGGTGATCTGAAGAAATGAGTTTGAGAATATCTCTGGAAAATGGAGATTCACTAGGTCTAGAGGGAATCATTCTGGCAGTGTCTGAACATCCTTTTAACAGGGAAGAAGAACCAGGGCACTTGGAATTTGGAAATTGCTCTGACAGCACTGGCTGCTGGTTTTCTGCACCTCTTCTGGTCACTGGCAGGAGGGCACTGACTTCATCCTTTATTTCCCCCACATCTTTTCTGTGTTTTATTCCAGAGGAAGTGACCCACAACAGCAGTCAGGGTTACCTTGGTTATCTGAGATGCTGTGTGGTATTTTTAGAGGAATTAGTGGATAAGCAGAAGAGGAGGGTGGAGGGTATGTTTGTTCTGTACAACAGATATACATATGAGAGACAGAGAAGAATTATCTGAAAATAGATTTTATTTTCTTCCCTGCTCATCTGAGAACTCCCTGTCTGGATGTAGTTTTCTGTCTCTTCTCCCATTAGCAGGAGGTTAGCAGAGGTTTCAAGTGGGAGTGAAGACCAGTGGTGCATTTTCTCCATAGAAAAAAGGGTTATACTGTGTTCTGACTAAATAATAATGGCTTTTTTTTAGACAAGAAATCAGTATATATGGAATAATAAAAAAACTTCTGTTTTGATGTGCAGCAGTTGGAGTTTTCCCCCTCAAAGTGTGCTTTTGCTGTTGGTCATAGTATCCATCTCAGTGAAACTCTGACTATTGTGTTCAGTTATGATCTCCTGGGGCATTAAAACCTACAGAAATCTTCCAGACAGTTGAAGTGCATTTCCTCGTTTAAAAAAACCCACCAAAACTTATCTGTGCATCTGTTTCAAACAAGTTTTCTAGCTAATAAAATGTGTGTAAAAAGTAGAATGGCTGTTTTTGCCCAACAGTTTGTTATTTTGCTTTGTCAAGCCAATCTTGTCCCATTCTACACAACACAAATACAATAGGTCAGGTTCTGCTGTCAGGATGCTTTTCCTGGATAGACTGGACATTATATGTTCCATGGAGATTTTTTTTTGTTGTTTTTTCTGGTGGCTGAATGAAAGCCAGGATGTTATTGTATCACTTCATATCAAATTACGTTGTCACATAATGATATAATTGCAGAACGCAAGCAGATGCAAATGTTATAGTGCAATAAAATGTCACAACTGAGAACACTGTTTATAATTTCATTTAAAAGTTTGTTTGAGACTTGGTAACACAGTTGGAATATGAGTTTCAGTATGCCTGCACTTGTCTTCAATCAATGTATTTTTAGAAAATAATTTTAGATATCAGTGCCCCAAGTGTCCAAAATACTGCAGAGGTCTCCACTCCAGGAGTTGGAGTGAGTTCCTCAGTGAGGACTGGTTTGGGCTGGGGGAATTTCCCAATGGGAATGAGAGATGTCATTGAGTAACTTCCAAAATGCACTTTGTGTCTAGCAAATCACTGCACCATAAACTGCATTTTCATCTGTCAAATTGACCGTTGTTGGAAAAGAAAAACGTGGTGCATTAGGAAAAGTTAAATGTGAAATGCAAAGCTATAAGGAGAATTTATACTTCTATTTTTTCTCAAAAGTCTATAGAAATAAAATTGTAAAACCAAACTTTCTTTCCCAAAAGTGGCCCCCAAGTTCCTTTTTACAGTTTAAGTGTTAAGACTTAAACTAATATTTCCTTTCAATTGTTCTTCCAAATGGCTTATTTTAATTGATGTGACTGCAAGTGAAAAACCTTTGAATTTACAGATATTTTAAAGGATATGATCTCTTTAAATTTTTCTCTCACCATCCTGTCTGCATTCATTACAGGCAAATCAATGAAAATTGATAAACCCATGATGGAAAAAAGGAATGTATTTGTATTCATTACAGGGGATCGGAGATAATAATAAAATGAAATGTTGTTATAGTGAGATATAAACCCAACCTAAGGAATTGTTCAATATGTGAATAGCAAGATACATTTCATTACTGTGATATGGAGCAGCTTGATAGCGGAAGCCAATAATTTAAAAAGTCTCGAGCACAGGGTTATGCTGACTATCCAGTTCAATACGTTAATTGACAATAAATCCCGCTTGCCTATAAAAAGCACTTGACTAGTCATTTTCAAGATGGTCATGATTTTTTATGATGCGGAACTTTTAATTTACAGGGATGATAAAAATAGATTTACTTTCAGCCACTTGTATTTGATTTAATTACCTAATCAACTATAAATCATCTACTATTGAAAAAGTAATTTAACAGAGATGATATTTTGTCGTCATTTTTTTCTTAAGTAGGAGAGAGTCTTTTGTGAAGGAAGGTGAAATAGGCTTTAGAGGAATTTAAAAATTTTGTCCTTTTTGGGGAAGGGTTAGAAGTTCAGAGTGGAGAAGTTTTGATTTAATGAGTTTTGGAAAGACTTGTTTGTGGTTGCCTAATGTCCTGTTAAGAAAGCCAAGAGTAAAAAGCTCTCTCACAAAACCTGACAGATTACATGAAGAAATCTAAGCAGCTAAAAGGACATGGCGATTAAGAAAAGCCCACACTGAAAATTTGAAGGGAGAAGTGTGAGGTTTTAGAGAGAAAAGGTAACTATTTGATTTTCCATGTGCAGATACTTGAATTAAAGAGGCCAACTATATGCTGGGGAGAAAATATTTCCTCCAAATATTTCATATTTACTTCTAAAGCTTATCATGAAAAATATTGTGAATGTCATAAACTCATTAACCAGAAAGTGGCTATGACATCCCCAAAAACATGTTTACATAGTGCTGATAGTGCTTGAGATGAAAAGCTGTCCAGATAAAAAGTTTTTGGCGTATATTCAGAGAGGAGTTTTTGGTCAAACGAATAACAGGTGTCACACAGGGACTCAGAGATTAAAAAGTAAGAATTTATTCTAAAATTTTTTGCTGTTTGGTCTTCTTGTTTGAGGTTATTTTAAAAAACAGATAAGCACCCAAATTCCCACAAATGTATCTTCAAAATGTGTAAGGGGTGGTGAGAGGAAAATGAAATGCACAAAGAACAGGGGAAAAAATAGTGTAATAGTGTGGGATTATAAGAATAATAAAAGTTAAGAAAGTAGAGGAAGTAAAGATAGGAGCAGCCATGCCATTAACATTATGGACGAAGAAAAATCAATGCTAGAAAATATCTCCTGGAGAATTCGGGTCACTTTATGAGATGGGAATAAAGCCAGCTTCTATAATAAGGGTAAAAGAATAATGTAAAATAATGAAAACCAAGCTGGAAAGTGGAGATTTGAGACTGAATTACCCTGATAGCTAGAAGGCTTTATTAAATTTAAGGAAATAAACAGAAAGAAAAGTATGTATGTTAATAAAAATGTGTGTTTTCGTTATGGGTAACCACAGATTTTAAGCAAACTGAAGAGAAGGATACATTATAAATCCTATAGCTCTTTCCAAAGGGAGCTTAGGAACTTTGCATTTTAATTTTCACAAAGTTTTATTCCACAGTCTAATACCAATACAAAATTAAATCTGCCTTGCTCAGTGTTACTGTAGGTAAATGAAAATTGCTATATTGAGTTAGACTGGAATTCTTTACCTGAGGTGAGGTGCTTGGAAGGCAATATAAGGAACCCCGAATAGGATAATTAGGAGATAGCTTGCCTACACAAAAATGTTCTTTCCTACTCAGTGAGAGGTTGGGTTACAGAGATGGGAAGATTATGTTCTCTCCAATTGTTCAGGATTTCTTTTTAAGCCCCCCTTTTACTCAACTGAGTGTTAGAATTCATGGGATTTTAGAGCATTGATTCATTACATCTACTTCTGTATTCAGCCAGGGATGAGCTTGTGGATTACCAGGTTTGTTTCAGCTCCCATCAACCTATTTTTGGTCTGGGTCTGGATATTTATCTTCTGAGAACAGACTGATGACTTGATGGCATGTGTTAGCTTCCCCATGCCACAGAGCCAGTGCCAGCAGCTCCAGGATGGACATGCCACTGCCCAAGGCTGAAAGTGGTAATGCCACTGGATAAGAGATTTAAGAAGGGCACAAAAAACCCCTGGCAACTGCAGCTGGAGAGAGAAAGATCAGAGCAGAAGGAGGGGGAGGATGTGCAGCCCATGGTGAAGTCCCTGCTCCAGCCGGGGTCAAGCCACCACCCTCAAGGAGTCACTGGGCTTGTACAACCACAAGTGATGTTCCCAAGTATGCCCTAAGGTGCCAGGATCTACTCTAGAATTCACTAGCAGAAAGGAAGGGACAATGTGGCCTCTTTTGGTGGTTCAGACTGTTACCTGTATTCATTGCCTGGTTTATCCCTTACTTCCCTGGGAGCTCTTGACAAAAACCCAATTTATCTTACACAAATCATCCTTGGTGCAAAAAAGGCTTTCATATTAATTAGGATAGAATCCCTGAAAGGTGAAGGATACAGAAGTGGAGTTCACTGAAGGAAGCAGGAATGGGGTTGCCATGGGAGGAGAGTTTTTCATGTCCACAACTACTCTGAGCTCTCACAGGTGCATTTTAACCAACAACCTTTAGAATTCATGTCCATGACTATTTCTGAAAGCTTTTGCTAAGTTTCCCTGCTCCTGACCCCAGAGCTGGGAGCAGCTGCCGCCTGCCCAGGAGCAGGGACATGGCCAGGGCCTGGGAAGAGCAGCAAAGCATCCCCGTGGCAACAGCAACTCCATGAACACTCAGAAGTTCCTTCCCTTTCAACATTGATTTTGCATTTCTCTACTTTATCAGGTTAGATGTTTTAAAGACAAAACTTTGACTAAATTAATCCTGCTTAAATGACTTTGGAGAGGAAGAATAGTAGAAAAGAGCAGAAGAGAGAATAGGGCATCAGTAATAACTTTGGTGATTGCTTGTTTTGATGTATCCAGAGGGAAACTTTGTGTAAAATTCAGCCTTAAAATAGTCCCTTTCTCCCCAAATGTGCTTTGATACATGCCATTGAAGTGAGTTTTATAGCCTATCACGCTGATGTTGGTGGGGCGAAATGGTGTAATGTATAATAGCATAGCTGAGTCCTCAATTTTTGAGGTATTTCCACAAAGAATTCAATTTTTTCCAAATGTTTGAGGATCACTACTCAGAATTACACCAGAGCCTATCACAATCATTTACATTTACCCTCATTTCTACCATTTTCCCATCACTATCTTAACACAGGTATCCCCATCACACATCATCAGGCAGAAGTACTACAGAGGGACTTGAGTTTCCTTGAATAAGTGTAGGTCACAATATTTTCATCTTTTTAACTATTTGTTTCCAGGTATTTGGCCCTCAAAGGGCATTTTGCTTCCAGACAAAGGCTGTGAATTAAGCTGTGCTAAGCTGCAGCTGCTGCCATAGAGTCAAGACAGAATTTTGCTAGGAGTTTTCCTGAGAAGGACTGACTCTGTTCCAAATACCTGATTTTAGATGGAACTAGGTGTGAAATAAGATTAGATAACTGGGATTTGTTCTAACATAATAAATAACAGAGCTGTCTTTTTTTTTTTTTTTCCTTTTTTTTAAACAGAGAAGAAAGAAAAAACTGTCAGAATTATTTAGGAGCTGTTGGTACTAACAGCAGGGTAGAAAGAAAGGTCCTGTTCATTATTGTAAAAAGACACTGACTGCCTTTAAATAAACTCAGTCCTTCCTAAAGGCACTAAAGGCTATAACTTCTTTCTGTTATTACTGCAACTCCAAGTATAAATTAGGAATTGACCCAGACAGCAATTCCTTTTGTTTTAACCTTTTAGACCCTAAAAGGGTCTATCTTTTTCCTTACTCTGTGTTTGCCAAAAGCAGAGATTTATTATTTTTCACATAACGATCAGGACACCCTCTGAACAACCATTTAGGTTCCTTAGATTCCCTAATTCCCTCTCCCAGAGCGAGCCTGTGTGTCACATCTGTGGCGCTCCTAATGAGTCGCTAATGAGGTTTGCAAATGAGGAGGCGCAGGCAATGAGGTGGTGGCGATAGGAGGCTGATCTGGAGCAGGTTTGGGGAGCCAGGATTTGGCACTTGTAGGAGTTTAGTGACTGCCTCACCCCCTGCCCTTCTCCCCGTGCAGCTCCAGTGCCCAGAGCTTTGAGGGAATAAAGAAAATTCCTGGCTCTGAGTGCTGTGGTCCCCCAGCACTGCTTTGGGGACCCTACAGAGAGCAGGAGTCCTGCAGGTCACATCCCTCAGTTCTGCAGCTGAAAACAGAAAATAAAACCCTCACCCAAGAGTATGAGAACGCCTGATTTAACAAAATTAGTCTCACATTCAAAATTGATGAGGATCACATTTTGAATTGGGAACAGATGGAGAAGTGCTGAGCTTTGTCTTAGTGTCTATAATGCTTCTTATGCAAGAATGTGTTTTTATTTCTTATCATAGTTCACTTGAGTCTTATAATTCTGGTAAGATCCCCTATAAACAAAACAAGGCAATTCTTGAGTTTACAGTGTCTTCTGATATCCTCCTCTGAAAAACAGCAAGCCTGACTCTGTTCAAATGAAATATGAGCTAATTAAGATGAAAGTATTTCATGCTTTTCATTACTTATTTTGGTTAGTCAAAGTAATTTAACCCACTAAATCTGAGTTATCCTTCGCACTAAAACTGTGAAAGGTAGTGCAGAGAGTTGGTTAGCTGTGAATTCCTCAATTCTCAAGAAAAGAGCAAACCTGAAGGGATTAGAGTGTAAGGAGCTGGTGCACTTGTGCTAATTACCTGGTTTGTATTGCCATAGTGGATCAAATTAACCTTTTGGTGTGTGTCTCCTATGTAAAATGTGGAAGCTACATTACTGTGGGAACAGTGCACAGTCTGTAGTCATTACAAAACATGGCCATGGACCATTATTCAACATTTCTGCAAGTTAAGAAATAATTTTAATGTGCTTTTCCTTACTGCTTAAGCTGCTTACTTACCAAGTTCAATCTTCTTTCTGAAAAAGAGTCTTTATTTGTGAAAGTATTTATACAAAGAATACCAGCATTATTTTATAGTGACTTTCTAAAGAACTAGACAAGTCTATTTGAAGCTTTTCTTTGGTATTAACTAGATATTTTATCATAAGTGAGCAAGGCATTTCTGGTTCACTAGTCTTTTTGGCTTTCCTGAATGCACTTCAACCTCATTCACAGTTCAAGTCTATATAATCCTTATGCCTTTCATACTTTTAAATCCTCCACAGTGTTTTCTGTATATCTGACTCTGCTAATATCCACAGCACTCGGGTCTTAAAGCGCTCCCCTGAGCTTGTATAATTCTGCTCTAAGGGTGAAATACACATTTTCACCAATCCCTTTCCTGCTTATAAATAAGGGCAATGTTTTTTGTTAATACCAAGGGCCCTCTGACTTCAATTTTACCCTCTGAATCCCTAAATCCATTCCTTACCATGAAAGTACAAACCATAGCCTGGCCATTCATTTATTCTTGCTCTGAACACCAGTTATCAACTTGCTGCCCAGTTTTCTACATCTAAGTCTGATGTCACTTTGTTGTTTGCTGCTCTCTTCCTTCCAATACTTCCTCCTTGAACTTTAAATGAAAAGAGGATTTTTTTGACTGTAAATATGCAAGCAAACATGATAAAGGCTAGTCAGGTTATAACTTTGGTTCTGGATGGGTAAAGGTATATCTCAGTGCTCCAGGATAATATTTCACATTACACAGCTGTGCCATGCTGGATTTGTTGGGAATGATGGACTTATCTCTTCCTTGGTGCTTGGTGTATATATTGACTGTGATAAAGCACAATTGTAGTTACAGTGAAGTCTTCTATAGCTGAATACCTATTTTGGACAAATTGTGGATGTTTATCAAGTCCCTATCTTCACATGCTAGCTTGCAATTTTTCATGCAGAATAGGATAATGCATTAGGAAGGCCATGGGGCACAAATGTGCATTTAAAAAATGTATTGCAGGGCACTTTGCAAGGGTTTGGGCTGCTACAGAGCAGCCTTGTGGTGCCTCAGCTGCTTTGCAGCCATTGCAAATGGAAATGGGAGTTGAGGATGATCTGCAGCGGGTGCTAAAGCAACTGCAGAACAAAGCCTTGTGCTCTGCTCTGCTCTCACAGCTCAAGGCCCCTGCCTGTTCTGTCAGCTCCCTTTGCCATTTATTTTCACAGAAACCTGTTCAGCTTCAGGGAGCACCCTCTGAAAGCAGCCAGGTCTCCTCTTTTGCTATGCAGAATGTTCAGCAAATCTGTTACCCTCCATCTCTCACCCAAACACAAATTTCCCTCTCTGAGGTTAGAACGTTGTGTCAGAGCAGGAAAGCCTCAGCTAGATTGATTTATAAAGCTGAAAAGAAGACATCTTCTGCCCAGGCTCTGAGCAGCAGCTCTGTTCCTGGGGCTATGGTATTCCAACCCTGAAAGCACAGGGAGATTTACATTCACAAATTCTTCAGTGTTATCTGCACATCACCTTTCCAACCAAGGAAACAGAATATTTTAGCATGTTCTCAAGGCCATTATGTTTAAAGAAATTTTTTGTGATTTTTCTCTGTTTAGTTAGGGAGTTTATTTTTTTTTCTGGTGTCTTGAGTATGGCACTGACTATGCTAGTGGAACTCTGCATTGGAATATGCCTGATTACCTCTGTTAATTCCTCTTTCTTTGAAATTATTTTTGAAGGTTTTATTATATTTTTTTAAAGAACTTTAAAGTTTCAGCCTTATTTGACTTGTAAGTATATCCCAGGTCTTTTCCTCAAGCTTCTCTCAGGAAAGACTGATGGTCAGGCTCAAGGGCTGTGGTTTTGTGGAATTATTTTATTTTCACACGGAGTGTGTGGCATGGTGAACTTTCATAGACTTGCTTGGTATGAGGAGTAAAATCATGTGGATTGTTAATTTAAAAAAATCAAGAAATATTCAAGTTGAAATATTGAAGCTGTTGTGCTACATGAGTCAGATGAGCAGCATCAGACACTGGGTCTGATTTGGATTTCAGGATGGGAAGGCCCTGTAGTTTTGTGAGGTCCAAGGTGCTTTAAGGGAACATGATCTCAAAACCCATGATTGAATACAGAGTTCTGGAGTGTTTGCAAGAATGGAACCAACTTAGACAGCAATTCTGAGAGTCAGTGGTATGTTTATTCATCTATCACTGCATAGATTTTGCCATCGCCTTTCCATCCATATTTTTAAGTCTTTGTCAAAATATGGGAACTTTTTCCTGTACTGATATCTGTATACAACAGTAAAAAGAAGTGAAAAAAACCCAGAAATATCATACAATTATTCAAAATGTTGCCAAAATTCTCTTTTTATTGTAAAGTACTTCAACAAAACAATAATCTTTCTGCTGTGATTAGTTTTGTCATAAAGTAAATGAAACTGTTTTGGCTTTAGGTTTTTAAAACTAAAACAAGAATAGTTTTTTCTCCTCTCCTACATAGCAACTGAAATCAATATGAACGTGTCTAACCAAATCATCTTGACTCATTCTTGCTCTTTACCCCTTCAGCCTTTCCTGCAGGTACCTTCAGTTAGCTGAAAGGCAAGAAACAACTAGAGAGAACAGAATAAACAGTCACAGCATTTTTCTTCTGTCTATTCCTATATGCTGTGTTCTTGTGATAATATTTTTACATTTACTTATCTGAAGATTGCCCTTTGCTGCATTAGCCATTCAGTGAAAATTGAAATATTCGAGCTGGCTATTGTTACTTCATGAAAACTTTGGGTTCAGCTAGTTTATTTTTCAGACCATTGAAATGAATCAGTGAAGAACACACTTTTATTCAGGTGAGCAGAACGCTAATTTTGTTTCACGCTTTAGGGAACTTCATATTATAACTTTGCAACTATACTGGAATGGATCTAAGAAGGGCATGCAATAAAATATCTTAATTGCCCCACATTTCCAGGCAGTAGGCTCGATCATGTGTTTGTGTATTTGCAGCTCTTTAACAGCCACTTGCTGGAGGAGAGACATATTTGTTTTACAAGCCACCTGTACAAATGCAAGGCTATTAAATTGCCTTCTGTGGAGAGAATGTCATGTTTAGATTCCAAAAACAGGGAGTGTGGTTTGAAATGGATCCTTCATCCATAACTCTGGTGCTTTGCAGCCCCATGTGAAGCTCTCACCACACACCCTGGTGTGACAAAGGGAGAGCAGCAGCTCCTCATCCCTCCTGTGCCAGCTTTGGAGCCAGGGAGGGCTCCCAGGGGCTGGAATTCATGGTGGGCAATGAAGAGGAGGCACAATCCTCTTTGGGCCCTGCTCTGCCTTGCAGGAACGTGTGGCAGGAAAAATCAGCTCTCCCTGATTATACAGGAAAATTCAGTGCATGGTTTAGTAACAGAGACTACTCCTAAAATTAAAGCAGGGGTTTTTCTGAGTCTGGCTGGGGTCCTAATTGTGCTGAAAGCCAGCAGTAATATATGGGTGCAGCTACCTGCCTGACCCCTCAATTGCAATGGTCAAGCATTTGTTTTTTTCTTAAAATATCTCAAGAAAATATCTTTGGTATTGATCACATTAATCTGCAGTTAGCTTTCTCCTGTGGTCTTGTAAATCCTGAATCTGCCATTCTCTCTCATAAAGTATTGCAGAAAGTCTGGGAAGATGAGGAATTTTTACTTTTAGAGAAACAGTGTATATATTCTCTTATTATTTTTTAATATATACCATTATTTGTAATTATATACATAATGAATGCTATAAAAAACTTCCAGTATGGAGCACATTCTTTTATGGTTATTACAGTTATATTTTCTGCTGGAAATCAGCCATCTATGGAGTGATGCAAATGCTTTTGTAAGTCTCAGTACTGGTAATCAATGGGGAAAAAGAAAGTAATCATTGAATGCTTTCACTTTGGCCAGATCTCACTGTGGTTTCCAGCATTTAAAGGCAGCCAGATTTAACCAGTGGCTTGGATGATGACCATGAGCTAAGTGGGGTGGGGAATATCATCAGTGACATGACTGGTGTGCACTAATATTAGCTTTTTATGTACAATCTGATAGCAGACACAGCATCAGAGCAGCTACAGAAGTGGAGAGTTCAAGGAGGAGAATGTGCTGGATTCTAGATCACTGCAAAGCAGCTCACACAGAAATGAGGGAGCTGAAGCAAATCAAGCACATTAAAGTACTTCAGCTAAGGAGTAACAAAAGTGTCCATCAGGATTTCAGTGTGCTTCTTGAATGAGACAGGGTGAATTTAATGAGTAACTTCAAGGAGTAATAGGATAGTTACATCCAGAAAGTGAATGGAGATTAATTCAGAATCTGGAATTACAAGAGTTGTAGGAATTAACAATCAGCTGCATAAAAAAGAATCATCTGCAGCAGATGAAGAGACCATTAGTTCTTGGAAAATGTCTGATATCTGAGAAGACTGTTAACAAGGAGACCTTATTAGAAATTATTTTTTTCTTGTGAACAGCAGAAAATGAAGTCTGGTTTCCTACACATTTTTTTGCATCTTAAATCCTTTGCATGTCTCTATTACAAACACTTTTCACATGTGAATTTGCCTTGTGTTGCAATCTCCTTTTCCAGTTCCTTCCAGCAGTGCCCTGTCCACCCCGTTTCCCTTAGGGACCCTCTTGTGTTCCTGTGGGAATCCACAAAATCAGAGGGTTTTGGGAAAGCTGTTAAAGGCAGCCTCAGAGACAGTAGAGCTGTGATTAGAGCTAAAGCAGCAGCCATGAGATTGGTCAGCAGAAAAATTATTTAGACTGTAGAAAAGCAAGGACAAATAGAACAATGGTCTGTGGATTAACACTTGTCTAGAATAACTCTCTGAGCTACAGAAAAGTTTATCTAGCAAGATATTAGGAAGGTTAAAGCTTACTAATGGAGCTCTGTGCATTGTGTTTTAAGGCTCACAAGCAGGTATTGTATCCAAATTAAGCAAGCATTGTTTAACCAAAGGTACCTGTGCTTATAGTGGTTGGATAGAACTACTGTCAATGTGCTTTTGCTTTGTGTGATTGGTCAAAAAACTTTTAAAGCAAGCTGTAACATTAAGTTCTTGGTCAGCAGCCTGGGATGTGAGCTGCTGGCCTCTCCCCATTGTAAAAATCATGTAATGAGACTGATGCTGGAAAATCAAACAGCTCAAGGCAGTTCCTCAGCAGCCCTGTCCCGTCTGTGATTTGTACAGAGCCCCTGGCCCGTGTCAGTTCCCAGAGTTTCCCCTCCAAGTCTGTCCTGTCTGTGCTCCAGCCATCCCACAGCTGTGCCCAGTGTTTGGGGAGGAGCTGCCTGGCTATTGATTGGGGGCCAGCAGCTCCTGACAGAGATGAACTGTCCTGTCTCTGCTCTGACAGGAGGTAACAGGTCTCTGTTCCCTGCCCAGATGACAGGCCTGGTAAAGCTGATCAGGGAGGTGCTAGAAGTGCAGAGAGTGTCTGAGAAGCACAGCTCAGGGACACACAGAGTCACTGGATCAAGTTCTGGCCTCTACCCTTTGCCAGGGAAGCGCTGCTCCAGGTCCTGGGGCTGAGCAGCATCTCAAACCTACAAACAAAATGTAGGTAGCCAGGGTGTGCTGCTGCAGCATCGCACGTGGCAGCCCTGTCAGCAGGGCCAGGCAGCTCTCTGGGGCTCAGACAGACACGGGAGACACCCAGCACTGTTGTACCATCTCCAGCTAAAAACTGTTATAGACTCTGATGCATTCAAACATCTGCATCATCTCTTGATGTGAGGCATTCTCTGGGAAGACAACAAAAACCATTCTGTCTTCTCCCTCTCTTGGATTAGGCTGCTCTGTGAGCACAGGGTGGCTCATCTGATGTGGACTGAGGTGGAGATGAGACAATGGAACACCACACAGCTGCTCACTCAACCCCCTTTCTCTTCCCCCTGGCCCCAGTGCAATGGGGAGGAGAATTGAAGTAAAACTTGTATGTTGAGATAAAAACAATTAAACAGTTGAAAAGAAAGTAAAATGCAACAATAATAGTAAATAATGATAATAATGATGATAAAAAGAAAAAAAAAAGCCAAAACAGGTGATGCACAATGCAATTTCTCACCTGGTGACCAATGCCAGATCCTCCCTTCCCAAACCCTGGTCAGACCTTCCAGGTAGCTCCCCCCAGTTTGTATCCCGGGCTCTGTGGTATGGAATGACCCTTTGGCCAGTTTGGGTCACCTGTCCCAGCTGTGCTTCTTCCCAGTTTTGGAGGTTTTTTTGGCAAACCTCAGGGCAGAGCATGAGATAAAGGAAACAAAGTCCCTGTCTTAAGATAAACATGACTTAGTCAAACCCCAAAACATCACTATTCCCATTCCAAATCCAAAACACTGCATTGCAACAGCTACTGAGAAGTAATTAAATCTCCCTGAGCTGGAGCCAGGACTCCTGATGAAAGGATTATGGCCACATGTGTGTTTGTCACAGCTCAGCACTTTTCCCCTCTAATTTTTATGCAGAGGGAATTTGGGGTGCATTACAGCACTTGGGACCTGCCATGGCCACTCACAGGTGAAATCCTGAATTTCCAAAGGTTTTGTCAAAAGAGGTGTTTGTAAGAAGGGCGAGTTCATTCTGTGAACTAACAACTGATTAAAAGAGAGAAACAAAGGATGGACATAAATGATAAATTTTCATGCTGTAAGGAGGTTATTAAAGAGGTCTCTCAGGGCTCTGTGCTAAACTTTGTGCTGTGTATTTAAAGAGAGTTTCTCAGAGAAAGTTTGCTTGGTGTAAATTTATGTAGGACAGTTTAATCTATAGCAGACATGGAGAAGTTACAGAAGGATCACTTACTATTGAGTTATTGGGCAATTAATTCAAAGTATTGTTTATAGAAAGGAAAGTAATTCTAACTTTTCTTATGTCATTATGGGTTTCAAATTAAGTATTGCCACTCACAAAAGACATTTTAAAGTCATTGTAAATTGTTCTCTTAAGACATCAAGTTAGTGCTGATTTGCTGCCAAAACACTAAGTAGGACATTAGAAATTGCTAGGAAATCAAAAGAGAATACAACAGAAAATACCCACATGAGGAAAGATTAGGTAAGCAAGGACAGCTCTGCTGCTCTGAGAAGTTGTTTGGGGGGAAAAACAAATTCTATACTGGGGTGCATTAATGCTCTGATATAGGGATTTTATACATTTCTTGTAATCAGGCATCTCAAAATGTTCCCATAAATGAGAAGGAAGTTGAAAGGCTTCAGTGTGGGATGGCAAGAAACAAGGAAACCCTGTCTCAATTCAGCCATCAATTGACTTCTGATTCTGTGTGAACAGCTAGAAATGTTTTAGTTTCTGAAGTGAACTTAGCCCTCTGGTAGCCAACATTTGCAGTCTCCAGACTGAAAACAGACCTGTTATCCTCTGAGAGCTAAATTTACATCAATTCTTGTTTTCCTAATGTGAGCATCCTTTGGCACTTCTCACTGGTTTAAATTGGTATTGCTTTTCTATCTCTTTAAGTATTGCAAAAATTTAAAATTTCATATCATAGGCATATGAATACCATGCTGTGTTCCTCCTAGGTACCTAAATGTCCTTAATTCTTTTAAATGTAGGGGAAAAAATTGGTTTTATGAGGACTGTTACTTTAATATGTACAAAATAAGTGAGTTTAGAAATTTCTGTTTTGCCAGTGCCAGGAGTTAAATAATGAGAAAAGATCCAGGTTTTTCAAGTATAGAGTCTTTGACCCACTTACTTCCATGGCAATCATGGCAACCTCTAGAAATACTTCTAACCTCCCTTTAAAGTTGTAGAAAAAAAAGGGTAAGTGGTTTAAAGCATTTGATGTATAAAGTAAAACATTCATTGTAGCAAGGTCCCTTATTCCCTTTCCCTTTTAGCAGCAGATTTTGTTTTAAAAAAACACACGCCTTTTTTACTCATTTTTTTCAGTCGCATCAGTGACGGTATTATCTGCTTTTTTTCCTGTGAAAAAATGAAAAAATAACTTGATAGTGGCTCACGTGTGCTGCTCCTGATAGAAATGGGTGTTGTTTTCTTGAGGAGAGGATGAGGATTGCTGGGAGGAGTGGGGAGAGGAGCAGGACAGACAGACAGACTGAGGGCAGGTGCTGCTGCTGCTCTGGGTGCTCCTGGCACAATCTGGAAAGGGGCAGCTGCTCTGTTTGCCAGCAGGAATTCCTCCTGGCACTGCTGGGGCCTGCCCTGGGTTGTTTCAGCAGAATCAGGGTGCTGATGCTGCCAGCTCTGCCTGCATGGCTGTGACAGCCTCGCTCCTCACCTGGACTCGCTGCGCTGGCACACGCAGTTAAACTGCAAAATGTCACCACTGCCAGGCTGTGCTTCTTGCAGGATGGTTTTGTGCTCTGTCTTCATTTGGAAAATGCTTTGCTGGCAGATATATATTTCTCTCCACAAAGCATTCCCAGCAATCAGAAAAATAACAGTTTGATCCATGGTGCTGTGTGTCTAGCTGACAGTGCAAAGAGGAGATTGTGCCACGTGTTCATGCACTATGCATGAAATGCAATTACTCAGCCCTGAATGTGATCAGGGCATTAGGCTCCTCGTGTGAAATATTCCCTTGTATCCCCAGTGATCCCCAGGGTCTTGTTTGATAACTTAGAAAGCAAGAAGAAGGAAGAGCATCTTTAAAATAGGTTTGTCACAAAGGGTTAAACAAAAAGCTGATTTGCCAAGCTGCAAATGGGTGAAGGGATTTACAGTAATATTTAAAGGCAGCAAAGAAAATTTAGGGAAATGTGAAATCATGTAAAACCAGAACAACCCTAGAGGAATAATAATATTCAGAAAGTCACAGTTAAGTACAAAACACTGGTTTGGGGTTTTTTTCCCTTTTCAAAGCTGAGAAAACTGGCTGGGAACTGGGTACCCCAAAGGCTTATTTCTAGTGCATAATCATTCAGATAAGAGTTTGAAAAAGTCCCACCTATAATCCCCACATGAGAGCTTTCTATTCAACAGCCCCACCAAGAGAAGCTAGAGCACGTCTGGTGTCCTCACTCCTGATTCTGTTGGGTCTGATTTCAGATTATTGGAACAAATACAAATCAGAGCAGAGCTCTGCCCTTCCTGCAGGATCTGTTGTTCCATCCTGTCCTGCTGACATCCTCAGCCCCTCACTCACACCCAGCCAGAGCTGCCTCTTTGCCCATGGAAGGGTCACGGTGGCCATTCTCTACCAGCACATCTTTTGGAATTTAAAAGGCAGATAAATTTAAAAGCAAACTCTTAGGCCAGCATCATAACACAGTTTGCTCCTCTTATAAATATTGAGTTCAGCTAAATGTACAGTTTTCAGCAATTCTGAAATAAAATCAGAGAGGAGTCTCTTTCTCTGCCAGGTAGATTAAAATGTCAGCCAAATGGAATGCTTAGTAATAGCAGCAGAAAATGCACATGGGTGAAGCAAATCATGGCAAACCCAACCAAATTATGCTCTGTAAACTAATTTTTGGATTCTAGATGCTGGAAAAAATTTAATTTTAGCAGTATGATAAAGTCCAGGTTTAAGAAGAAATATGTCAGTATTGTTATTGTCAGTTTTAATATGTTAACCAATAGGTTCTTCAAATCCAGGTCAATAAATGAACTGTAATAAAACCATGGTGTGCATGCCAATTGGAGCATTAAGGACAGTGACTGCAAATCCTTGAAAACAGTGCCTGCACAACTAATATATTATCAGTACTTCAACATCAGCAGAAGGACAGACTGAAGAGTTATCCATCATATTCTAGACAACAAAAATTATCAGATTAATGCAATTTTAACCTCATATTCAGCAACATATTGGATTTATATTGTTTGGGCTGACTCCTGTGAATATTCAGGCAAGTAAATTTAATGGCAGTAATGCTGCTGAAACTGTAAATTTTTAGTGACTATTAGAGAATGTTCATCAGAAAGTTAATGTGGAACTTGGAAGGCTGAGTGCTCACAGTGGAAACTGGCTGCCAAGAACTCTCCTCACCCAGAGGAGAACCAGAAACAATGGGATAGCAGATACTCATAATGTACGCTGTTGGTGCTCAATTAATAGACTAAAAATTGTAGAGAGTTTGGCAGATAAAGCAGGGGTGAATAAATTACAGAATTGCAACCTGCCAACAGATGAAGATGCAGAATTTCTTAAAGAGTTTCCCACTCCCAAACAGTCACATAGCACGTTCAATAGCATCATCCTGCCCAGGAACAGCTCCTATCCCTGAGAACCTTCCCACCCAGCTGCAGCACCACAGCCCCAAAGCTGAGCTTTGGAACTCAACTGGCTTAAACTAACGGCCCAGACTGAACCCAAACCCTCCCATCTGTAAAAGGAGGTTTTGTAGGTCACAGTGCTCTTGGTCAGGCTCTCAGGGGACAGTTGTCAGCCAGCACCATGAGTGGATTGCACAGTTATTCACGCTGGCAGCCTCAGCAAAAGCACTGATGAATATGCACACACAAGGCCTCCTTTAATTGTCCTTCCCGAGGTACACTGGAAATGAGGAGGCAGAGCAAGAGTTCTCACCTTTGTTTGATTTATGTTGTAATGGAAATCATCATCTCTGCAGCTTTTAATCCATAAACCCTGAGTGCCCTGGCTGTGGTGAGGTCTGAGTGCTTGCACGTGTGCTGCTGTGTGTGCCAGCTCAGGGGCTGGAGCTCCTGCCCAGAACCTTTGGCATGCACTGACTGCTCCATCTGGAACAGGACAGGGTTCTGGAAAGTTTGGTCCCATTTTCTGTTTTGTTATGAGTGTATTGTTTTGAAATCTGTTTTATGAAGACAGGTGTATAAATAATTTTGGAGATGTGGACTTTAATGGTTTTGTCTCTCTGATTCCCAACTGCAGGAGTGCAATGGCATGGTCTTACCTCACTCTTGTGCTGCTCTCCAAGGGGTTGCAGGGATGTCCAGGGATTGTCTGTGGGGATGAGTGGTAGCAGATCCATGGAAGAAGCTCATAAATAGAAAAAGTGAATCATGTCTTGTTGTCAGAACGATGCATCAGGTTTCTCTATGTGTGGGTATTTATTTATGCAAAGAAGGAAACCACTCCTTTGTTTTGAGAGTCTAAAGCTGAGTGTCAGGCACCTATTTAAACAAAAGTTTAAATAGAAGACACAAGTGGACATTTCTGAACATTTCCAAATGTGGAAAAAGCCCAGAGCAGCCCTCAGAAGCCTTTGTGGACAGGACCTTGACTTCCCATGCCCTGCAGAAGGCAATGACCAGCACAGTGCTGGTGCTGCCTGCAAAGCAGTGCCCTGGGCAAGAGGAGCCTGCAAACAAAGAGCTGCTTTATTATTGTACAGTGTCAAAAATTACTGTGCAGTCTGGGATGATAACCAAAAATGCTGTAATGGGTTCTCACTCTGTTTCCAGGGGTCAGTAATCTTACCCTCTCTTCTTTTTTAATGCAATTTGTAAATGGCTCCATCCACTACTGCTGACATGCCACTTGTCCCTGCAGCACTAATGCTGCCATGCTGATAGTTCAAATTTTCTGGAAGTGGCCTTAACTCTTAGTGATTGACAGGAATTGCTGAGTTCCAGGAATGCCAGTGCAGCCTGGAAAGATATAGAAAGAAAGAAACAAAGAGAAGCTAAGGAAACTTCTGAGAGAAGGTAAAACAAGCAAACAAAAACAAACCAAAATTGTAATTAGGGAAAGGATGCTGTGCTGCTCAAATCTCACATCAGAACTGAAATCCAGGTGCAGGGATGCTTGTAACTCTCATTCAGAGTTAAAAATAAACCCATGGAATCCATCAATTAAACCCATGGATAAATGGAACACATGGAATCCATCAAGCAGTATGAGGCACTCACCTGTAATATATTGAGATGTATCTTATGTTGTGCTTCTCAAAGTAAAAATGTTTTCTGGAAATGAAAACACCTAAAAAGAAATTGAAATCTTGGTATTTGTATTCTGAGACTCACCAGATTAGCAGCATTTCATACCCACTGGACACTGAGTCTTTAAAATGCTAATGATCACAGGAGATGATCACAGGGAAGACATGATCAGACCTAAATGATTTAGACTCCAAACCTGGTTTAATTCATGTCAATAGGAAAACTCACACTTCAATGCACACTCAACCAAACTGAGATTCTCACATGGTATTAGATTTCTATTCACAAGATGTGCAGTTCTCTTTCATCTGTCAGAAATTGTATCTACAGTCTAAAGACTCAGCATATGTGATATTTCTGTCTTCATGTGGATCAATGCAATCTTAATTTATTAAGATTAGTACAGGTTTAGTTCAAATGACATGTGTGAATCTAATCTATTTTATAGATTCATATGCATAAATTTAAGCATGTTTATGACTCTCCAAAACCAAGGGCAGAGTTTAACAAAATAATGAAACAGAAATGTTTCACTTTGTGAGCAGGGAGGTTTGTACACATGGGGTGTGGTGGACATCAGAGATCATCTCTGAAAAACTTCATTTGTGGGTGAGGCTGTGAGAGCTCCTTGTGCATCACAGGATTTATTGCCTTTATCAACCCCCACACAGGTTGTGTGCTGTTTTGCAGCCCTGTGGTTTGAAAAATGGCTGGCAGGGCAGCTTTGAGTTAATTGTCACTGTGGGTTTGTCTCAGAAACACAGTCCTACTTTCCCACTTCTCTGCTCTGTTTAATTGTTTGTTACTCAGAGGAACACTTAGGCACTAAACATTTTAATATGCTGAAGGTTAAACACTGAAAAAGTGAAGTTTCTTTTTTAATGAAAAAGGAAACCCATATCTGCTCCTCAGGAGGGCTTCTCTCCAACAGCTAACGTGTATTAGCAATTATCCTTCAGAGGAAAAGCTGTCTAATTACTCTATTACCTCAAGTGCAGAGCACTCACCTGGGAAGCCACCAGATCAAGGTTCAGGTCCCATCACTGACTTTAATATTAAATTTATGACTTGGCATGTGTGTCTGATAATCAAATAATGATCTGTTTTAGGGAGCTAAGATGGATGTAGATTGGATTTTGGAGACTCCTCCATTACAGTTTTCCAGACTGTTGTCTTAGGGTTTGAGGTAGCAAAAGATGTTATTCAAGCACTCTAATAAAGGTAAGCATAACATAATTTCAGAAAACATAAGCAAGAAAAAACTTGGAGTTTCTTCAGCTATTTGCATAAAATTTAGACAAGTGGTCTGGAAATTTGAGGCAATTTTTTTTTTTCTAATCAGTCTCTATCTTATTAAAACCAGTCCTATTTTCCTGCTCCATTTACAATGAAAGTTATTATGTGAAAATGTTGTACTGGCATTTGGTATTAGTTTATTTGGGAGTTCTGATTTACCTGAAGAAATAGAGCTTACAGATTTTTCAAAGCTAATTTAGCTTGCGCGTGAACAACCTTATTACTTAATTTATTTTCCCCCCCCAAAAAAAGAGTCATTAGCCCTTGGAGTCTTTCTTCCTTGTGGTTCCAGAGCTCCTGTGTCAGACAAACTCCTCTCTCCAGAGAGAAATGGGTCTGTCTTTCTTCCCCCAGTGAGTCACTTCCACTCCTGCTGCTCTCATTGTGTTCATCTGTTACCTCACAGCCCTGGGACCAGGCTGCCATTCAGCTTGCTGGGGTGTGATGTGTGCTTGGAGGAAACAGGGGGAACAATCCATTTGCTCAGAAATGTTCTTAGAAACATGCAGTTTCTATATTTAGCCATGAGAAATATTTGAGGAGCGTGCAGGGTGAAGATTTTAGGTTGTAACTCCTTTGGCGGTAGGAGTTTGGGGCAATTCTGTTGTTTTTAAGGGTTAAATCTCCTGGACACTAACACAATACAGATATAAAATCAATAGTCAATACAGAATATGTCCAGCTCCAAAGGGACTGTCCTTTCTTTCCTGTACAGAGTTAGATTTCATCTGGATGTCTTCTACATCCTATTATCAAAATAAGTAAAGATGAATAAATGGGCTGCGCTGGTGATATCTAAAGCCTAATATTTTTAAAGCAGCTCAGGCAGGTAGCCTCATCTTTAAGTGGAAGGCATATGTTCAGCAAAATGTTTGACAACTGACATTTGAAAGGAAAAATTCTTGTTTATGATATTTAAACTGCAGGCAATATCCAAAGCGTTCCCTCCCTTTTTATAGTTACAATGTTTAATTATTCAAAAATGAATTTCAATACGTTTATTAAAGCATAAGAAGGTCAGGTATTAAAAGAGAATTACATCTTGCAGAGCCATAAGAAGTTATTTTGTTATTTATACAGTCATTAATATTACTGAACAGAGAATAATTTGATAGCCCAAGCAAAGTCCCTCCTGTTGCTGCTGCCTGCTTTAGGCAAAGCAGTGCTAAAGCTGAAGGGAAGGCTTGAAATGGGACATGGGGTGGGTGGGGAGCAGCAGAGCTGTGTGAGTGTGGGGTGCAAAGCCACATGTCCTACTGATCCTCTGTCACTGACAGGGACCTGGATGTGCACCCAATTAGGAGGCATTAGTAGCAATTATGTCATCAAGTAGTACACACAAAAAAAAATGAGGCTTAAAAAAATTGCTGCAGCTGATGGAGGAATGTGCTGAGATGGCATATAGTGAACTGAGTAATTGTACGGAGAGCAAGATCCTGAATATTCATCTTTAGATTTATGTAACAAAGCAGTTAGAGCTTTCTCTTTGGCTGAAAATGTACTTTTTGAAAAATTCAGAGGAGGCCAACAGGCTTTGGACTGCCCTTACTAATTTTATAATCTACCCATAGGAGGAATATTGAAGCAGCATTCTAAAGTACTGTCATAATACTTTTTTCTTTTTTTTTTTAATCTGGTTTTGTTCATCTGGATGCCACAGTGCACGTTTACAGGTAACAGCAGTTTGCAGGAAGGAGATGCAAAGCTTTCATAAACCATATTAGGAGTGCCAAATCACATGTAAGTGAAAAACAGGCAAACAGACCTCAAATTCCAAAATTCAAATTAAGCATTCAGAAAATCTTTATGCAAATAATATCTGTTCTAGAGCAGGTAAACAGTTTGATCTATTCAAAGGAGAGCTGTGGTACTTGGGGTCCATTATTGTGGACTAGTAACCAATTTTTGCCAGAGATTGCATAAGAAAAATACATAAAACAGTAGGAGGCACAGTGATTCAGCGGTTATTTCAGGAAGAATGATGTTATTTCCACATAGTTATGACAAAATTAATTTTAGATTAATGCTTTCTATAAATAAATGGTATTTAAAATTAATATTGTTCACCCAGAAGCAATTTCTGCTTTGCTGGCACTCCTGTGAAGGACTGTCAACAGCTGTGGCAGATCTCATCATATGTTTCAACCACAAAGAATTGTAAAACACAGACAATTTGTAAAAAGAGCACGCATCTTGACCATCCTGCCCTCTTATCTGCATTCAGTCAACTTTAAAGTCTCTCACCAGCTACAAAAGAAAGCTTAAATCAGACAAAGCAGAAAGGTGAGGCACAGAGATTTTCAGGTACCTTCAGCCTCCTCCACAAAGCAAACACTCCTTTTTCTTCAGTCAGAATGAATTACGAATTACACTCCAGGAGAAAAGCTAATTATTGTCTTCCTTCAAATTTATCTTGTCCCCCTCAAAGTTTAGCAGTGGTTTCTGTGAGGAGCTGAAGGGTGTTTTATTCTCATCTTCTGTCTTGTTCCAGCTCAATCAGGTGCTCACAACACACTGCTTGCCTCCCCAGCTAATCCTATCCTGGGTCAGCTCCTCTACTTTGTCAAAGCTGCTGATCTGTAAAGTCACTCCTCTGTTGTGCCTTGAAGGATCTTCTGGGTCACCTTCTTTTATTTCACAATGTGTTTGACAAGACAAGTTTGTTTAAGGGGACTTTTCCAGTGCTAACCACATGGCTAAGGTTAAATCCAGCTACTCAGGCCTGTGTTTTTTGCCTTGGGAAGGAGTTGTGCTTGTGCTATCTCAAAGATTTTTTTTATCTTTTGTACCAGGAATGGCAGCAAATACTGAAGGCTTTTGATAACTCTTTGATCTTTTATGACCCATATGTAAGGATTTTGACTGTATTCTTGCAGTGCAGTGGCCGCTTCCAGTACCACCAGTGTTTGCTATCACAGAGGGGTGGCACTGCTTTTCCTGACTGTGTAAACCACTTCAGCATAAATTCCATTAACTCCCTTGTAAAATATTCCCTAAATTCTGCAGTTTGCACAGTTTTTGCTTTCAGAATGATAGAACCATTCAGGGTCAAGCTGATTTTCATGACTTTTGGTCTTTACCTCTAAGACTCATTTGTTTGGTGGCTCTGGCTGGGCTGTTGATTCACTGCTGTGATTTGGTTATTGATGAGAAATCTCCTTTTGCAAACACACATGACAAAAGTGTGGTATAGTAAATGTCTCCATTTTGGCAGTCCTCTGAAAAAGAGAGATTTTAGACCCAGCTAATAAACAGCATTGTGAATTTATGTAAGTTTCTAGTGCCTCTTTAGCTTTATGGTGAGTAGCTTAGGTGCAAACTGAAAACATAAGCTTACCAAACATTCCCCTGGATGGCAACCTAAAATATTTAACCACTGCTATGTGATTATCTTTAAACACTTAGGTGGATGTGCTGGAAACTCATACTGTGTCATAGTTCTGTTTCTATGTTGGCAATTATTGGCTGATTACATACACATTCTCCTAAATGTTCCCCTGTGTTAATTCTGTCCTCCTAATTACTAATTAATTGAACTTTAAATGGCTCATAGGTTGGTTTAGGTTTGGAAAAGTTCCCAAAAAGATTGCCTGCAAAGTTCATTTTTAACAAAAAAAAAAAAAAAAAAGGTCAGTTGCTGACAAGCTCATTTGAAGAGAGGTCCTCAGCAGAATACAGGATCTTCCTGGGACTGACAAGGCACAGAAATGTCATAAATAGGTTTTTCCCTCCCCTTGTTTCAGATTTCCATTTCTCACACAGAGACCACCCTGAAGCTAAAAAGAGTGTTATTAAATTTTATTAAATTTAAATTCTTTCCTTCTTGTCCAAGATGCTGCCTTAGCAGCAGCAGGAAATGATTTTGTCTCTTCATCCCTGTAAGTAAAGAACCCACTCCGAGTGGGTGCTTGGGATCAGTGTCCAAGCTGGAGACATCCTTCCCCTCCATCCCAGTTTGCCTCTCTTATGCTGGACAGTGCAGCTGCAAGGTGCTGGTGCCCATCTAGAACCTCAGGACACAAACCCAGGAGCATTGCATGATGAACATGGGATGGATTTGATGAGGAAATGCAGAATGGATGCGCTGGTGGGGGCTCTGAGCAGCCTGCCAGGCCCAGCATTCATTCCCTAATCTGAGATTTGCTGCTCCCACTTCTTAGCAGGCCCCACGAGCGAGTGCCAATGGATCAGCAGAGGCTACACATTCAAACCTTCTCAAATCATTTTAAATAGCCTTGCTGGAGTTTTCATGTTGACAGCAAGCCAGGTGGAATTTTCCATTTTCTTTCTATCCTTCCAAATAGCAACAGTCCTACTTTCTTTTGACTCTGGTTTTATATAACTAACAAAAATGACAGATAGCCTTGGATTTGGAAGATTGCATTGGCCTGCTCTGAGCTGCAATGTTCTGTTATCGTTGACGTATGTGTTTAAGTGAGCACTGAAGTGTGAATGGCCATCTGTCCGGGAAGTACGAGAGATCCTGATTACTAAAATGAAACCACAAAAAAGCTCCGTGCTTAGCAGCAGCACTAAAACACAGAGGGGGAGAGAGCCTTTCTCACACTGAGGGTGTTTATAGTAGGCTGGTGATTATAACTCAGCATTTGCCTGGACTCCCTGCCCCATATTTTTCTAAATATGTTCACTCTCAATTTCTTTTTTTGCAAACATCGAGCTTTCTGTATTTGCATATTTTGTACAAGCAAGCAAAGAGAAGCACTGGGTATTTTCCCTGTCAAAAGTAGCTGTTTTCTGAGGGGATGTGCATTTTCTCATGAAGAGTTGTTCTCTTTACAAGGCTTTCAGCTAGAACGTGCTCTGATTACATTTGAATGAAGATTTAAACCTACATTCCCACATTGTTGCTCTATAGCAAGGCTGAAGGCTGTTCCTGGGTGTAGCTTTTCCTCTGGAAACCTGACAAACTTTCTAAGGAAAGGTTTTTTAAAAAATAATCTATAGAAATTGTGATCTTTAGAAGGTTTTGTATCTGATTCAGCTCAGTTTTTGACCATGAGTGACACAGGCTCTGGCAACAGCCACAGGAGCTGGGTCAGGGTTCCACACTAATTTCAATATTTCAATCAAAAGCTCCTTACTGATGATATTTTTGTAAATGACTGATGTGAAAGCTGCTAGTTTATGAAACAATATTTTTTTAAGACAGTCTCCCATGACATTTAATCTTATAAATTCATGACCATGTTGGCTGCTCTGGTTGGTTTCTGTGGTGCTGAGCAAGTCACCTGTCACTCCCTGCTCAAACACAGGCTGCCTGTCTTTTTTAGAGCCCTTGCATTCCTGATTTGAATCAAAGCAATTTTTCTCCATTTCTGCATTTGCATTTTTCATTGTTTCTTGTAATTACTTTTTCATTATGAATATAGTTATGAAGATACATAAAGGATCTGTTTTTAAGCAAAGCTGCTGATTTCCAAAGACTTCACGGACAGTTTTTCTGTTTTAAATTTGAGTCACGAAATAGAAACATTTAAAACAGCAGATAGAGATGCATCACGTTTGTAGGTAATTCTCTGCATTTTCACTTTTGTTAGAGCATCCTTCCTCATAGCAGGGCTCTCTCTAAGTTACCAAGTCTCTGTGGAAATCTGAAGAGATAATTAGACAGTGGAATATAACTGCAATCTACTTTATTTTTTTACTTTACAGTTTAAAAAGCACCTAAGACAGAGAAATATGTAGGAAGCCAATTAAAATAAGAACCTTTTTTTCCATTTCTTTTTGTTGGGTAGACGGTTCAGAGAACACAGCAGCTTTGTGCTCTTATTTATTTATTTATTTTGAGTGTAATCTGAGGAAATGAACCGTGGAACACAATTAATGAAATAGCTGTGCTGAATCACATAAACTGGTGTCTGCACAGCTGCCACTCATGTCACAAATGCATCTCTGCCCTAATGTCCACCCAGAGAGCCATTAGCCAGCCGCTTCTGTGGAGGGCCTCCTGTGCTCCCATTTCGGGCTGTAATGGAGCAGGGAGCTGCCTCTGAGGCCTCAGGATGATTTTCCCAGCAAATAGAGTGTACAGCAGGAATGGCTGGCACAGGAGGAATGGCTGCTACAGGAGAGGAGGCTTTTCCCAGGAAATAGAATGTACAGGAGGAATGGATGCTACAGGAGGAATGGTACAGGAGAGGAGGCTGTTCCCAGTAAATGTAATGAACAGGAGGAATGGCTATTACAGGAGGCAACACTTTTCCCCAGAAAGAGAATGTACAGGAGGAATGGCAGGAATGGCTGGTACAGGACAGAAGGCTTTTCCTAGCAAATAGAATGTACAGGAGGAATGGCTGCTACAGGAGGGGACATACTTCCAAGGAAATAGAATGTACAGGAGGAATGGCTGCTACAGGAGAGGATGCTTTTCAAGGAAATGGAATGTACAGGAGGGATGGCTGGTACAGGAGAGGAGGCTGTTCCCTGGAAATAGAATGTATAGGAGAAATAGATGGTACAGGAGGGGACACCTTTCCCAGGAAATAGAATGTACAGGAGGAATGGCTGCTACAGGAGTGGAGGCTTTTCCCAGAAAATGTAATGTACAGGAGGAATGGACGATACATGAGAGGAGGCTGTTTCCTGGAAATGTAATGTACAGGAGGAATGGCTGCTGCAGGAGGGAACACTTTTCCCAGCAAATAGAATGTACAGAAGGAATGGCTGGTAGAGGAGGAATGGCTGGCACAGGAGAGGATGCTTTTCCCAGGAAATGGAAGGTACAGGAGAATGGCTGCTACAGGAGAGGATGCTTTTCCCGGGAAATGGAAGGTAGAGGAGAAATGGCTGGCACAGGAGAGGATGCTTTTCCCAGGAAATGGAATGTACAGAAGGAATGGCTGGCACAGCAGCAGCGTGCTGGGGCAGGGAGGGAGTGTGTGCAGGGTGCAGCAGCTGGAACAGAGCAGAGCCCGGGTACAAATATCCAGAGCAGTGTCAGTGGCTCAGCCTGAGATGTAAAATGACTGCCTGCAGTTTTTTCATATCCAACAACACTCCAAACACTAAAGATTTTGCTGCTGTGTTTATCCTTAGGTTACTTTTATTTCATTTAATGTGTGTGTATTCCATGCCAGTGAGAGCACCAGGCAGGCAGAGCCAGATGTGCTGGCAGGGCTGTCTCAGGAGGCTGACCCAGGTCATCCCTGCTGAAGTGGCACAAAGCCAAAAGCCTCCAGAGCCACAGGATCCAAAACCTTTTAGCTTGCTGAGGAATTAAGGGGTGGGAGAGGTTGAAGGACACCTCTTCTCTCAGCGTTTGCCAAGCTGAACACTCAGAGCTGTGTTACTGTGTCACTGCTGATAGCGGTTTTATCAAGCCAAATCTAGTCTTGCTCAGGAGGATATTAATAAATTATCTGGTAATGAAAAATGTGAGGGGAACCACACTCTTACATCAAGGCCTGATGATTACTTTGATAGATGCAGTGGCAAGATTTTCCTGACAAGGCAGAAATGAAAAACATGACACATGGACCTTTAAGGGTGACCCCAGAGGAAAAGGGATGTTGCTGAATGATACAAAAATAGAACAGGAAAACAGAGGCTCCAAGGGGCTCAGTGTCAGCAGCCAGACAGATGGGCTGCACTGATCCACTGATCACTGAGGGCACTGCAGGGAGACAGGAGCCCTGCACTGGCCAGGGCCAGAAACACAGCACAGGCTGCTCTGCAGAAGCACCAAGTGTTAAGAATTTTAAGAGTAAAGAGGGGAAGTTGAAGGGAAATAAAAAAACAAACATTAATCGACAGTGAGCTAATGGGGAAATAAAGCCAGAGAGTGTCATGAATAACACTGCCCACTTTTTCTGCAGGTATTTTAGAAACTGTCCTAAAAATAACTAATGCACTTGAAGATGTCCCTGCATCACTTTAAGATTTGCTTAGATGGATAAGACATTAGATCACTTTTAGAAGCACAGATTGCTAAAAATAAGGATTATCAGAGCACAGGTGTTAGCTAAAAACTGCAGAAAAGTTGGATGGTATTAGGGTGTGACACTTGATGGATCTGAGAGTTTATCTGGCCTTTAATTCTGCTGGAGTTGCTGTGAAAATGTGCATGAACCACTCTTATTTTTTTCACCTTGTAATCCAGGTGTTACTGATGCTCTGTGACTGATATTCAGAATGTTCCAGTGTAAACTGGAAAGAGCACTAAAACTTAAAAAACACATAATAGAACTTACCATGATGGCAAACTGATGAAAAATAGTGGCCAAGTGGGACAAACTTTCCTGTACTAATTCTGCTGTTTGCACTTTAGGCTCATTTCCCTGTGTGTCTGTTTACAAACATCTGTGTAGCCTAAAAAGAGAGAATTTGGATGTCCATCTGTCCCTGGGTGTTTAGTAGGTCTACTTGGAATTTTCATTTAAAGTAAAAAAGGTAGTTTGTAAACTCTGGTTTTGGAGAAATGCTCACCTTCCCAGAGAAGTGACCCCTCAAGACCACAAACAGACAAATCAATAGAAGATGTGCAGTGAAAGGTGAAGGTGCTGCTGTGATATTTAAGTGCATGTGTGGATTAGAAGACATTTATAAGGTGTTTTTCAAAGGTAAAAGCTCAGTGAGCATGTGTGTGTGTGGTATGTGTGTGAGGAGGTGTTTGGGGTTTCTTTTCATTTTGCACTGCTGTAACTACAGGGCAATTGCTTGCCAGATGTCAGGGAGGTCCAACATCTGATTTTGAAGTAGAACATAATAGATGATCTACCAGGGAGTTCAGCAAACACCACACATAGCTTTAAACTGTCATTACAGGAAAAAATCCAGGAAGGTGACATTTGGTGACATACTGGATGACATTTGAAATGACAGCACTTGCTTTAAGATGTAGCATTCCCTCCTGCTGTGAATCAAGGGAGTCTGCACTGTGGCTATGACTTGTTTTATTGATGACCCTAATTTCTGCCAAATGTGGCCAAGGAGGCTGCACAGAGCCCTGTGTGCAGCATCCAGGGAGAATTGGTGCAGCAGGAGAGGGCAGCCACAGAGCATTTGATATGCACAGCAGGCTCAGAATGACTTGGCTCTGAAAAGGAGTTACAGCCTCTCCTGCACTCCTCCTAAAGAGTTCTGTGAGGAGAGAATGAAGAGCAGCTAAAAAAAAAAATCCCCCACTGGAGGAGTGTGTGTGCTGTACTCCATAAACTTCTGCAATTGCAAAGTTTGGTGAGCAATAAAAGAGCAAGTTTGGTGTTTGTGTTTCACCAACACCTGCTGCTTTCAGGAGTCATCACTGAATGCTCACCTTCTAGCACATGTAAACAGCTGAATCCTCACTTCTGAAGGCTCTTGGAGCTAGGGGAAAAATGTCACTCATATTTTCTGAAAAATCCCTTCACAGGATTTCTTCTCCTGGGAAGTTAAGAAACTTCAGTAAAAAAAAAAAAGTAAATAACAATTATGTGATCTGCTTCTCCAATGCTTGGCTGCTTTGGAATGTGGCTGGAGATTTTTTACCAATAGGTGCATGTTTGATTGGTTTCATGTGAATTGTTTTGACTTAATGACCAATCATGGCCAGGCTGTGTCAGGACTGGAAGCAGTCATGAGTTTGCATTATTCATTCTTGTTAAGCTTTCTGTCTGTATCCTTTCTCTTTCTTTAGTATAGTTTTAGTATAGTATTCTTTTATATAATATAATATCGTAAAATAATACATCAGCCTTCTGAGGACATGGAGTCAGATTCTCATCTCTCACCTCATCCTGGGGACCTCACAAACACCACAGCAAACCTGGCTAAACTGGCTAATAAACAACAACCTGTGTTTTTGTAGATTTCTTCCTTTCTTTTTGAGAGCCAGAGTTTCTTTATGCTGCTGCTCACTGTGCCCATCAGGGTTGGCAGCACTCCTTGCAGCACTGTGGTGGCTGCAATGGGGACATGTTTGTGTGGGCTTCGACTGGAATCTATTGAAAACCCTTGTAAATGTGAAAATCCTGTCGAATTTAGGGTCAGTTTTGGTGTTCCTTGTTGTATTGTTAGAGCTACAGGGAAAACCAGCTGGTTTCAGACATCCTTTTTAGACCTACTTAGATTTCACATGGAGTTTACTTTCTTGAGCTTTCTGTGTAAGTTTATGGAAAACTCTAATGTAGAACTTGCAGAAAATTGTCAACAACTGGGATGTATTATTCCCATTATATATTGTATCATTACTCAAGCCAGTACAGGAAACAATTTTATGAATCAGAATTAGACTTCTGGGAAGATATTCTGCGTCATTTGTTATCGATATTATTTTAGATGCCATTAACTGGCAATAAAATTTGGATGCAAGTAATTTTAATTGTTGAATGTTATATTAGCACATAATGCTCTAATCACAAATATATTTTTTTTTCTGGTGTTAAAATGAAACTGCTGTACTTTAACAATTTTGTTATATTCAAGAAGTGTTTGATTTGCAGTCTCTGAGGTAGAGGAAGGGACATGAAGAAGTGGATAGAGGTAGCATTGCACCCCTGTGAACAGCAAATTACATGCCTGAACTTAGTTTTAAAATTCCTATTAGTAGAAAACATCCTGTAGGATTTTTACCTGTGTAGGTGAAACAAGTGTTATTTTTCTTTCTTTTTTCTTGTAACCTGCTCTAGAGTCTATTTAATGACTGAACAAAATCCTGAAGCTGCTGCTCACTAATAGGAATGGGTTAAAGATATATCTGTGCAACACAACAGCTGTAGGGCTGGGAAATGCCACAGATGCCTCATATTGGTTCTCTCCACAGGGAATGAATTTTAACTTCATGAGTTCAACTCTCCAAGAACTGGTCTCCATGAGGAATACAAGAAACACCTTAACAGATTAGCCAGTGGTCTATCTAATTTGGTGTCCCATTTCTCAGGGCTTAGGGAAGAAAGAAATAATTCTGGTTTATGAAGCAAGTGAAGAAAGGATAGATATTGGTTGTGGGGGAAGGGAGGAACAGTGTGGCTGCTGATCCCAGTGGTTGGGTTTTTGGATGGAAACGAGCATACCTGCATTGCTAACACTGCTGTTTGGATAACAATAGTTGGTTTGGATAGGGTCTCCCTCACCTTCCCTCTTTTACCTCCCTGATTCCACATCAGAAAGCTTTTCAAGAAGAGAAAACACTAACCTTATATAAGTACTTATGAATTTTTAACACATTTCTTCTTCACAAGCCAGCTCCTGGTAGCCACAATTAACACTTCTAATAGCTAGTTTTGTTTTACTAGAAATTAATTTGTGTTGTGTCTTTCGAAGTTTTCTCTGGTGCTTCCATCTTCCCTGTGGAAATCACAGAGGGCCTTGCTGGTGTTAGCATGAAGAAAATTTTCTTAGGTTTTCTGTAGCTTTTGGCCTTAATAACTTATTGTATCAAAGAATCACAGAGGTTGTAACAGCTTAGAGATCACCCCTGAATGCAAAGACTGATATCCATGAAGTGGCTGAAATCTCATTTTCTTTAGTCCATAGATAACTTCAGGACTTTCCTATGAAGTGTTTGTTGGTTTTGGCCCTCTTGAAAGGTGATCCTTCTTTTTGCTTTGCAAGTTGTGGCCTGTAACTGTTGTAGCTGCAGGAAGATAATAAGTGTAGACCCTGTACTTTTTGCATCTTTCTGAAGATCCATTGTGGCCAGTCTGAGAAAAGAACCAATAAAACCAATTCTCTTGGGAACCTGGGCTCATAATCACACATGACTGCTGTGTTTGCCATGCTTGCCTTCCAGTTGTTCTGATATTTCAGCTGATGAGTTAGGAGTGAGGCCTAATTTCTAATTGAGTGATGCATTAACAGCTCTCTCTTCCTTTTTTTTTATTAAAATGTTTATCAGGTGCCCTCAACTACAGAGGCATTAACTAGCTCACTGTTTTATCTGGGTGTAATACAGATGGTATTTAATTTTTTTTTAAGTTGTGAACAGGAGGATGTGCTAGGGGGGAGGTTTATTAAACTTGCAGATCTTACCAGCTTGGAGGAGCCTGAATGCTGGATGGCAGGAGATTGAGGATGATTGAATATATGGTTTTCTTATAGATATGTAGCATTATTCCAGATACATGGCTCTAATAACATGGGATAAGAGAAAAGTACTTGGCTTACACAGAAATCACCAAGTGCCTAAACCTGGGATGGAAAACAGCTGGGGATGTTTCAGTTCAGTGGGAATGGATCTAGGGCTGGTGCTCCAGGGAGGTTTTTCTTGTTGGCAGCAATATCAGGACCTTCAGCCTTCAAGCTGATCTACCTCACAGCCGTGGATCTGCTTCTAAACTTCCCTGTTGCTTTTCTCCATTCATTTTCAGCTGGATCAGCAGCAGCTGACAGAGCCACTGGATCCATGAGCAAGGATATGCAGCCAGTCACTGGGATCACAACTTTTGACAAAACGTCATCCTGGTAAGTTTAAAATAATAGTGAAGCTGCAGGTTTTCCATGCTGGTGGCAGATGAGGTAAGAAATTCTAACAATGGGAGTGAAAATTTAGCTCAGCTGTCAGGGAAAGCTTTTCCTTGACCATGGAATGTTGGAGCAGGCTGGGGATGCTGCAGGAGACCCTGAGTGTGGGTCTTTGAAAGGCTCAGATAGACACACTTGTGTTGGAAAACACCACCAAGGATTTTTCTGCCTGCAAGCAGGGGAACAGATTTAACTGATCTCTGGGGATCACTGCCAGCCCTCTGACTCATATCCCTTAATTATTTGTAATGCAAAATGAGTAAAATTAAAGCTTGCTCTTCAGAGGACTGAATTTTGCAGAAACCACCCTTTTATTGCTCATTGCTTCAGTGTAGGCAACTGGATTAGGCTTCTTGTGTTTGATCAGTGTGGGGGAGAGGGAGAGGGAGGACATTAATCATATCAAATTTCCCTTGACAATAAGATGGCATTTAGGAAGAACTTGGGTCATACAATATATATCTGTCTGTCATTAAAAGAACCACTCTCCAAGCACTTTTATTAATCATAGAGTTTACTACAAATAAGTGTCAGTGTCACCCCACCTACAGCATTAATCCAACAAAGATATTCTTGATGGTTATCTTTATCTTGGTGTGTCTCACTAGAAGATGCCAGTTTTGCATGAGCATCCATTTCTATTTTAATAGAAATTGCAGGACTGCTTTTTAGGTTTTTCTTTTTCTTCCTCCTCCTTTTTTTTGTTTTATTTTTATGACCATGGTACTGTTTTGTACAGGATTGTGTTTAGCTGTTCATTTTAATGTCTGGGATGACTGGTGAATGCTGATGGAGAAAAGAAAGGAGAAATTTGCAGTCACTGACTCTCCTGAACATTAGCTACACACCCAGTCTCTATTCTCGTTTAGTTATTGCAACAATTTATCATAGAAGTTATTAATTGAAAATGTTAATCCTTCCTGAGAAGACTTCTCAATCTTTGAAGCTCAGTGGTTTCATTTTGAGATTGTGCTGGAGTTTTCCTGTCCTCTTTGCTCTGCATCTTCATTTTTTAAAGCTCTGAAGTGACCTAAAGTTGCCTTTCCTTTTTGTGTTGTCTCTTGAATAAAGAAGTGAGGGAGCTGCTCTTGAAGTGTACAGGCCACTCTGTTTCCCTTCTTCACATTTGCAACAGATGTGCCTTCCTCAGCTTCTGAAATTCGCAGTTC
This sequence comes from Ammospiza nelsoni, assembly GCF_027579445.1. Classification (NCBI taxonomy): domain Eukaryota; kingdom Metazoa; phylum Chordata; class Aves; order Passeriformes; family Passerellidae; genus Ammospiza; species Ammospiza nelsoni. Next base: position 11,699,802 of record NC_080649.1, on the reverse strand, counting down.
AGCCCAACATTCCTTCCTGACAGGCCCCCAGCACCCCGGTCTGTGGTGCTGCTGGGAGAAGTCCTGCTCTTAGCAGGAAAGATTTGCTTGGATGAGTGCTTGGGTTCCATGGAGACTGATGCCTGGCTGGAATACAGAGGCAAAATGATGCTGCACAGAGCCCTGCAGGACTGTTTATTCCCTTTTCAGACAGAATTGATAATTACTGCCCCTGGTGCTATAGCACATCACTCCTTTTAATTTGCCCCATAAACCATGCATTGCCTTTAATTTCTTTTCCCATTCTTTCTGCTAATGAATGAACAAATATATTTTCTTTAGGTCACTCTGGTATTAATTAATGACATCTTGTCTGTGTACCACCTAAAAGCAGTTGCATTGATGAGATGCAGCCCAGATCAGGCTCAGATATTTTAAGCAGTTTCTGATAGAATTTGGGAGGTGGAAAAACTCCATCAGGAGGAGATTATTGGTATGAAAATCCAGAGAGGCTGCAGTGTCCTGCATAGCAGTCACAGCAGCTCCTTGCAAAGGCAATAGCATGTAGCTGATGGCAAATAGATCCCTCAATCTATGAATTTTAAAATGCAATATGAAGCATAAAACAATATATATCCAGGAAAACTGAAATTTATCTGTGCTTTGTTGTCTCATGAAGAACCAACTGTATTAGATCACATAAAGAGGAAAGTATGGTTTAGAATTTTCTTCCCTGGAATCTCAGACCAAGAGGCAACTGTTCTTTAATGACAGGAGTCCATGTAAATTCATAATGCTCACCTAACAAATAAGGTGAGGAAACATATCTATATGCTTATTGCAGTTTTATAAATGTCAGATTCCAGCAAAACTGTGTGCTTTGATGATATGCTGAATTAGGTTAGACTTAAGCATGTTGGACTCTGCTTTGCAGGTCAATCTTTTGAGAATATTGGTAGAAAGTGACTGTAAAGATTTCTCAAGGACAGGATGGAATTAAAGGTTGCAAAAGTTTTGGGAATGGGTATTTTGCTGGCTGACAGTGGTGGTACTGTGATAGAGAATTGGTTTTATTTTCTGTTGAAGAAATTTCACCTTGCATACAAACCAGAGCATCAGGTAACTGTGACTGAGTGTTTAGAACACAGGAAACTCTTCAGTAAGTGCTGTACCTGGAGCCTCCATATTCCAGACTTGAACTTGGCAGTCTTTCCTGAAAAAAACAAACAAAATATTAAAAGGGAGCAGGTTGCCTTTTTGTTTTTTCCCTAGAGATGGGGGAAAAATCTAAATGCCCTTTTATTGGTGTTCAATAATTAAGTAGGAGTTTTCTTTCCTGAGAGGCCGTATTAAATAGAAAAGCAAAGATAAATTATAACTAACCAGGCTATTCCAATACTCTCTCTGTAGCAACAGACATGTGTTATATTGAAGCAAGTAAGAAAATGAGTGTCTGTGCTTTTGGGAGTAGATTTTCACCCTGGGAAGTTCAGAGGTGAACGTGTGCCTGGGGTGCCCCTAACAAAAACAGCATTTCCAGGAGCTTTTTGTACCAGTCAGGAAAAGATTCTCTTTTTTGTGTGTCTGGGAGAGAAAAACAAATGAATCCCAGCATGATGGGGACCCAGGATCCCCAGGAAAGGAGGAGCAGAGCAGCACCCAAGGGCTGGGACTGCTGCAGCCATGGTGGCAGCCCAAGCAAGGAGGGAGGATTTGTTTGTTTGGGCTACGAATTTACCTCTGCCACTTTGGCTTAAAGAAAATAAACTGTGCTTCTGCCCACAACTACATAATTACATTGTACTCTAATATCTCTCGACTTCAAAATGACAGCTAAAGCAGATTAAAGCTGTTTACAGCCTATGGGAAGTAGTATGGTGGCTGCTGGCAATATTTCTTTCTCGCTCAGTAACCAAAGTCCGGTCATAAATCTATATTCTTCTTCAAGGAGGAAGGCTGTGATTAAAGGATTCTTCCTACAGCTGTGGCTTGGTGATAAGAGCTTTATGTTCAGACCCTCCTAAGCGACAAAAAGAAAAAAAAAATCATTTTTCATTAAGTTAGCTACTCTAATTTGGATGGGAGGGGGAGAAGCAGACAAGTAGTTTGGTCAATGACTTGCTGTAGATTTGGTAGGAGCATTGTACACAATATTTCTGAGCAGCAGCTGGGATTTGAGAGATAGACTCCAACCCCTGTAGCACCTCATCTGTGCCCCTGTGCAGCGATAGTTTTCTCTGCAACACGGATATTGTGAATTTAAAGAAGTTTCTATTTTGAACTCTTGTTAGCTGTCCAAGCCCTGTGCTAGAAAAGCAGGCTTACCCAACTGAAAAACTGCAGGCAGGAATCCAGGCCTTGTCCTGTAAAGCAAGCATTTCTCTTCTCCTTCCACATGGAAGGAGAAGAAGCCCAAAACCTCAGAACTTTTGCTGTGCTTTTGTGTGACAGTGTTCACAGGGGTTTTCAGGTGAGGGAAGAGACGAGAATGTTGACTCTACGTTTAGAAGGCTTGATTTATTATTTTATGATATATATTACATTAAAACTATACTAAAAAGAATAGAAGGGAAAGTTTCATCTCAGAAGGCTAGCTAAGAATAGAATAGAATGGAATGAATAATAAAGGTTTGTGGCTCAGACAGAGAGTCCAAGCTAACTCAGTTGTGATTGGCCATTAATTATAAACATCTAAGATGGGCCAACCACAGATGCACCTGTTGCATTCTACAGCAGCAGATAACCATTGTTTACATTTTGTTCTTGAAGCTTCTCAGCTTCTCAAGAAGAAAAATCCTAAGAAAGTATTTTTAATGAAAAGACGTCTGCGACACTTTTGTCTTCAGCTGAGGCTTTCAGGGAGACCACAGGAGGGACACTGGGGAGCCAGCTGAGAGGACTTTGAACAAAAATTTGAAATGCTCAGAGCCATGCTGGACATCATTTGTTCAGGCAGAACTTGAAATGAATGCTTTTGTTAGGACTGCACCACTAGAAAAATCACACGAGTGCTGAAAGCACCAAAACAAAACCCAGCAACCCAGAACACAGCAATTCTGATGCATATTTTGCAGGGCTTGAATGTTTCTGATGACAGAGTGCTGCTTGATTATAGCAGGGAGGCTAATTAAATTATACACCAAAATAATTGTGGGAATAATATGATGCCTGGTAGAAGAGGCAGGAACAAGCTCTAATCCCTCAGTAACTCAAGACATGAGTTATCTCACTGTGGCATATGCCCCCAGTTATGCTTTTCAACTCAGCAGTGACAAAGGGTGCAGTCACAGATCCAGTGGCATGTTTTTATATTTTCTTAATTTTAAAATTAGAGTATATTTATATTAGAATCTTTTGCTGGTACTAAGTTTTCAGTGTTTAATTTGCATAATAGTGCTGTGCAAAATGGGATGAGGGTTAATCAAAGGATTTTATCACTCTTTTAAATTATATTCATTATGCTGGAGTAAGATGTAAATTTTAATTTCAGCTTGTTAGCTAACGTTTTTTCACCAAAAGTTTGGATTTGCAAATCATCTGGCATTTTTAATAGGAGCAGATGCTAGTGATTTTGAAGAACCTAACTGCCTCAAGTACGGTAGACATTATTAATTTGATTGATATGCAATTTAATACAACTTAGCAATTATTAATGCCATTTAGCACTGGTGTGGATATTCAGAGAGGTAGCCTATAAGCAAGAAGAGCAGCGAGAAGAGAAGATTGTTTTTCCCCTCTAGATCTGTTTCTGCATAGATGTTCCTTTTAAGCTCACTACAGTAAACACTCTTTCCTTCTCCCCATCAAGTTTTTAGTCACAGCTATCACCTGGAAGGTTATTTTCCAGAGGCATATAGTTATCTCACCTTCAGAGAGGCAAGCAGTAAAGTCTCTCTCAGCCTGCAGACATTTACCAACAGTGTTTTATATGTTACGTTTATAACTCTTCCAATCGCAGGGAAACCAACTGAAAAACATACCTGCTAATGGAAAAGGACTATTAAAGCACTGCTGTGCACTCACCTTGCACTAAGCCAGCTGCACATAGCCCTGCCATAAATCACACTTAAATGATTGCATTCCACCAGAATCGCTGCCCAAAGAGCAAACTTGCAGCAGGCAGGGAGGCCATGGCAACGGGATGAGGAGTCCATTCATTTGCAGAAAGGCTCAGGTGTGTACCCATGTTAAACAAAGGGAAAAGGCCTTTTGGACATCCTGACTTCATTCTGGAATGGGAGCCAGGTCGCTGTTTTCCATGGCTTCCTGCTGCCAGATTCCCAGCCAGGCTAAACCCGAAGGGAGAGGGTGGTGGCAACCAGAATGGCCTAAGCCTCTCTTTATTATAGGGAATCAAAGCTTTGTGTGGCAAACAACACACCCCAGAAGGGTGATGTGTAGCAGCTGCAAAGAAAAGGAAGGTGTCAGTCTGTAGGATTGATGGGGGTAGCACGGTCAGGATGGACAGAGACGAGAGATCTCTGCAGCCAGGTCGTGGAATTTGGGGTTTATTGCAAAGGGCCTGAGTGCAGGGCCCTGCTGGGAGCTGCCAGACACAGCTCAGAGCAGGCTCAGAGAAGAGAGGGGCAGAGAGGATGAGAGAGTAAGAGAGTAAAAGGCAAGAGGTAAGAGGAAGAGTAAGAGGTAAGCGTGCGAAGTTCCTGTTACAATACAATAAATTATCTTCTGTGTTGAATATTCTGATTCTCACTAGCCAATCTAGTACAAGATACAAATCCTATAGCATTTACATACAGCCTGTAAGAATCATTACATTACCATACTGTGTTAGGTTTTAAACCCTAAAAACTCCTCTTTGGGCCCCTCTGCCAAGCTGTAGGGTTTGCTCTGACCCTTGGAGCTGCCTGCAAGCAGAGGGAATTGTTCCATCAAAAGGGGATTACCTTCAGCCAGCCACACCATTGTTTTCCAGTTGTTCAGTAACTGAGGTATCTCAAAGCTTGCTTTCATTTCAATCTCGCTTATAGTTTCCATATTCTCAAAATCTTTTGCCAGACAATCATATTTATAAGGCTTTCCTGTTTCATCTTTCCCAACATCAGTGCTTCAGCCATTGCTTTATAGCTGAGTGAAATAGTGTTGCTTGGGCTGCTCTCTGAAGAAATTAGAAGGATGGAGAGTAATGCGTGCCCAGTCCAGGGATCCTGAGGATGTGCAGTGGTGACAGGGAATGTGAAATGCAGGTGGGCAGAGGGAGCTTCTGGGCTGTCCCTGAAATGTCAGCTCTGTTGAGTAAAGCTGGAGAGGGCAGGAGGGGAAGTCACCCCATTCATATTTTCTCCCTGAGAAGGACTTGCAGGAAGCTGAAGTTGGAAATGAAGCAGACAACAGTTCCTGACACCAGAAAATCTGCAACCATTAACAGATGAAACAGTTTGCTAAACAAAACCACTGTTTATCCTTCACTAACACAGTTCCTCATAATCTTTGCAAATTGTAATTAAGAGCTTAATATCTGTCTGCTTCATGCTTCAGTGGAATTGATCTGAATGCACACTGGGCTTGATTCAGGCACTGGCAGAGCTTTTCTGTGCCTTGTTCTTCAGCCAGATTCAGGAGGATAGCTGCATGCTCCTCAGAAGTTCATTCTTTCTGTAGAAACCCAAGCTGATTTCTCCCCTGGGATGCAGCCCCAGGTAGGACTAAAGCTTTAATGATACACCAGGATCTGCAGAAGCAAATGTGAGTCTGAGGCTGCAGGGGGAAATCTGGAGTCTCCATTGCCCTAGTCCCAAAAATACCTGAGAGAGCACAGCTTTTATATCCTGAGCACACATGAGAGGGATAAGTCCTTGGAGTGAGAATGTGGAATGAGAAAGCTTAGTGAAGGTACGTGAAGATTTTGGGTTCAAGGAACCAAACACTCCTAGCAAGCCCTAAGGAAAACATCCAGTGTGAGGGTCCCAGGGCACTGAATGCCCAAAGCAAGCCAGGCTGTGCCTGACTCATTTTTGCTCCTACTTAGCAACCCCATCTTCAGCTCTCCTTTGCAACCTGTACAATTACATTTGCTGTAGCTTTTTTTTTTTTTTTTTTTTTTTTTGGTGGGTGGTTGGCCATGTCACAACCAAAGCAATGATTGGTACACTGACCAGGCAATGTCAAAAAATAGGGGAAATAATGGAATTGCTTAACAGATGTTGAAACTGAAGCCCAAATGTAGAATGGATCAGTGAAATTTTGGGGTTTAAGTTTGAGCAGGTACTTTTTTGCATTATGCTTCAATAAAGCATTTAAAGATAGTCATGAATAATAAGTAAGTAATTTTATGCTGAATGACTGCAAAGCATAGAAATGTTCCCTCTCTCTCTTTTAAGTGTAAAAATTTCTTTCTCTAAAGGCCATATATTCCTTTCATTCCTGAGATGCAGCTTCTATTGATGCCAGTTTATGGTCCTGAAACTTTGGCTGAAGATTAAGAAGGAAGGAATAAGAGAGACCTTTGTGGGTTTTTGTCTTCTAACAATTTGAATCAAATACTTTCCCAAGAAAATGTGTTTTACATGTATTTTAAATTCCTTTTTTCACAGTAATGTCTCTTTTCCTAAGAAACTTGCATTTTGAAAATGTTGTGACATATTACATTAATTGAATATATAGCCACAGAAACTGGGAGAACCTTTTCAACTACACTGGATGCATCTGAGCAGGCTGGAGGCTCCATGCATAATTTCCAACAGAAAAAGGGAAAAAACCCCACCATTTCTCATTAAAAGCAAGATCAGTAACACAAGAAAGCAGCAGTATCACTATCTTTCATCCATTTAATGAACTCCTGTCATTGCAATTCCAAGAGTTTTTGAAAGAGAAATCTCAACCTGACAGGCTATTCCAGTTTACAGTGAAGCTCTTGATGTCCCCTAATTATAGATCTTCATGCAGTTATTATTTTGGAGCATGACTATGACATTAAGGTATTCACATGAAAACACAAACCTGCATTAGGTAATTATGTATCCAGGTTCCTCCTTCCTTTCTTACTGGTTTTCATTTTGAGATGCTGTGGCAGTGTTCACAGGAGTCTTAGGACGAGGGAAGAGATGAGGCTCTGACTCCATGTTTCAGAAGGCTGATTTATTATTTTATGATATATATTAAAACTATTCTAAAAGAATAGAAGAAAGGATTTCATCAGGAGGCTAGCTAAGAATAGAAAAGGAATGATAACAAAGGCTTGTGACTGACCAAGACAGTTTGGACAGCTGGACTGTGATTGGCCATTAATTAGAAACAACCACATGAGACCAATCACAGATGCACCTGTTGCATTCCACAGCAGCAGATAACCATTGTTTGCATTTTGTTCCTGAGGCCTCTCAGATTCTCAGGAGGAAAAATCCTAAGGAAAGGATTTTTCAGAAAGTATCATGGCTACAAGACACCTCTGCAGTGATGTGTTTTCAGCTGACCCCACTTTCTGTCCCTGTGTGAGGTTGCTCTTTCCATGCAGAGGATGCAGGAGCAGAATCCACACCTCAGCTGCACTTGCAAGGCTCCTCAGTCTCCTTGGAGTGGCCACAGAGAACTCCTTCACAAAAACACCTTTTAGGACCGTCAGGCTCAGATGTTTTTCTCACCAGTTTCCCGTGAGACGCTGAAGTTGAGCTCACAAGTCCCTGTAGCCCGGTGGGGTGATCCCATTCCTGTCCTCCTGACTTCTGTCACAGACATCTTGCATGGAAAATCCTTTCCTTAGGGTTTTTCCTCCTGAGAAGCCTCAGGAACAAAATGTGAACAATGATTATCTGCTGCTGTGGAATGCAACAGGTGCATCTGTGATTGGCCCATGTTGATTGTTTGTAATTAATGGCCAATCACAGTCTAGCTGGTTTGGACAGAGAGTCTGAGCCACAACCCTTTGTTATCATTCCTTCTTATTCTATTCTTAGCTAGCCTTCTGAGGAAATCCTTTCTTCTATTCCTTTAGTATAGTTTTAATGTGATATATATCATAAAATAATAAATCAAACCTTCTGAGACATGGAGTCAGATCCTCGTCTCTTTCCTCACGCTGGGACCCCTTGAACACGGTCACACACTTCCACTGCTCCCCTTGTGCTCTCATCTCCTGCCCCTCTGTGGCCTCAGGGCCAGCCCAGCATCAAAAATATCCAACCCCAGTAACAATGCAAAAACATGTGTGGTATTTTACTCATCTGGCTGGTCCAGAGTCACTCCAGTGCTGGTGGCCTGCAGAGGATCCTGTGGAGCACAGGGAAGGGATGGGAAGAGGGACAGGGCCACAGGAAGGCAGCTGTGACACTCACCTGCCTCCCTGAGAGGCTGGCAAGCAAAATTCTGAATTGTGCTTTCTCAGAGGATGGCCAAGACAAATGATACCTCAGCAACATAGCTATATTTTAAGCAGTCATATCTAAATGAAAAATAACCTGCAGCCTGCAAGAGCTTGGTGAGAAGAGTTTCAATTTTGGGTATGAGCCTGGCAATGAATGAGCTGTTTAGAACCTTATTGACAGCATTTGCATAGACATGGTGCTTGTGAGATTGCAGTTTGTCACTCGCTGTGTACATGTAGTTTTTTCTTTTAGATCTGTGACAAAGTAAAATTATGAAGTGATAAGTTTCCAAAGCTTGTATTAATGATGGGTTGTGTGAATTCATCTTTGTACAGAGTGGCCTCCTTAAATATTGAGAATGCAGAAAACTAAAGAGCATTTCTGTAGGTCCCTTCTCCCAGTTCCATCACATAGTTAAGTTTAAACTGTCCAAAACCCTCTAGGCACACTGGTGAGGTTTCCCTGCATGAAATATCATTATTATACATGGTGTAATAGAGAATGGCAGCCCCCATTTTCATAACAGAAAAATAGAAAATATGCAGCCCGCATTTTCTCACTTAAACACAAAGTATTTGATTCCTTTACCCCGGTATTAGTCAGTTGCTAGAAAAGTCACAGAAACTTATTTTTTTTTTATTGCTTCATGCACTGCCTAAACACTATTTCTTCTCACCTCATTTTTTGTGGCGAAGCAGCATCACCATCAGCAGTTTTTAGCAGATGTATCAGAGGGCTTTTATCAGGGAAGCTTAGGAAATGAGAGAAGAAAAGGAAAATAACAATGAGAAAGTAAATCTGAGTTTGTCTGGTTGTAATATATTTTGTTGGTGACAGGCCATGTTACTCTTTAGCACTCTCAGAGTCTAAAATCTGAAAACATGGGAGGATGAACTCCAGTCAGAAGCTGCTGTTGGCATGATTGTGGATGTTTGGCACAAGGTCACTGGGACACATTTTGTATTGGTGGCTTTCATTTGACTCCTATGCTTATAAAATGCTCATAATCACAACAGGAAAGATCCCATACAAGTAAAAATTGTAATTACTTCCTTTTTCTAGAATCTGTGGTTGTGCTAGTTCAGATTTTCTAATCCTCAGCAAAACAAACTTTCCCTGTCAGTGAGATAAGCTCTGGGTTCAGGCATGGCAGGGCTTGTGCACTTGGAGCACCCATTCCTTCTCAGATTGCTTCACTTGGCATGAAAGCCTTTGCCCAAGGATGGATAGATTTTCCAACATCTACTGGAACTATTTGAAATAAAAAGATAATTTCTAGCATTTAACAATATAAAATTATAACCTAATTATTTATAATTCCCTTTTTATATTTATGACACTATATTAATAATGAAGAACTCATTTAGTGTTAATATGGATGTTCTAAAGTAGTATTTCCCCTGTAATTTATTGCTCATTAATGTATCATTATTAGAAGGTATTTCCCTCTAATGGTTTAGTGTTGATATAAAACTGAGGATACAGATGAAGTTGAGATAAGAATTTACCTTTGCAGCTAGCTGAAGACAGAGTGAAGGTTATTTTCATAGACTGATTTTGCAATTTGAAAAGGGATAAGTAAAGAGCAAAATCTAATGCTTCTCACATGTGCCTGACACTCCTGGTAGAGACACAAAGGGATCAAACCCCATACTGACCCTGGAATGAATCAGTGCTGTGGAACACACAAAATAGTGGAGCAATTAAATTTGCATTACAGTTTATATACAGTAGCTCATAATGTCAACAGAAGTTACTGAATTTAAAATTCTATTTATTTCCTCTGAAGTTTAACGTAATAGAATCCCACATTTTCAGCGAGTGATTTGGCTAATTTATCTCTCATTGATGTCCTCTTCCTTCCAATGGCATCCACTTTGTCACCTTTGTGAGGGATTCAAAGAAGTCTTCATTTGTTTTTCAGTTCTGCTGTGACCATGGCCATGTTCCAGCAGACTATAATGGACCTATGTTTTAGCAGATTAACTGAAATACAGAAATGAGTATTACTTTTTCCCTGTATTCAACTAGTTGTTCTGATATTGCTGCAGTTTTCCAAGCCAAATCCCCTACTGTTAAGCCCTGGCTGAGTGGCTGTGCGAGAGCAAGTTAAATCCTTCCACCTTTTAATGGTATTATTTCAGACAGGTTTTAAACCTTTCCAGCTATTTGTAGTGCTCTTTTCACTAAGTGAGGAACCAGGATGATTTCCTGTCATGAGAACAATGCTGCTGTCCTGGGCATCTCAGCCTCTGAGGGTCAGTAAGAGCTGCGAGCAGCGGCTGCTGCAGAACCCAGGGTGTTTCATAGGAGCTGTGAAAGTGCTCAGAAAGGGCACAGCACAAAGCAGCAGCACCTGGGGCAGCTGTGGGAGCCAAAGGCAGCCTCAGGTGTCCCCACGGGGACAGGTGCTGTGAAATCTGAAGGGTCAGTGAGTGATCACAGCGTGTGGAGCAAACCCATCACTGATATCCCTGGGAATAGCTCATGCCTGGCTTTTAAACAGCACCAGGAGCACTCAGAGTTTGTCAGGAGGGACACTTGGTCCTGCCAGGTGCCAGGGCTGTTCTCCACACTGCCATGGACCAGTGGATAGCTCAGCATTCCCTGTGTCCCCCCACAGAGCCCTCAGGCTGCTTTTGGCCCCCAGTGCTGGTCTGGAAGTTATCCATGCTGCTGACCCTGCAGGTTATCTGGGTGTAACAGCTGAGCTAATAGTATCAGTTGTAAGGGATTTGTCAAGCCCTGCCCATGCATTTGTAAGCATGCTGCAGGGCTGGGATACAGGGCCACACAGGATCTTGCAATGCATTCCCAGCAGAGAAGAGTTTCATGGCCCACTATAAATGACTTATCAAATGCCTACGTATCATTTATATCTGCGTGTTTAGTATGAATGGCTTGTTAGACACTTACACTTTGTCAACAACCTCTACAAATGCATTTACTTTAAGTGTTGTACATTTCATTATAAATGGCTTGCAGAACATATCTATAACCTTGATAACTCCATTCACTTTGTTAGTAATGGCTCCTTGAACACTTAAAGCATAACAATAGCCAAAATGCATATAAATATTTCATTGCAAATCTATTGTTACTTATTTATAACATGCTCACCAAAAGCATTACAGGATATTTATTAAACATTTATAGATTATTTTTGCTACAACTAGTATGTGATACAAATGCATTATTCATCTCACAGCAAATCATTGCTGGACATCCCTTAAAAATTAAGTTGTACCAGGAGGATTTGGGGTCTGTAGAATTCGCAAAGATTAATTTTAACCACGTGCAACTGAGATTCAGCTTTGTGTTTATTTCTGTTGAGTTAAATGAAAGAAGAAATTAGTAAGCAGAAAAACAAAGACAGAGTGAGGGAATGATTGCCCTGACCCCCCTGGCCATTTGCCATGCTCTGTCCTCAAGGTCTGCCAGTGGCTGCACACCAAACTCTTGGGACTGCAAAAGCTTCTTTCCTCACAGATGTTCTGGCGGGTTGAATGGCATTTTTTTCTGGAATTAAGAATTTGGAATGAAGGTTGTTCTCTGTAGCCATAGTTTGTATTTGATCTGGATTTTTTTTCTGCTAGTTTCCAGTGCCTCAAGCTCATTCAGTTCCTTGAAGAATGGGCAAAGTGCACAAACTCCTGTGCACACGAGCACATGTGAGTGTGTGAATTTTGGCAGAGCAAACAAATTTGGATATTTGGGGTTTTATCCCAGTGTTTCATCTGATGCTTCCAGTCTACAGACAGGAATCAGGAGATTTTTAGAATTGTTGCTATTTTATAGAGAGGCCAATCTAGGATTTTGATTCAGGTGGCATTCGTACAATGGTTCAATAATGCATATGAATTTTTCTTTCTACCTCTGCTTGAATATTCAAGCGTAAGAGCCCATCTCAGGTTGGTGACAAGATGCTATCAGCATATATCTACCTATTCCCTGACACATCTTCCTGTAGCACTTTGCTATTCAATAACTGTAAATAGATGGGGTAATTTAAACTCTTAGCTAGCTTTCAGGAGAGCTGGATTCCCCCAAAGCAAGCACATCCTTTTACTGAAATGACCATGACTATATGAAAGGCACAGTTTTATACCTGTTAAATTATTCCTTGTTTTTTCTTTTAATGCATCTATCCATCTATTCTCAGGTAACAGTTCTTCATTAATAATGTCTTTGTGCTACAGGTTGTTTTTCCTTTTTTGTTCTAAATTATTACCCATTTAATTAATTTTCCTCTAATATAAAGGGAGGATAGAGTTGAGTGTTTCTGCAAATGGGGGCGTGTAAGTAAAGAACAAGGATAATATCTCAAACTCATTTTCTCCTGGTCTCATGGTGTTTGCAGAACATTTGATTTGATGCTAATACAGCTGGGTACAACACCACTTCATTTCTTCAGGGGAGGATGTTAAGATATCTATGAAGTGGTAGAAGTACCTGCTTTTATTTGGTACTCAGTGTCTCCATTTCAAACTCATGTAAATATTGCAGATTTGCCTTGTTGTGCCACTGTCACACCCTATAGCACCCAAACCTCCTGGACTGATGGAGAATGGGGTGTGTGGGGCAGAGTTCCCGTGACACCAGACCCTTCTCTGACCAATGTGTGTCTGCATTTTGTGTTTCCCTTCTCACCAATGTTTATTTTGCAGTTCTGGAATTATTTTGCATTGTCCCGTGGTAGAATGAGAAAACCTGTTACCACTGAGGAGGGAAATTCAGTAAACACGTGGCTGCACAATTTGTGCTTTCTCTGTAGAGCTACAGAAGCTCTGCAGGAATGTTGGAAAACCTGCAGTGCCTCACCTGTGTCTGTGTCACTGCTGCCTCCCCTCAGGGCAGGGACAGGCCAGTGTCACTGGGAAAAGCCACTTCTCAATACCCTGCTCCACTGACTTACATTAATGTCGCACACATCTTTTATGGAAAATCCTTTCCTTGGGATTTTTTCTCCTGAGAAGCTGGGAGGCCTCAGGAACAAAATGCAAACAATGGTTATCTGCTGCTGTGGAATGCAACAGGTGCATCTGTGATTGGTCTCATGTGGTTGTTTCTAATTAATTGCCAATCACAGTCAGCTGGCTGGGACAGAGAGTCCAAGACAGAGCCTTTGTTATCATTCTTTCCTTTCTATTCTTAGTCAGCCTTCTGATGAAATCCTTTCTTCTATTATTTTAGTATAATTTTAATGTAATATATATCATAAAATAATAAATCAAGCCTTCTGAAACATGGAGTCAGATCCTCGTCTCTTCCCTCATCCAAGAACCCCCGTGAACACTGTCACACATCTGGATCCAGGGGAGCTTGGGAAGGGACTTTGTCACTGGACTTTATTATTGTGAAGCTGTTTAGCTTTGGAGGGGATATTTGTTTCAAAATTCTTCTCACAGCCTGTTTTCTTAAGCATGTAACAGAAGCAGCACTTTGTAAGAAATCTTTAATTTGGCTTTCAGTATTTCAAGCGCCTGTTTCAGTGTTTGTATTTTGGCCATGAGATTCAATATGAATCTAATAACACAGCCTGGCACAATTTGTTGCAAAAATCTATTGGTACAATGATCACTTTTAACAGGTGTTGTTTCTTCAAAAATCACTGAACGCTGTTAGATTTTTTTTTTTTTTTTGGCATTTTCAAATGCTCATTAGTGTCTTCCTCAGGGGTCTGAGACGGTCATTATTAAAGAATGAGTTCTCAGGAGAAAAAGGCTCTGCTGCCAGAAGCCAACAAGTGACAGGAGTTCAGCAGTTGCTAGGCGAGTCACTTATTGAGGTGCTGCTTGGATAAATTAGCTTTCAAAGTCTTAAGCTGAACATGTAAAGAACACAGATGTCATGTGGCATATTCTCCAGAGGTTGAATTTAGGTTCCACTGCCAATTTTAAAAGGAAGGAAATGTCAGCTAGTGTAGAGCTGAGGTTGAGGGTTTGTTGCTTGTGCAAATTCCACTGACATTGACATTAACTGACTCTGGAAGATAAACTATGGATCTGCTCTAGCTGTCCATGATTTCATTTGTATTGCTTGTTAGGTCTCCAGTTTGTTCCAGCACAATACCAATTTGCTCCAGTTGACTTGACAAGCTTTTGTTTTGTGCCTCTTATTTCTCTGGAGATAATTTATAAACCCAGCTTCATCCCTTGTGTGACTGCACAAACAGACAGGTATCATTTCTGCTGTTTGTCAGCACTGGGAAGTGACATAATATTGAAGCAGTAAATAGACAAACCTGGATTTTAGCAATGTGAGATTTAGATGTGAGTATCTGTGGTACGACAAAAATTTTAAACCTCAGAATGGTCATATATATTTTATTTTTGAAGAGAATATTTTTCAAACACAGGGATGTTTTTTTTCAAAAATCTCCTTTTTTACTTAAAGTTTTGCTTTGTTTTTTACCTAAGCATAGGTTTTATTTAGATAGAGTCTTTTGAAACTCTTTTGTAAACGAAACAGTTTTCTTATAACAATGACAAATAAACCTCTTAGTGTTGTTTTGAACTTGCTTGAACCTGCTGCTGCATCCCTTCCTTCTCTGTTCTGGGCTTTGTCCAGCTCCCACCTTAGTCAGTGGGAGATGTCACATTTACTTAATTAGGAGCTGGACCATGCCTTGCCACCCCCACCAATTGCTGTTTTAATTGAAAGCATCCCCAGAGCTGCTTCCACCAGCGGTGTTCATTTGTGTGGCGTTCTCGAGAACAAATCATTGTGGTTGTTTAATTAAGGCAATATTGAAATAAAACCTCCTTTAGGAGTGGCTGGGGGCAGCCTGTGCTGAGCCCTGAGCAGACATTCACAGTGGCACGGGGTCAAAGTCCTGCTGTGCTCCCTGTGGCACTGTCACCAAGCCAGCCCGTGCTGATGTGCAGATGTGTGAATATTTCCTGTATTTTCCATGGCTTTTAACCCTTTTGCTCTGGTTTTCATGGACTCTTGTGACGGTGTTCACAGGGGTTCTTGGATGAGGGAAGAGATGAGGATCTGACTCCATGTTTCAGAAGGTTTGATTTATTATTTTATGATATATATTAAAATTATACTAAAAGAATAGAAGAAAAGGTTTCATCATAAGGCTAGCTAAGAATAAAAAAAAAAAAGAATTAATAACAAAGGTTTGTGTCTCAGACAGAGAGTCTGAGCCAGCTGACTGTAATTGGCCATTAATTAGAAACAACCACATGAGACCAATCACACATGCACCTGTTGCATTCCACAGCAGCAGATAACCATTGTTTACATTTTGTTCCTGAGGCCTCCCAGCTTCTCAGGAGGAAAAATCCTAAGGAAAAGATTTTTTATAAAAGATGTCTGTGACAGACTCTGAAGGGATCTGGCCTGTCTTGAGCACTAGAATCCCACATTTCCCACATCCAGGCTTGTGCTTTGCCTGGACACAATAAAGCAGCAGCGGTGTCTGAGTCACATCCAAATGCAGCACTCCTGTACAGCAGTGTCTGGTCTGGATGCAGCTGCCTCTTCCCCTCAGTCTGTACCCCAACAAAAGCAATTTGAATGTTGCTTTTCATCCTCCCAGGTAATCACAGACCCAAGGCTGCAACCCAGCGAGCAGCAAGGAAGGAAAACCTATTCCAGACTCCACAGAGGTCACCTTTTTGATAAAAGCACAAAACAGCTAATTAAATTAATGTAATAATTGTACCTAGCCAATTACCTATTTCCTACCTGTACTGTGGTCTTAATGAGCTGGGCTAATGAACTATAATGTAATTAATACCTGGGGAGGGAGGGGGAGGAATAAAAGAAATGGTCATTTTCATATATGCCAGCCTCTTTTGTAATAGCAGGGGGGAAAAAACTTCAAGACTGTTGAAAGCAAAACGTTTAGTGAGGAAGAGAGTTTTCAAACTTGAGTTCTGCTGAGGCCCTGCTTGGAAGTCTGCACCTGAAAAATATCCCTGCCATTACAGAAATACTTAAAAAAATACTCATTTATGTTTTTCTGAGACCTTTCTTGTAATATCTGTGAAGGAGAAGGATGATTTAAAGAAAAGTGCAGATTTAAGGTGTCCTTGAGGAGTAATCCTGCAGAAACCTATCCCACCTTTCTGGTGTACTGTGGCAGTGTTCACAAGGGTCTTAGAATGAGGGAAGAGACGAGGATCTGACTCCATGTTTCAGAAGGTTTGATTTATTATTTTATCATATATATTACATTAAAACTATACTAAAAGAATAGAAGTAAAGGTTTCATCAGAAGGTTAGCTAAGAATAGAATAGCAAAGAATGATGATAAAGGTTTATGGCTCGGGCTCTGTGTCTGAGCCAGCTGACTGTGACTGGCCATTAATTAGAAACAACCAACATGGACCAATCCCAGATGCACCTGTTGCATTCCACAGCAGCAGATAATCAATGTTTACATTTTGTTCCTGAGGCCTCCCAGCTTCTCAGGAGGAAAAATCCTAAGGAATGGATTTTTCCATAAAAGATGTCTGTGACAGTGTACCACAAAGGCTGTTCGGGGTTGATCTGATTTTGCCATTGGGTTTGTGGCACATTTGGCCACATCCTGGCCAGCAGCCTGTGGGAGCAGTGGGGGGCTCTTGGCAAACACAGCGCTGTTCCAAGGCTCTGGCTTTTGTATCCAGTGGGGGACAATGACACAGGTTACTGAACCTGGTGATGGAGCCTTCGTGGGGAGACTGCTCCAGTAAAGTACTAAAAGGCATAGGGAGAAAGTAAAGTAAAACTGAGACTCCTGCTGTGAAAATTCAGGATTGTTTTCTCTGAATTAAGTTATGCTGAAGCTATTAGGGAGGCAGTGGAATGGATTCATTAACTGTACCATTCTATAGAGCTGCTGGAAAGCAATTCACATTTCAACTTTAGTATCTTAAAATCCAGCACTGGCTTTAATTATTAATAGGCTTCATGCTATTATCATTTGCTTGCATATATACATTAATCATTACATGGGTTTGCTAATTTTTTTGTTTTGTTCAGAAATAAAAAATAAATGGTGACAAGATGCTCAGAGCCCTCCAGAGAATATGTTCCCCTCTGATGGGCAAGTAACATCTGCGGGCATTTCACTGGCTTAACAGCGTGTCTGTCAGAAACTTGGTGATTCAGAAAATTTACTAGCACTCACCTAATGATTAATTAGCCTTCTCTGTAAGGAATGGGGTCTCTTCATTATGCACATTGTCACCAACAGTTTCATCTGTTTGCTGTAACACGTATGCTGGAGATTTAATAAGTGGAATTCCAGTAGTCAAGAAATGAGTTCAGGGTGTTTTAGTGAGCAGAATTGGTGTTTGGCCCTAAGGAAGACTCAAAGAAGTCTTTTTTAGGAAGTCTTCAAAGATTTTTGTCAACACAGGTCTGGGTGGTATTCTAGAAAAACTGTGTTGTGTGAATAACAATACTGTAGGACACTAATTTTAACTAAATTTAGTTGGCTAGAAACAGTCTATATTAGATTAAAGACAGAGATAGGAATTATTTTAACAGAAATAATAATTCATTTGTGTGTAACATGGATTATCTGAAAATGTTTTTTTAAAGACAATCTTATTTGTAAGGCATGTTAAGCGTTCCACTTGGCAAACCCTGGGCATAGTCCTGTGTTTCATAAGGTCTTCAGCTGTGAGTACAGGGTCTTTATTGTGCTGAAGGAAAAGGTCAAACTGACACTTTGGGATTTAAACCAAAATAATTTATCACCTGCACGTAGATAAGGCAAAGATTTGTTCTTGAGGGTGAATACATCCAAATCTGGATGGATGAAAATCCATGCTTTGTTAATTATCACAGCAGTTTGAACTCTAACTTTGAGCAACTCACAGCACCTGTGTCACATGAGCTCCATCAGGGTTGATTGCTGACACCTGGTGAGGGTCCTCAACACAATGCCTCTACCTCAGGTGTGGGAAGCACATATAATGGGTGGCTGTTAATTGGCAAGAGAATTGCCCTTTGCTGTAACTACCTGCAGCTGTAACTACCTGAGTGCCCTCGGGCAGAGCAGGCAAAGGCTGTTGGACCTGCTGTCCCTCTGTCTCCTCCTGGAACACTCTGTGCTCTGAGAGATGATTGTTGGCCATCTTTGCTTCTCTTTTTCCTCTCACCGTGGAGGGAGGGGACGCGAGCTCCCATTTACAAGCAGCAGCACCTGTAGGAAGAAGACATGTCCAAGGTAGGCCTGGGGTTTTGGGAGGATTTTTTTGTTGGTGTTATTATTAGATGACGGAGGGAAATTTTGCTGTGCTGGAAAGCTGAAAGGCTTTTTATACGCCTTGTGTCTGTGTGTGTAGATGAATCCCCAGCCACATTTGCTGTTCTTGACAATGTTCTGGTCACCTGCAGTCATCCCCCATTCCATCATTTCCTTCTGTGCTTCTTAAAATGGCATAAACAAGCAAGAACATGGTTTAATATGTGTGTCTGTAGCTGGGGATCCAAGGCACAGCCTGGTTCTGCTCTAAGGGATCAGAACCAAGATCTGCTGTAAGTGATCAGAACCCGGTGCTGAGGTAGCATTTGAATCACAAGACAAGAGTCCACATGGTCTCTTTGTTTGTCCCATAACTGTCTCAATTTCCTCTGAAAATGAGAAAAAGAACTACACAACCTCTGTATAGAGAGCTTCTCTAGAGCCAGCTAAACTGACCATGAGGTGACCTCCTTCTCCTTGGTGGGGGATAAAGGAGAGACTTGGGGGTCATCCCTTTCACCCCAGTGATACTGGGGGCACTGCAGCCTGCCTTGCTGGGGTAGGGAAATGTAGTGGAGGCTTCAGCCTGGAACAGGACCCAGACTTGCAGAGGAAGCTGGAGTGGTTAAAGATTAGGTATATTTAGGGTGTGTTTCCCTTTTCTAAATTCAAGTGCTAAGTTGACTGGTTTATTGGTTGTTTTGGGTTTGGTTTCTTTTTCAAAGGGTAAGATAAAAACATTCTCTGCTATGAAATTTATATGTTCAAAAACTTTCATGGCAATTTTTTCTCTTGTATCAGGTTTGTTTTAAGGAGAAATCTGTGCTGTTGGTTGTAGGGTATCTTGTGTTTTTTTTCTCTTCATATATCCAATAAGGAACCAGAGAAATTCCATGTGACTTGCATATCTAATTAAAACTATTCAGCACAGCTTGAATTTACAATTTTGATTTCTTGCAGTAATCTGCTTGTGAACAATCTAGAGGCAAGGAGTTATTCATAGAAACTGTTGAGTAAATAATTTTCAGATAATGAAAACATTCAAAAAAGTCAAGATAGTTAATTAGTGAGCAGGAGAAATTAAATTAATTGAATGAATAATTCATAATGAATTATTTGCCCAGCTCTATTTTACATAGTGTGGAAGGTCTGAAGAAGAGCCAGTGTTTGAATTACCTCCAAATAGAAAACCACATCTCTATTTCTGCTGTGTTGAGGTTATTTATTGATGTGTAAAAACAAGCTGGGTGAGCCAGTCTATTTAATCATCTTACTCTTTTTGCTCTGTAACGTGAGTCATGCTGGATTTGAGACCATAGATGCTTTGCTTGCAAATGTGCATTAGGGAATATGTGTTACAGGGTTCTTTGCTTTTCTTTTTTTTTTTAATAAATTTAAATAGTGTGAGAGAAGCATGATTAGAGCTGAAAATGCTCTGTAAAAGAATTAAATTAAGTATATGCTACTGTAGCAATGCTTGCAGTTGACATATGTCACAGCCTTGGCAAAGTAATTGTGGGTAATTTCATTTTGCTGCTGAACAGAACTGTGTCCAAAAGATTCTTTGGTGGAGCTGAATTTGTTTGCTTGGGGCTGGAGAGGGGTTTGTGGCTGCTTTCTTTGCTTGTTTGGTTTTTGAGGTTTTTTTCCCCTTTACAAAAAGGGAAAGCTTTGCTTCTCTCTGGCAGGTAGGAAGGGAAGTTTAAATGGCAATTTAAAAGTGAAATATCGGAAGCCTAAATTAGCATTGAAGAGCTGAATGTGGGCAATGAGTGTTGAGAGCTCACCTGTGTGTCCTTCTGCCCTTGTGTTCCCTCCACAGTGCTATTGGGAAGCACAAAATCTCTTATCATGGAATGGTTTGTGTTGGGAGGCACCTTAAAGCCCACCTCATTTTAGCCCCCTGCCATGGCAGGGACACCTCCCACTGTCCCAGCTGCTCCCAGCCCTGCCCAGCCTGGCCTTGGGCACTGCCAGGGATGCAGGGGCAGCCACAGCTGCTCTGGGCACCCTGTGCCACGTTCTCTCCACAGTCGCAGGGAGGAATTTCTTCCCAGCATCTGATCTAAATCCACCCTTCAGTTTAAAGCCATTCCCCTTCACTCCATGAGCAGTCCCTCCCCAGCTCTCCCAGAGCCCCTTTAGTCAGGAAGGGGCTCTGAGCTCTCCCCCCTGGAGCCTTCCCTTGTCCAAATGAGCACCCCCAGCTCTCCCAGCCTGGCTCCAGCCCTTGGGGCGGCTCTGGGGCTCCTCAGGACTCCCTGCAGCAGCTCCACACCCTGGTGCTGGGGTCTGGATGCTCCTGGTGGGTGTGAGCAGAGGGAGAATCCCCTCCCTCCTCTGGTGCAGCGCTCAGGGGAGTTCTGGGCTGGCAGTGCCTGTGCTGAGCACCCCCAAGTCCTTCTGCCCAGGGCTGCGTAACGGCGCTGAAAAGGCTTTCACTGTGATTTCCATTCCTTGTAAAGCCACAATGAGAAAACCAAACTCTGATTCAATGTCTATGGAGAAGTGAATACAATAATATACAATTAGATAGGAGCCACATCTACTCTGAGTTGGAACTTCTGGCCTTGAGGAAACCTGGTTTGAGGTGGAATGGTGCAGCAATGAGATGAGTCTGATGCAGGAATGTCCCAGGGAAGTTTGAATTTCTGTTATCCTCTCTGTGGAGAAACAGGCATAGATTAAGTGATCTGTTGGCCCACGTTATCTGCAGTAGGAGTGGAAATCACTGAGGTTTTTTCTGATTGAAACTATGGCTGTGCAAGTAGAGATAAGATAATTACAAAGCTGAGTAATACTATCCAGCACCACCCAGTATTGTCAGATTGTCCTTTGTTATTCACTTTTCTCTGAAAACTGAGCAATGCTAAATTAGAGTTGTAAATCCCCACTATGTGTGGATATTGATAATATATGCCCAGGCATAAGGAAAGGAAGAGATTGCAAATTTAGTCAACTATATAAAAAGCATTCTTTTCTTGGGTATTGAAAATGTTGGAGGAATTTGAACAACCCTGGAAAAAACAGACTGTGTTATAACAGATGGGCATTTCCAAAAATGACTTTGTTTGGGTTCAAGATAAATAAAGGTAGTTCCCATTTTACCCAGAGTGAGTCACTCAAGCCCCATCATGGACACATGCTATTCTAGAATTGCATCTGCCATATTTTCACTTTGCTCTACTTCCTGAAAATTTGGTTAATTCAATGTTGAGTTTCCATTAAGGAGCGCTGCTGGGCTAAGTTTTGGGCTAGTTTTTGCAATATTAGCAAATTTGTTTCCGATTCTGAAGTGCTGACAGGTTCTAACTGAGGTAAAGGAACTGAAGTGCAGAGTCAGAAAATCTGGGCCACTAATGATTAAAATCAGGCCACAAATGGTCCTTACTTATGTTTTATTTCTATCTACTTACAAAGGCAGCTCTTTATTGCCATACTTAAGTGCTTGAAACGTTTCCTAAGGCTTCCCCAGGACAGGAATCAGGCAGATTCTGCTATCTATTTACTTCGGATCATCTCCACACTGGCAGTTACAGAGCACAGACTGATTGGATAAAGAATCCATGCTCTGGCTGCAGGTGATTGGAAGGGTTGTGGCAAGAATGAAAAATCCAATTGTAACTGGTTGTGTTAGGGAGCCAAAGCAGGCTGGGATTTAAAAGAAGAGGTTGTTGTGCATCACTGAGCAGCCATTTAGATTTGACTGCAATAGCACGGGGTTTGTCATGGTGGTTTAGTTAACATGTTCAGTTTTGATGAAAAAGAAAGTGTCTTTTGATCATTCCACAGAGAGAACAGTTTATATTGGAATTGTGCAGGTAGCAAATTCTGTAAGGTCATGTTCAGTGCCCCCCTTCACTGAAAAGTTGCTGAGGGGAGCAAAACCAGAAAACCCATGGAACCAGAGGGAGAAAAATGATTAAGATGTTCCCAAGAACACCATCCATTTGCTTTGTGTTCAGGATCGTGGTTTCTGCCACCCTGTTTTACAGAATTTGTGCCTCAGATGGCACTGATAGCTCAACAGAGGGAAGAGGATGTTAAACTGCTTCAGCATAGCACAAGGAAGACTTGGGGGCCTTTTCAAACCATGGCAGATCCTGTGTTGTAACGCTTTAGAGAAGAATATTGTCAGGTCACTTTTAAAATGCTTTGTGTGCTGAGGCAGAGGCCAGGAGGAGGAGCCCTGCAAACAGATTGCTCTGTGGCCTGTTTAGAAATTAATAGTGTAAAGGCTTTAACCTGTTCATCAGTAAAACACACAGACTAGCATGAGATTGCAAGCTGCTTTCAGAGTCACAAAGAGCTATTTATCATTTGTCCTAGGAGTTTGAACCAACCCACACCTATAACTTTTTTTTTTTCTCATTGTCTCAAGTAGTCCGGCAGGAAAGTTTTGTTGGTTGCTCTGCTCAATGCTTTCTGACATGGATATTTTTCAGAGCCAGATTTTTCTGTCATTCATTTCCTCAGCTTCAGCAGAGGTTGTTTTTCCCCCCTTTTGTTGGCAAGGGGCTGTTGGTTTGCACAGGTGACTGGGGGGAGTGGGTTGAGCTGACACTTAATCAACAGCTGGCACTGCTCCTCCTTGGCTGCTCTGCAAAGGGCATGGTGCTAAATCAATTAAAGAGAATTCCAAATTGGTTTCAGTGAGCAGTTCATGTGGAGATGTGGACTCTGGAGACTCTGTTCCTCCAGCCTTGCAAGTCTTGGCTGTTTACCTCATTCCTCTTTCCCCCAAGAGGTGTGAGACTGAAGTGCTGATCCAGGGTGTGGAACAGAGACACTGCAGGGTCCCTTAGACAAGGGAAGAGTTCAAGCAGTGCCAGTGTAAGTGAAGAACCACTGTGCCTGGCAATATAAGTCTGAGCATCTTTTTGGGACTCACCTGTTGAGACTGAAAGGAGGCTGAAGCACCTGAGTTACCTGAGTGTGTGTTTCGCCCTGAAAACTCTTTGAAGAACCAAAGCCTGGAAAATGTAGGTAAAGCTGATGTGAGTAACAATGTTCTAAGAGTTTGAGGTTTTTGTCCAGTAAATTTTCAAGTTTTCTGAGGTACTTCAGATCCCCATTTGTTCAGTTTCAACTCGTGTGCAGGCTGACCTGACACAAAATGGAAAAGTACATATAGTGTTTCACACTACATTTGCAACAATATCTCAAAGGATTCCGGTGTTTCCCAGGAAATTTTGGAACACCTCCAAATGAAGAAATTGTGTGTTATGTCTAGGTATTCTGTCTCTGGGTCAGCTGTCTATGCTGGCACAGTTTACCAAGGAGGGGTGCTATGTGGAATAGAATGAATAAATAAATAACTGCTCTCAAAAGCAGCAAAGGACTGACCAGACATGAATCCAAACTTCTGGGGTACAATCAGCTTGGACAAAACACAGCCATGTAAGAGCAACTGGCTAAGTGTTTGAATATTATTTTAGCAGTCTAGTCAAGGTGGTCAGTATAGAATTAAAATGATGTCAGTGAGAGGAGCAAGGGTTTTGTTTTTCTGACTTTTGGGAAAACAGCAGTTCCTTTCTGCAGGGTGTCAGCATGCACTCCAATAGCAGCTTTTGTTATTCATTCAAGATGTACTGTGTATGTTTCTCAGACACTTTTATGTCCTCATTTCCTAACTAAGAGGTTTTCTCTGCTGTGTATTGGTATATATTTGACCTATAAAGAAGAAATAATTGGTAGTCTATTACCAGGTATGTTAATGACTTGATGAAGTTTTGAAATACAGCATCTCAAATGCCATACTGTTTATCTAGTTCTTAATACCTTTCCTATTTCCTATTGCTATTTGATGATCAGTTTTTGCTGGAATATGTTTTGCAATTACAATAAGAGATTTAATGTTGTTTTGAACTCTGCCAAAGTCTGATTGGATTTTCTGTTTTGGCCTAAGTAATTTCTTTGTGCTTCAATTTTTGTGCTTCTCTGTATAAAATACTCAGATTGGAGGGCTTTAGGCTGCAGATCCTGGTAATTAACTGCAAGTCTGATTTTTAGTTCAGCATAAGGTTAACCAGCTTCCATAAAGCAAAATCCTATTTATTTGGAATGAAAGGATTATAGGGAAGACATAAAGTAGCAAAAAAAGTAGTTTATATGTGAGTCTGGGTTACCAGGAAGTCATCAGCACTGACACAGAGCTCCTAATAAAAAAACAATAGGCAATACCCCTTCAGGGCTCTGAGGAGTGTTTTAGCAATTCCACATCACTCCCAGATCATGGAAGAAACTTCTCCCCACAGATTCACTGGCTCCATTTAACAGTCATTGTGTAATCTCCACAGGAAACAAACTCTGCTGCTTCTTGAATCCTTAGGAAGGAACAGTTTTTATCAGTTAACTCCCCACCTGGAGGAGGGCCCTGAATTCCTGCTGGAATGTTGCAGATGGACACTGCAGCATCCAAATAAAGGCACCACTACCACTGCTGCTGGATAAAAAACTCTGAGAGTGACAAAGCTGAGCTGGGGAGAGAGTATTCAAGGACATATCCCTGTGCTTACAGCTTTTGCTGGACCATTCCTCAGCAACAGGGAGGTCACTGCACCCTGCACTGGGTTCTGGTCTGACCCTGTAGAGACATTTTAATGTTCTCAGATACATCCAACAGGTTCTTTATCAGTGTTTATGTATTTCTGTACCAGGCCTGATGGAGGCTGTGCTTGATCCAGCAGAGTAAGAAACAAGCCTGGGCCTGGAGATCTTTACAGGCCAATTTGACAAGAATGACAAAGGTTAGAAGGGAAGTAAGAGCCCAGAGCAATGTGTGATTTGTACAAAGATAAACAGCCAGAGATGGGAGAGCCTCAGGTTCTTGCTGATTGTTGTTTCTGTAGGTCAAGCAGCTTAGATTTTACTTCTCTGTTGCAGCTTCTTTTATATTTACTAAGAGCTTTCCTTCAAAATTCTGATGCATCTCTTTTTGTAGCTGTCACCTTTTCACATTTATTTATTCTGTTCTAATGAAAGCCATAAAGTTCAAATTGTATCATCTTGGTTAGGATGGGTGAAATGGCATAAAGTTTTTGTTCTTTCCTTGGATCCTGATTCAGTTCTAACTATCAGAATGTGTTTTAATCCTGATATTGCTCAAACCCAGTATGTTTTCAGTGCCTTTCCTGGATAGAAGGTTTCTGTTGAATTGAAGATACTCTGGTGTTGTAGGATTGAGCAGTTAGTCAACCTCACTCTGCCTGTCACAGTGCTGAGCCCCAGAGAGCTTGAAAACCTGTCTCTTCATCCAACATGAATATCTAATTCTTCATGGATCTATCTTTCACTGCAGAGAGGTACAAATATTTTCAGCAATCCTGCAAGCATCCATCAAATAGATAGGAACTTTCTAAAAATTAGACGGGTTATTTTGTCAGTCTCTTTTTTTTTTTTCTTTTTCCATTTTTTGGGGTGTTTTTTTGTTTTTTGTTTTGTTGTTCTTGTCTTGATTTGTTCCTATTCTCTAACTACTTGACTTTTTCTGTTTATTACTCTTTTTTGTCTCTTCTATCTCCTCCTGTGAAGCACTACCTGTCTGTCCCCTGGTAATGTGTAGGATTTATGCCAGGAGCTGCTTCTTCCAAGATGTGTCTATACAAAAATTCTCAGGTGGGCATTGCTCTCCCTTGATGTGTGCAGTCCTCTCTGCAAAAATAAGAAAATTGTGCTCTGTCATTCCCAAAGACCAAGACAGATCTCTCTCTTTTTGAAGAATATATTTTAAATCACAGTCACTTTGAAATCCTGCATTTCCTTTGTACCTGCAAACTTCCCAGCTCTCCTGTGTGACAGCAGCACGTAAAGCTTCTCCCCTGTAACCTTAGCAGTGAGTGAGGGAAGAGTGCAGAAGAGAACTGAGGCAGTGGTGGGAAATAGGGGTGATTGGAGGACAGGGTGGCCTTGGCTTGCTCAGGAGGTTCTAAAGACACAAAGTGCAGAAATCTTATTTTCAGTGTTGAGCTCTGGTAGAGTTCCCAGCATTGCCAAGCACTGACCAGCTCCTGGTGCAGCAGAGAACAAAGGGGTCCTCCTCCAGGTGAGGGGCAGCAGAGACCTTTGTCACTGGGCATGTGTGGAATAAAACACTGGATGGATGCTAGGGCATGAATTACAAGGGTAAAATGTGGTGTTTTCAGGGTCCCCCATGGCAGGAAGGAAATGATGAATCTGATTCCATGTTCTTAAAAGGCTAATTTATTATTTTATTATATTATTGTAAAATATAATACTAAAACTATACTAAAAAATAGAGAGAGGATACTTACAGAAGGTTTAACAAGATAATAATTAAAAACTTGTGGCTCTTGCCAGAGTCCTGATGCAGCTGGACCATGGTTGGTCATTAAGTCAAAACAATTCACATGAAACCAATCAAACAATGGCCAGTTGGTAACCAATGTCCAAACCACATTCCAAAGAAGCAAAACACAGGAGAAGAGAATCAGCTAATTATTGTTTTCATTTTCCCCTGAACCTTCTCAGCTTTCCCAGGAGAACTCCTGGCAAAGAGATTTTTCAGAAAGTATGGCAATGACAGTAAAACATTCTTATTCATGCTGTCCTCAATGCACACGGAGAACTTGGTTTTAAATAGATGGGGAAGTACCACTTTATAAAAGTGCTGGTGAGAAATCAGCTGTAGAGACGTCTGTGTGGTGACAGGGACACGCTGGGGTTGGGAGCTCTGTCCTTCAGGCTGGCTGGACACAGAGCAGAGCCAGAGCAGCTCCCAGTTCCAGGAGAGCTTGCAAGCATGCAGGTAAACTTAAAGAATTAAGTTTAATTTGATTTCTACACTGCTGATCTAGGTACACAGTTGTCACCTGCCTAAAAATTGTAAAAAGAGAAACTGAGATCCTATTATGATATTAAGCACTTGATCAAACAGAAATACCTCTGGTCTTTCTTCATACACACCAAAGCCCCAGCAGAGGAGGAAACAACTTTGTAGTCTTGTCACAACAGAAGAAAAGAAAGCTTTGCTTGTTCTATTTCTTTCTGTCGTTGACTTAAAAAATTTGGGGCATTTGAGGCTTGCTAAAAGATTTGGGAATATCTTGGGTTGAATAATAAATGGTAACAATGATACCTACTGTTTACAATTAAAGTACTTATTATGTCCATTAGTAATGATATTTCAGATCTATCAGTTAACAAAATATGATGCCAAAGGTGCTCTCAGCAAAATGAAATTTTTAAGTTCTGGAGTGAAATCTGATGTCTTCCTTGGCAGTGGCCCCACCACCTCCTCCTTGTTTAGAGGTGAGTCACAAACCACCTCAGTAAAGTGGGAATAAAAGGTGTCACTCCAAGCCACTGAAAAGACCTAAAAGCACTCAGGTGCTGTGAACCAGAACCTCAAAAATAGGTTTTACTGATGTTTGTCACAAAAAAAACCCTAAAATTATCTTTGCCTAAGGTGTAAGCAAGACCATTTTTGCTGCAGTTTCAAATGAAGAAATGATAGATTTTACTGTTTGCTGTTCAGTGTCAGCATAATCACTTAGATGAGAAATATTGAAGTAATAAAACCTCAAGTTCTTACAAATCTTGATAGTTAGAATTGAATTTTACAAAGATCAGCATATTTCAGTAATTTTTAAAAAATCACTGAACTAGTATAATCAGTTAATCTTCCTAACCAATAACCACATTAATGTCTATCTTTCCTGTGTTTCAAATTTTTGTTTGTTTTTACCAATATTATAATTAGATATAAAGTAGTACAACTCTGGGGGCTTGTGTGTGTATGGAAAGAGTTCCTAAACATGCAGCAGTGTGGTGATGTCTTTGTTGGTTAAAAAAACAAACTAAGAACATTGGTTTGGTCATTCATGTTCATCTTAAAAAACAAAAAGCGTTTACACTTTAATATTGTATCATATAAATAGACATCTATAGCTCTGCATGCATTATTAATACTGCTTTATTGCTTGCTTTATTGGTTTCACTACTGCTTCCCCTCTTGGGAAGTCATGTAAAATACAAAGGCTGCACAAATGCCCACATTGCAAGAGCCACTATATACAGAGCAAATAAGATTGCACAAGTACAAATATCCACTGGAGCAGCTTCCTGCAATTCATGTAACGCAATAACAAACAGTCCACAAACACAGTTCTCCCAGCAACTAATATTATTCCAAGTATTTAATATTTTTTTTAACCTACAACACTTGTGCTGCTATTTGAATATTGAACAAAATTTTATTCCTGTATTTTCTGACTAGAAAACAGAATTCTTGTTGGGAGGAAACGGAGAACTTTAAATGTGGTTCAGGATAAGTAGCACAGATGCACAGTAGATGCTAAGGAGGATCTAGAACCGAGTGTGCGTGTGGAAGCAAAGCACTGGGGACAGGATTATTTTCATAAATTAAGCTTGTGTCAGCCACTGACTTGAGGCTTAGGAAACCTGAGGCCAAAGGAAGGAAATGAGCCAGTGCTGAAGGAAGAAATCCTGGCCCCAGAAAACCCCTCGATAATCCAGTTGCACATCCACCATTGCTTCTCTGCTGCAGAAGATGCTCCTGGCAGGATGTCCCAGCTGTTTGCCTTTGTAACCCTTCCCTCTTTTTTTAAAATATAAATGCTTTTTGATGCTCCAGAATTTGTCAGCGTTTAAAAACTTATTATTGGGGTTTGAGTGGCTTTTTTAATAAGTTCACTATGTTGAAAGGTTTTCTGTCTCTCTCCCACTTGCCACACAATTCCCCAGCTGTTCTTTCTGCTTTATTCCCATTGTAACCTTGTGATCATCTGAGCTTTAAAGTTCCCGCACTAAACTTAAATGTGTTTCTTTAAGGAGAGTTATGAAGCTTTCAGGACCAACTGGTCACAGCAGCCCTTCAGATGCTTGATTTCTGGTAGCTGTTCATTCACCAGGCTGTCATTTGGTTCTCTTCATGCCAATTTTCTACCTCTGTGAGCATCTCTCGCCTCTCTTCTGTGCCCATGGCCCATCCTTGTTGTGTACTGCCCCAGGGACGCTCCCGTACATTGGAGCAGATGGACCATAGGCACAGAAGAGAGGCAAGAGATGCTCACAGAGGTAGAAAATTGGCATGAAGAGAACCAAATGACAGCCTGGTGAATGAACAGCTACCAGAAATCAAGCATCTGAAGGGCTGCTGTGACCAGTTGGTCCTGAAAGCTTCATAACTCTCCTTAAAGAAACACATTTAAGTTTAGTGCGGGAACTTTAAAGCTCAGATGATCACAAGGTTACAATGGGAATAAAGCAGAAAGAACAGCTGGGGAATTTTGGCTCTCTGCAGGCCCCAAAAGCTGCTCTGTGAGTGCCTTGTCTTCCAAAGAAAACTTCTGACTGCTGCCCTGGTTGGCAGCTGGCACAGCAGCATTTCCTGCTCCAGCCTCCTTGTTTTGGAAGGGTGAACTACTGCCTTCCTCAGGATTTGGAAAGGTGGCTCCCTTCCCTGGCAGGTCTTGCAGCATGAAAGGAGTTTTCTGTAATGAAGCAGAAGCAGGGCAGAGCTTTGTAAAGGTCTCGGTGAGGCTGACACCTCGTGCTCAGGAGCAAGGGCTCCGACTCCTCATTCCTCCCCCTGTCAGCATCGATAAGCCTCTCGTACCTGACGGGAGCTTTTATTGCCCTTGACTGCTCTCCATTTACACAAAGGTTAAATCTTCCCCTCTGCCTGTGCTTTAGAGCAATATGCTATTTAGAAAACAGTGCTTCCATTGAATACAATAAAGGCAGGAACATCTGGTGTAGTTGTCGGGGCTTTTGGGGTTTCTTTTATTTTATTTTTCTTCCCCTTGGCAATAGGTCACAGAGTAGGTGCAACTTTAACTTTTCATGTTCTGACATGCTACAATTACCCCTGCAACAGGGGAGATCCAGCAGGATCAGCACAGTGCAAGTCTGCTGTATTTAATGATATGCCCATCAAAAAGGGGGAAACAAGTTACACCTTTTAAATGATCTAATGGGTCTTTTGGTTTTTATGTTCCCTATTGCCAAGGGGACACTTTTCAGGCAGCAGTGTCAAATGGCTCACTTGCCATCTAGGTGTGAATGGGGTTTGTCTTACTCTTGATTGCAATAGGACAGAAGACTTTGGCATCCCTGGAAGAGGGAAAAATCCTCTCATGTTCTTCCACAGCTCTTCCTTGGGCATTATCCCAAAACGCCTGGGTTTGGTTATTGGTTGTGAAATGAACTTTTCTAGGTTTTCACAAGCACTATCCATGAGTGGAGCTACTATGCCAGTTAGAGTATTTCTGTTCAGGATGCACTGGTTCTGTGAGCTTGAGCAGTTTGTTGTAGGAAGGGGTGAGGACAGAACTTTTTTAATCATTTCAAATTACCTCCCAGATGCTGGAATTATACCGTGGCATTTGGATGGCTCTCCCTCCTCTAACAACACCCTGTGTGTGTGTACCTTTACTGCCTTATTCTTTCCTTTTCAGCTCCCTGAAGCCTGTCTGCCCTGCTTCTTTTTCTTCCTGCAGGAAACAGGATCTTCAGAGGGTTTTCTGAAAGCTCTTTGTAATATTAGCGAACATGCACAGGAAAACCCTCAGGTTATGTTCAACTCCTGGTATCCTTCACTTTAGATTTAAGAAATTCCCTTAAACTCTCATTAGTGAAGACCTTCTCATTCCTATAAAAGTTTAAAGAAAATCTTTGTCTCATCAGAGATTTAACACAGCTCCTCAGCATGGCTGGAGAAAGCAGATTCTTTGTGCTTCTCTGTTCGTTCTGGAGCAAAGACAATTGCTACAAAAATGTGTCTTTATTGATGTGACCCTCCTGTTCCCTCATCACTTTTCGACTTATTACCTTTTCCTCTCTGCTGCTTTCTGCAAATCTTTTAATTGATGGGAGGGGAAAGGAAGGTTTTGATTAAATGCTGATGAATCCAGGCAGGATTATTTCATTTCCCTCTTCACTGTGTGAGCCAGGACTGGCAGAGCACGCTCTGTGCTCCTGCTGCTTTCTCACCCCATCTGGCCCCTTTACAACAGGGGCATTTTAGTCATGTATTTTTAAGCAGAGTGGCATAGAAAAAAGAGAATTTAGGTATATCTGCGTGGCAAAGTTTGTTCAACTTATTTCTTTGTGAATTTAAAGCTATTTATGGTTTGCCTTTTTCAAGTTCTCTTTTCATAAAACTGAGTTGTGCTAAAACACATAATTAAGATAAGAAGACAAGAAACTTATATATGATGATGAAAAGAATGAAGAGAGTGAGAATTTAACTGTTATTATTTTGAAAGCACACAGCTTCCCC
This sequence comes from Ammospiza nelsoni, assembly GCF_027579445.1. NCBI lineage: Eukaryota > Metazoa > Chordata > Aves > Passeriformes > Passerellidae > Ammospiza > Ammospiza nelsoni. The sequence continues at coordinate 11,668,046 of NC_080649.1, read as the reverse complement.
TAGAGAAGTTTAGGGGGCCCATTATGCCATGTTGAGGTTCTTGAGTGAATCTTACAATTCAGATTCTATTAAAAAGTAAAATGGGGGGGGGAGAACAATGTTCTGTGTGCCCTTTGTTATTCCTGAGCTGAGAGCTGTCTCCCCTATCATCTCTGAGGCTTGGTAATTCACTCCTGTACCTGACTCCCTTTTTTTTAATCTTTCTCCTTGATTTCTATCATCTTCTTCTATCTTCTTTTTCTTTCCTGGTTTATTTTGGTTTTTTAAATTTTCTTCTGTGTTTTTCCTTTCCTTTCTCCTAATTTCCCATTATTCTTTTCCTCCTCCCTCTCCTAAAATTGTCAATCTAAAACAAGCAAAAAGCATCCCATACCTTGCTTTAAAAAAATAAAAATAATCCTCTTTGTTTTGTAGAGCTATTGGATGTAGATATGGCTTCAATGAATTTAAACCCAACACACACAAAAAGTAGGGCCCCAGCATTTTTGTGGCTGCTCTGTCTCCTCCAATCCATGGCTGTGACTTATGGGCTGTCTCAGACCACTTTTAACAATTGGGATCTTAAACAGTTCTTGTTTAACACCCATTAAATGAAGTTTCACAGATTATGTGAAATGTAAAAGCTTAAATCTGCCTGAAAAGCCAGCTTTAACCTCTCTGAATTTGCTACCAAATACCCGAGTATATGGAAACATCATTGGAAACCTCAAATGTGTCGTGCTGCTGGAGCTGTAGAAATGTTTTAGCCATGCTATGGTCAGAATTCAAAACTGTGGTTGTTGAGATGTTCATGATGAAGTTAGTTTTGTGTTTCAATCAAATCATGATAGTTTAAGCTAAAGAAAGAGGAAAAAAATCATGGCAGGGTTTTCGGAGAGAGAGGGAAAACTCCTCAGAACACAGAATGCTGGAAGAAATCCCACTAATGAGAAGCACAGGTACGCTGTTCCCAGTGAATTATATATCAAAAAGAACCAGTGCTTTTCACATTGCCTTATAAATAATGGGGTTTATCACGTGTGGGGGCCCATTCACAGATAAATAAATCAGTGCATGGTTGAGGAGCTGGTGCAGAGTTCCCAGTGCAGAGCTTTGCATTATAAAAGTGAACTTTCATTTTCTGTGATAAGTGACCTCTCCATACAGGCAACAGCAATTTTGATGGCAAAAATCCCCTAAGATGCAACAGACACTAAATGTTGTAACATTGGTAGCACAATCTCCTGCAAATTTATTTGGTTTTGTTGATCCTGTTTTTTTTTTTTTTTTTTTCCGTTTTGCCTCAAAGTGAAGATGGATTTCTGGCTTTGTGGTTCTTTCTTGTCTTAAAGTTTGTATAACTTAAGTCTGCTACAACTGTGTTCAAACATGCCAGTTGTTTTTGAAGCAAATTCCAAAATACTAAAAAAATGACGTTATTTTCTTGGGCTTAGTCACTGGAGGTTAGCTGTTGATAGCTTTTTGTTAGCAACACAGATATTTAGCACTGTTTATTCTTATGCAATTTCTCTCAATTCCATCAGATCTTATTTATTTTATTTACTTAGACCCATTATAAAATTATGCAGAACATGAAAGTTTCTAAGGGCCTTGTTCCCTTAATTAAACAATTAACTTGCCATTTTGGATTTGATCAAGAAATGATTGAACATGACAGACTGTCTCCCCTCTGGAGCACATAACTGTGTCAGGGTCAATCATGTTTCCTTTGGAGTCAGAGGGAAAGGGACTTTCCCATAAATTAGAACATGCTCCTGATTTACAGTAGTAAATACCATACAAAACTGATTTTGTAATGTTCTTATAAGATTAAAAAAAAAAAACAATCCATAGAAAATTTAATATGTCAGCAAGGTGGTTATTTAAAAATCAAATTACAACGAGCTGAAAAGACCCATCAGCTGAGTGAATTTTTTCAATGATTTAGGGAAATGAGGAAATAGGAACTAAAGTGGAAGAGCCTGGACAGAGGGACGGAGCTGTAAATCCTTGTGCTTCGCCTCAGGATCTAAGATGTGCTTGGCCTTATGTCCTGAAATGTGGCCAGGATGGGGTGGCTGCTGATGTTTTGGAGGCTGTGGAGGAAAGGATTTCCAGGCTGGTTACTGCTCCTAGCCCTGAGCTCATGGGATTTAGTACACCCAGGTGTTTTCTTGTTCCTGAAACCAGGTTTGTCCCCAGGCCAGTGCTGCTCTGCTGGCCTGTGTCCCTGGGCCTGTCAGCAACTGGGAGTCACAGAAAGCAGCATTAAAACCAAGCAATGCAAATTTCCAGGGCATTTAGGAATCTGCCACCTCACACAATTTATGCAGAAAACAATTGCTAAGCGTCCTGTGGATAATTTGTTTTTTCTTGCTTCAACTTCCTGCTGCTGAAGGCATTGTTGATTTTATTCCCAATTTTATTGTAACTTAACTTTATTATGGCTTTAGACTATTTGCTGGAAATAAACATGTTCCTTATGCACTACTCAGAAATGAATAATTTTTTAATGGTACTTTTACCAGAAGCCCAGGACTCTCTACAGCCACTTCTGCTCTGCTGAAAAGAACACCCATCATATTGGCAGCTGTCCATAAGATGTTTGCAGAAACTGAGTGATTTGCATATTGGAAACTGTTCATTGATACATTGAATAACATTTTATTGTGGACATCTGGTCTGCTAAAAATCTGCCAAAGTTTGTATCAGATAACTGCAGCAATTCAGATTTATAGAAGGAATCTGTTCTGAAAATATGTTAAAATATTGCCCCACTTTCATTTCTAGCTTTTAGACGTTACTGTACAAAAAGCTGTTCTGGTTAAGAGTCTGAATCTTCCCTGTAGAACAGCTTCTTGTGTTTGCTCGTAGGAGCCTTATAAGGAACAAAGAACTTTTTGCATCTCCATTTATTATTTCAGTTATATCCAAAGCAAAACATGAGCCTGTGCTCAAATATGTTAGGGCTAAACATTATAAATAAAAATTAACTTTCCAGCTGAGACAATCTATGGCTGTGCACTCTGTAAAATGGCTAAAGTGAACACATATGTTTGAGCCTCCCTACAACATCTGTAGGTTCTGTAGGAATAATTTAAATTCACTCTCTTTATTTCAAGTACTCATTAGCTTAGACTTGTGCATTTTACATTAGAATAGATTAATGACTCATTTTGACAATTTATTTTAGGTGAAATTCAGTGGACTGTTCTTTTATAAAAATAAAAATGTGACTCGGCCCAAGACAGAGAAGGCTTACCTTTTTTTCTTTTTTTAAGTTGATGTTTGATGTACTTCTAGTTGAGGCCAGTTTCAGGATGCGTTACTACATCCACGCTGAATTGTGTTTTGACATATCACTGTCAAAGGGCCCAGGGTTTCTGTCAATTGGACTGTATAGAGCAGTAATTAATTCTGTTATAGAAGTGTCAGTGGCTGAGAAATTCCTGAGCTGGAGCTCTGCACTGTCCGTGTTTGACTGGCACCAGTTTCCCTCTAATAATAAGGAGAGGATGTGTGGCTTTTGGAGAGCACAGTGCAAGCTGCACTATTGACAGGGGCCAAAAGGCCAAGCCCTGCTTTGATAGACACAAAATAAATGAGTTAGCTTTAATAGGGGTGAAAAAACCCCACACTTTAAATATGTTTCTGGGAGAGACCCAGCCATAATGAGCACTAATGTGTCCAGCCTGTGGGCTCACAGTGTGATTCATTAAAGTAAATCTGGTTTCTGACAGGAGCCTTTTCTGCCTGAGCCCTTTCAGACCTGCCCTGCCAGTGGACAGGAGCCCTGGTGCAGAGTCAGCCTTGCAATGGTTCTTTCATGGAGCCATGCACAATTTCCTCCTGCAAAATGACCCTTTCCTTGGGGTGGGTGTCATATGAGCTGGGATTCTCACCTCTTTGCCACCTTATAGTTCTCTGACAATTTGTCACCTTTCCTGATGAAAATGATCCCATTTAACTATAGCATAACTACCTTGGGTAACTGAAGTACAGGTCATGATAGGAATTTCAAAGCCAGTCTGGGTTGTTTTCACTCAATTTTTGTGAAATTTAAAAGGATGGCTGCAGAAACACAAAATGGCCAATGCTCCATGTTTTAAAAACATGTCATTTAATCAGCCCTCAGACAGCAAACATGGCTGAAAGAGTCCTAACTAGAACCGTGCAAACTATTTAAAACAGCGGCCAGACGTGGTGTCAAGTGATTTCATTCCAGGCGTTATTTCAGCTTGAACCTTTCCATGTGTTCTTTAGCAAAGTGTCAGTGGTGTGAAAACTTAGAGCCTATTTCAGGAAAGCCAGCCTGATCTCTGACTCTCTATGAAAGCCACTGACAAACAAATATTTTCTTTTTTCTTTTTTTTCTCTTTTGGTAGACCATTTCTGCCTCCATCATGTTAAATGTTCCTTTGACTCGGGAGTTTTACTGTATGCCAGTAGCAGCATTCTGAGTTTAATTTTTTCTAAATTAACCATCTTTGTGAATATCCCATTGAAAAAGGAATTAAGGTGTGAGGAAAAGAGCTATGGGTTCTTTTTCTGATTTGAAGTTGGTTTTATTTTTTCCTTTGGTTGGGATTTGATTTACTTTTTTGGAATGGAGGAGTGCTTTGTTGTTGTTTGTTTTAAAGTTTTTATTGTGTTTTGGGTTCTATGGAATCGTTTTTCTGGTTTTGTTTTTGTTCTTTGGTTGGTTTGGTTTTGGGGCTTTTTTTTTTTTTGGTTGAGTTTTTCATTTATTTGTGTATTTTTGTGGGTTTTTTTTTTTTGTTTCTGTTTAAATCAGATTGATTCAAGTCTCACTAGTCAAATGTGCTCTGATAAAATGCCCTTAGCAAGGTAACATTTTCAGTACCATCACATTTTTCTGATCTTAAGAGTGGAATTTCTTTAACTTTAGGCAGAAGAGTGCCTTAATTTGCCTTCTTGATCAGAAATAAGCAGTAGCATTGAATTTTGCTGGATGCAGGTTGATGGTAAGTAGGAGAGAAATGCCGTCTTGGTTCCTGAGATACTTCTGGCCTGTGAGGGATGAGGCACAATTGATCTTCTCTTTCAGCAATGGCAGATGTAGGCCTTGGTTTGGGAACAATCAGGACCCTGCTCAGTCTTTGCCCTTTTATTTTACCTTGTACTGAAACATTTGATTAGCACTATGTCACTTGTTGTCCCACTGTTAGAATATTTTTGTGTTCTGCTTTCCTTTCCTCCTCTTCTTTTTCTGGTCCATAATTTTTTGTCTCTTTTTCAGTGTGGTACTGTAGGCTTTCAGCATCTCATGGTAGTTAAAATATTTACTGTAGAGTTATTTAAGTTTTCCAGCATGACTGAATGTCGCAGACATTTTTTCACAGAAATCCTTTCTTTCAGATTTCTGCATTTTCTGGGAAGCTGAAGGCCCCCAGAAGGAGAGTGCAAACAATTGTTATCAGCTGCTGTGAAATGCAATGGGATGCACCTTGATTGGCTCATGTTCCCATATTTATAATTAAAGGCCAATCACAGGAGCAGCTGGGGACAGAGTCCCTGGACACAACTTTGTTATAGATTCTTTCTTTCTATTCTTAGCCCAGCAAGGATCTGCAACTTCTCTCTTTACTCTATTTAGTGTAGTTATAATGTGTTATATATCATCTATCAATAAATCCAGCCTTCTGATCAAGAAACAAGATTCTCGTCATTCTCTCAAGCCCAGCGACCCACTCAGGTCGCTGTAATAACTGAAGACATGCATTTTAATAATCTAGTTTTTCTTGTGCAGCTGACTGATTTTTCTGCACTTAGCTCTGTGGCAGAGAAATGACTGTGTCATGGCTGTGTCTCAGTCAAGGAGTTCCCAGAAATGAAGAACTACAAACACACTCCTTTGGCACATGTGCAGGAGAATAGAACTCTGTTGTTGCATCCCTGAGTGTGCACAGAGTTTCACCATTGCTGGTTCTTCCTCTCAAGCCCAGGATGGGTGAAAGTGGCTCATGGACAAGGGTTGTTTCTGCCAGAGCACCTCCAAAAGGAGGGGGAAGCAGAAGGGCCTGTGCTCGCTTAGGAAGTTGAATAAAACTTGTGAAATGTGTTAAGAACAGGCTAGCCAGGGCTCACATCCAGCAGCTTTGCAACCGTGCTTTCATCCAGGACTGCTGGAGGCAGTTCAGTTGAAATAGCTCCTGAAAATACAGACATCTCCCAAACTCCTTGTTCAAAATCTGCCTCCAGTAAAATTTACTCCCCACAGCTCTTCTATCTGGAGCTGCCTTACGTCCTCCTTTCCTCCAAGAATCTCACTGGGCATCACTGCTGATGCACCATGAAGAACAACAGAATGCTGGCTTGTGTATAAGCCCTGGGGAGCCTGAAGCCTCACAAAGGCACTGTTTACAGCCAGTTCATGGGTTCACAACTGGAACTAAAACCACCTGTCATTTTAATGTAAAATGTGTTTTTGTAGGGTGAAGTTTGTACCCTTGTGTCAGTATATTCCTTAATCTAAACTTGAATCGTTGATCAAGCTGGGGTGAATCAAACAGTGAAATTTACCCTTATAATTTACCCTTTCCTTGGCATTTTGGAGCCTCAAAAGCTGAACAGTGTGTTGAAAATTTAATAGGCTTTTGTATTTGATAACTGCATCAAGCCCCAATGCCAAGGACCCCTCTAAATAAGGAGAGCAAAGGGTAGAATTTTACAATCAGCATGTGGAAGTGGGCTTTTTCTAACTGTTAATTCTGAAGGGTTTCAGGCTTAATGTAAGACTGCCATAGAGTGGTGAGTTTGTTTATTCTTCACATTAAATTCTACTGCATGCTATGCAAGGGCAGTCGAAAATTTTCCAGCAGTAAGTTTTCCCATCACAAAATAACAATTCATTGAATTACAATATGTGTTGGGACAGGGTTGAATGGTTAAGACATGGCTTTCTGTGCTGCTCTTTTCTCAGAGGAAGTAGCCCTTGAGATCCCCGTGTCAGGTGGCTGTTACAGCAGGCTCTGAGCTCAGCAAGCATTTCCAATCTTCATTCTCCTACTCCCTCTTCCCCCTCCACTGAAATTGTGCTCCCTGTTCACAATATTGCTGAGCTGTCTGTAATGATAAATGATGTGCCTTTCTTTAAATTTCCTTTCTGCTCAGTACTAGATATTGGCCGGCTTGGATGTGTGTTCTGGGTGGATAAATTACTTTGGCAAGTCATAGGGAATTTATGCACATGGCAACAGATGGACTCTGTGTGCTAGAATTTTCCTCTGTTATTCTAATTACGTAACTTGATTTTACCTGAGGCTCATAGTTTCATGAGCAAAGATTGGTTACTGTTTTTTGGGGTTTGGTTTTGTTTTCTTTTGTTTTCCTTTTGGTTTATTTTTTTTTTCTTTTGGTGTGAAATATGAACCTACACTGAATGAAATTTTGGTCTCAAACCTTGTTATAGGCCAAAGTAAAACTGGGCCATTAGTCTGCTGCGCATCACCCTTTAGTGAGCATCGATCTTTCCACATACATGACTTGTGTTGTCAAGTGGATCTTCAGAGTTCCAGAGAGTAGAGCCTGGGGTTTGTTTCTTGATGAGGGTTACTGGTGTATGGTAAAGATAACTTTGCAAGAACATTTGTGAGGAATTCAAAATGTCTGTAACCAGGCTACACTAGAAATGAAAATGGTGCTGTTCCTAATTTAGAAAGTAGTCTACCTCTGATAGTCAGGAGCTTTCCTTATTTCATCCTGTTGCTCTGCTTTTCTCTGTTTCAAAGGAAAGTGAAAGTAGAGATTCATGTAGAAAAGAAAAATTATTTCAGAATTATTTCAGACCAGAGCACGAGCTGAGGAAGGGATCCAGGCCCCAGGTTCCACTGAACTGCTGACACTTCTGTCTCTGTCCTTGCTTAAACTATGTCCTCAGTTGTGCTTTGGTGACAGCATATTTTCATGCAGATAACTCTAAGAATCCTTTTGGATAAATAAAGCTGCTGCTCTTTCTGTTAGGATTCTGTAGTATTTGGCACCTGCACAAATAATTGAAGTAACTTTTGAAGAAACAAACAGATGTTTTGTTTCCAACTTGTTATTGGTTAGGACTTATGGAAAGCATTACATTTTCTTTTAAATATTGAGAGAATACAGGTAACATATCTGAAGATGGAGAAGGGAATATAGAGTTGGGCTGTTTCTTCAGCCAATTGTTTATGTTTTATTCTTGCTGGGCTAAAATGGCTACACTGGAGGTGAGGGCTGAGGGAAGAAAATCCCATTTCTCTAGGGTAATCCTAGGGATGGGTGCATAGCCTGTGGTTGGGGTCTGGCCTGTGGGGGTCCCCAGGGGCAGGCACAGGAGGAGCTCAGGTGGCAGTCAGGGACTGATGGCCTCAGTTAAAGGTGGCAGTGCCAGCTTCTCTCAGCTCTTCTCTCAGCACTGGAGCCCAAAGCTCTGCCCTCAGGGTTCTGACACAAACTCCTCCTGTGACAGTGGCCCTGTGTCACCTTCTGGTGTTGGGGCATGGCTTAAGGACCTTGGACCCTTGCTGTACAAGCCCTTGAAGAAATGCTCTGCTAAACAAAGCCAGCTGAGCACTTCCCTGCATGTACACAAAAGGGCAAAAATTCAATCCACACATTGCAAGTGATAGCAGTTTTCTGCCTTTTTTTTTTTTTTTTTTTTTTTTCATTTCCCCAGTAAATATTCTATTCAAATACAGGGCATTATGCAAACATATTTCTGTCTGAGCAATATTTCTGTTATACCAGGATAGCATGTGCCTGTAGCTCCCCCTCTCCTGAAATCCACAATTGCGACAACACCGTTTTTTAATTCAAACAGTAAATCCCCACTCCTATAAATCCTTCCCTGCAACTCCCCCCTCTCCTGAATAACAGTACTGTAAATAAGTGGCTGGTCTAAAAAAGAGTAGGTGGTGCATAATATTAAAAACAGTAACTTGTTGAGCAGAGCTACTTAAAAAAAGGTCTGAGTGCCACATAATAAAGGTACTATCAGCAAATACCAGACTAGCATCTCAGCTAGCTTTACTGGGCTGTGAGTTATTGCTGTGGTCAATAGATCTCTTTTCTGTAGCATTCTGCTTATGTAGGTGATAAATCTTACAGTCTTATGGGAATAGGGTCAGGCTTCTGCTACTCTGCCCCATTATTTTTCTCCTACATCATTTAGAAAACTGCTGGACTGGACCGTTTTTGGTGCAGTGACTTTTTGTTCAAGTACATGATAAATTTTATTGTGCATATTAAATTTTGCCTCACACCACGTTTTAACGTCCATCTTGATAGAAGGTGAAACAGAAATAAAATCTTAAGCAAAAGAGCAAATAAACATGAGAAGCAGAAAATAAATACTATTTTCAATTAATTTTTTTAGATGTAAAGCATGCAAAGAAAAAAAAAAAGTTTTGATTTTGGTCATAAGGTTTCTTTTTTAATATTTTTAACTGGAGAATGGATAATCTAATAGTGGCATTCAATCAGAGACACTTTTAGAAATTCTGTAAGCCCTGGGAATATTTTAAGTAATGGGTAGTTTGACATTCTTGGTGTTAGAGAGAAGAAAATGAGATGACGTTAGGCCCTGATGGACAAAGCATTTGAATAATTCATGATTTTGGTGCCACCCCTCAGTAGAGCCACCTGCCAGGGATCACAGCTTCTCCCTGGCTCCTGTGTGAGTTCCCTCATTTCCCTGGTGCTGCAGGGATGTGCTCCTGCCCTGTGGGAGCAGACAGTGGGAAGGGCCAGGCAAGGAGAGCATGGTTTGCTTCTAGCCCCGCTGTGGGTGAGCAGAAAAGACCTTTCTGTTTTGTTGTCCATGTTCAAGCCAGCAGAGCTGAGGTGTGAAGGGCACACGTTGGTGTCACAGATATTTCCAGGTGCCTTTAGCATCTTGTTGGTATCAATAATTCTGAGTTACATGCCTGATGCCACAATAAAACATCACCCTCCAAGGTGCATGAGATCCCTGCAGAATCACCAGGAGACATGGCTGGACAAATGTCTTTATTATTTATTTATTCTTTGGCCACATGTGCTGCACCAGAATGCTGAGTTGCCTTTATGGGATCTTGTTTGAGAAAGCAAGGACTGCTTTTATTTTGAACAGCCAAGTCTGAAGAGTATAAAGGAACAGTGTTCAAATAGATTAGAAGGTGCTGGAAAGGGAAAGGAATGATCTGGGTTGTACTGGGATGGCAAGGGTATCAAGTACAAAATGGCAGGGCAAGGAGTGCATGGTTTGCTTGTAGCCCCTGCTGTGGGTAAGCAAAAAAGACCTTTCTGTTTTGTTGTCCATGTTCAAGCAAAGGGACAGGACAGCCAGGAGAGCTGTAAATTTTTGCAAGAAAGTGTCAGCCCAGACATTGGGGAAACCACCTAATTTTAAGGATAAAAATGCAATGAAATAGGTTACCAGCCAGGAATTCTTTCAATACAAGTCCTACAGGAAAAGAAAATATAAGGAAGAAGTGATGTGCTTGCAGGACCTCTGAATGTCCAATGGAACCCAATTTTATTTGTATGTCCACGATATCCAAAGAAAATGGGATGCCCATGATTTCTTATGGTGTCCATGATTTATGATACAAACCTTTGTCTCCTGAGTACAGTTTATTAATGATGAGAAATTGGTTCAAGCAGCTTTGATGATTCTTCTTCTACTCCCTGTGTCAAACAAATATTTTCCCTTTGTGACTGGATTTCTTCCTCACAGATGTTGCTGTTCCGTGGGCCTCTCAGGAAAGTCCTTTGCTGTCCTCTTTAATCATGCACCCCACAGTGCTTTGCTAGTGACTGGCTTGGAGAGGACAAGTACTTTTGCTAGCAATCCTTTTTGTGGTACCTGGAGTAAACCCTTCAGATGTCTGTAGGGAAGCTCTGTGGATGTACCAACAGATCTTTGATCACATCTTGGTTCATTAATCCCCTGTGCCAGTTTAATTTGTGGGTTAGAGGCAGTTGAGAAGCAGCTGCTCAGCTGTGGGAGAAGTTGTCAGCCATTGTTACCATAAAGGAAAGGTAAATATCTGCTGTGCCACTGGATGAACTGGCTGTTAGCTTCACTGAGGAAAAGAAGTTCATGAATTTGGTGTTGGGTTTTTATTTTTTGTTTTTAATTTTAGACCTGCTGACTGAAAGATTTAGTTTGTTGGGTGTGATGGTGTTCACAGGGGTCCCAGGAGGAGGGAAGAGATGAGGATCTGACTCCATGTTTCAGAAGGCTGATTTATTATTTTATGATATATATTACATTAAAACTATACTAAAAGAAGAGAAGAAAAGGTTTCATCAGTAGGCTAGCTACGAACAGAAGTCTGGCTATGAATTGAATAGCCAAAGAATGATAACAAAGGCTTGTGGCTTGGCTCTTTGTCCGAGCCAGCTGACTGTGATTGGCCATTAATTACAAACAACCAACATGGGCCAATCACAGATGCACCTGTTGCATTCCACAGCAGCAGATAATCATTGTTTACATTTTGTTCCTGAGGCCTCCCAGCTTCTCAGGAGGAAAAATCATAAGGAAAGGATTTTTCATAGAAGATGTCTGCAACAGTTGGGTATTTAGCTCTTATCTGTAAAACCTTGCTTCGCCTAAAGCCCTGTGTGTGGTCTTTATGGAGCATTATTTACTGCAAGTCCTTCCTTTACATGATTGCTGCTTTTTAACCCTTTTTGCCTACCATTGGCATGGAAAGGCACACACACAAGTGATAAACCATCATGTAGAAAATGTGCAGCAGTCTTGGGTTTTGGACTTTGCCTGACCGTGTTTTAAAAAAACAGTTTTGCAGAGTGCTGACTGCATGAGAGCTGTTCTCTGTGTGCTAATGTGAAATAAAAGTCTTAGCTGTGAAAATAGCTGCCCAACTAGAAAATCAAGAAGTGCACCACACTACTCTAACCTAATTTTAATTTATTTTAAAATTCAATAAACAACATACAAAGAACAAAGTTTTATCAATACACAAAATGGTTTTGTATTTTAGGGTCTAATAAAGGCAAGGCCAAACAACAACAGGATTTTCTGTAGTATTGTTAGAAGGTAGAGTAGATCTGATAGGATTATAGGGTGATGAGAATGGGTCTGTGTGATGGTCTCCAGCAGCTTTGGAGATGTCCCACAGCATAAATTGCTTAAATCAGTATCAGAGTGATGGCAGAAGCCATGCTCTGTGCCTGAGGGCTGTGCATGCAGGCTCACCTTGTTTCCTTAGAGGATCATCAGGCATTTGCCATACACAGGTGTCATCCCATGTAGTAAGAAATGAAAAGTCCAGGAGTTGACTGCTACTACCCAAAGCTGCTCCATCCCTCTGGCACCTTTAACCATGTGTCAGAAGATGTTCCATTTTACAGCAGTTCCGTTTACTTTGTGGCCCTAAATGAATTTTTGTTTTGCAAAACTCTACTTACACTGACGCACAGGGCTATGGAAACTGGAGTCGTCATTAAAACTGGAAAGACTGACTAGAAATAAATCACAGCTGTAACAACAAGGCTCCCTGTTCAAGCACTGCTATCACTTCATAGAGCTGGTCAGTTTTTTCCATGTGTGCAGCTGCTAGATGGCCTGTTTTAATCAAAACTAAGTTATTAAGCCCCAGTGCAGCAGCAACTGGTGAAAAATATCTGACATGGCTTATGAAAGGTCAGACTAAAACGGTCTAATGATCCCTTTTGGTTTTAATAAGTATGTATCTTTTTTTTTTTTTCAGAGTTTCTTGTTCCATAAGGGCAGTGCGGCCAGTGAAGGGTCTGGAGCACAAGTTTAACGAGGAGTGGCTGAGCAGGCTGGGGCTCAGGGGAAAAGGAGGCTGGGGGAGACATTATCATTCCCCAAAACTCCCTGAGAGGAGGTGGTAGGTGAGTGTAGGTCTGACTCTTGTACCATGTGATAGGACAAGAGGAAATGGCCCCAGATTTCCCTGGGGGGGTTTGGATTGGCTATTAGGAAATATTTCCTCACCAAGCAGGTTATCAGCCATTGGCACAGGCTACCCAAAGTGATGGAATTGACCTCTCTGCAGGGTTTTAAAAGAAGTGTAGATGAGACACAGGTTTGTGATGGCCTTGGCAGTGCTGGGTGGGCTCATGGCCTCACAAGGCTTTTCCAACCTGAACAAATCTGTGACTGCTTCCCCAGAAGGCTGTGGGCTGTGAAGGGACGTGGAGACAGGAACATGAGAGAGGGGTTGTCTTGAAATTCTGAGGTCTGATCCTGTGAAATCAACTGGTAACTTGCTGAAAAAAACAGAGATATACTTTTGGCTCTACCTTCAATAGAGTATAATCACTCCTTAAACATAGATTTAGTTCCCTAATGTAGAGTTGATCTTGCCTCTTTCCAACCCAGAACTCTGTCCATGTGCCACCTGTGATGTGAAACTGTCAGAAATGACAAATCCTGGACAATGCCTTGTGTAGGGCACTGCAATGATAAAGGAATGGCCGCACTCCTAATGGTGTGCAATTGGAAAAGGATTTCTCTTTGAGCTGCCTCTTACCTTGAGTGGCAGAGAAAGTCAAGGCTGTGCCTGGCTGTCCCCAGCCACACTGCAATGGCACTGGAATGCAGATTTCCCTTGGCTGCCTGAAGGATGTGCCAGACTGAGCCAGAGGCTCTGCCTTTCACTGCACTTCTCCTTGTTTTGGCTTTCCTTTCCTTTGGGAAGGGATTCTCCAGGTTTTGTCGCTCTTCCCTGTGCAGGCAGGATTAAAGTGAAGACATAAAAAAAACTCCTTAAAGTTTTTCAAGAACACTGGCAATTGATTCTTAAATTAGATGACCTTGCAGTTTATTGTATGCAGGAAAGAACAAACTGTTGAAAAAGATAACGTTAAAAATAATCAGCATTTCAAGTAAAAGAATATCTAAAATTCTCTGAGATTTTCTGCCTGAGAGTATCACCATACCATATAAAGAGGTTCAGATGATTTGCACTGGCAGTTTTGAATCCTGAATGACAGAGCTGACATTCTGATTTCTTTGGTTTTCCTCCACGCAAAAATCCTGACCCAAAATCACATAAACATAGGTTTGTTTTGTTTCATGGAACTGCACAGTATGAAAACAACAATAATCACAAAGTTAGGAAGCATTTGGTTAAATTAACTAGATCTGTTTTGGGTCAGATATTTCAGCAGTCCTAAGGGTGGGAATGTTGTCAAACACCATCATCCAGCTCCTGGACAATGCAGGGAAGCAGATTGTTTATAACTATAGGTGGCAGTGGAAAAGTACATCCTTAATCACCTGGATTATAGTGGACATATTGAGAATTTTTCTCAGTATATTTCTTAAAATATTTATGAAGACTGGCCTAATAGTACAATATAAATCATAGATCAATTGCTTATTCTAGTGTCTCTAAATTTATTTTTTTCAAGTGGGTTATGTAAATATCATAGTCAACAGACAAGTCACATATAAAGCTTATCTAAGAATCCAAATTTTCAGTGTCAGAATATCCTATCAAAACATGATTTAACTAAAAATAAAACTAATAATGCTGGTCCTTGGCCTACTTCTATCCCCAGGGCTTCAATTTAGTTATATGTTAAAACTGACTTCTGAAAGATTCTTGTATTCATTTTGACATCCAGTGGAATGAAAAATTGGAAGGTGTAAAAGTGGTTTGTTCCTTTTCCAGTGCAAAATTTCATCCACTTCCTTTAAGAAGTAATGAAACTTTGGCTGTTGGTTTTATAGAGTCACATTTAATGGTCTGCTCTCACTTTGGAAAGCCAAGAATACCTGTAACATAAATTTGAGCGCTTTTGTTTTCCTTGAGGCTACATTAATTTCTCTAGAGAATGGCTGCAGCTAAATGATGGTCAGATATTGCAAGGATGCTTAGGGGTTTGTTTTTTCTTTCCTGTCACTATCTTGGACTATGGAAATACTCTAAACTGAGTAAATAAGTTAGACCTATAAACCAATAAAATTTATTCTGCTGTTTGAGTGAAAAGACACCAGAATTTTACATTTTGTTTTAGTAATCTTTTGTAGTCTTTGGTCTCATGTGATAGCTTTTAGCCTCTGAAAGCATTCCTAAGAGGTTTCTGGTCTTGCTCCTCCCCAGTTATGTATAATTTCTTGGGGAGAGATGAAAAGACTCACAAAACATTAGAACAATAACCAAAATGGGTATTGTTGTTTTCACTGACCAAACATAAGAAGTGCAAATATGGAACAAGAACCCGAGACCATGAGAATTAGTTTTACATCAAGAGAATTGGAAAAGGCGCCATGAGACAAGAGACTTAAGGCAGCAAATACTCAGCTTGGTTCCTTTGTCAGGGGTGGCCTCAGGGAGCATTTTCAGAACACTGAGGGCAGAAGTTTCTTGCTGCTGTGCTTCAGTTTGATGGCTAGTTGGCTCTACTTGGTTAAAAATGTGCAGTTAAAATGTCTTCTGCAAGTCTATCCAGAAATAATGAGGTGTTTGTGTGCATTAATTATAGATTGAAACTCTTTCTCAGACTGGAAAGTGTCTTTTTTCTTTGTAGTGTAGCCTGTGGGCTGTGGGGCTCATCTTAGAGCTGCAGTGATGAGAAAAACACTTTGCTTTCCTATATGGACACTGTACTTGGTAGTCAGTGGAACTGTTCTGTTTGGGATAATTTTATGTTGATATAACAGGTGGGGTATAGATGTATAGATTTCTGGTTTAGTGGTAAAACAAAAAGACTCAAATGAAACATTTTAACAAATATCTCAGCATGGAAAAATGCAAGGTGGCTTTGTTTTCTTTTAGCCTGCTGATTTCTTCACAGCTCTGGTGCAGTTGCAGTAGTGTGGTAGTGTAATAAAATTATTAAAATTGTATAATCTAATGATTAGAAAAAAATTCTTAAAGCGTTTTCATATTCCTGATACTTTCCTTTATATATGTGTTTAATATTTCATCAAAAAGAGAAACAAAAAGTTTGTACTACACTTGAAAAAAGAGTAAGGGTTAGCCCTTTTCAATTATCTAGAGTAAAAACTGTGTGTTTCAAGCTCTTTTTGAAGTTAGATCTTTCAAAATCTAATCTTCTAAGTGCTCGTCTCCGTTAATTGGGCAGGTACATAGATAGATACCTGGGCAGTGGCATGAAATATATGAGAGAATTATGGAAAGAAGCAAATTGTGGATAAATCAATGAACCTTTGGGACTTTGAACACTGCAGGTGAAAATCCTGGGTTTTGTCTTTCATTGCCTTCTTTGAATGTTTTGTTTCTTTATCTGTAAGCTACTTGTGTGCAGAAGAAGATCATAACCTTATCATAATTCTGGCATTTTTTCCTACTTATAAATAAAAAATTGAGATTGTTCTTAATGTAGCAGAATCATTTTCCCTTCAATTGTGACACAGAACAGCAGAGTGAAAGCCCAGCTGATAGTCAGCAGCAAAGTGTGGTGTTTCAGGTCTCGCGCTCTGGGGAATCTGCCTAATGAAAGCAGGACCTCACCTTTCCCACGTTGCAGCTGTCTCCCTGCTTTCTGAGGTTGTGGAAATGCTCAGCTCTCCTCAGCACAGCTGGCAGGTTCCCACAAAGGATGCTCTGCTGTGTCCCCTTTACAAACTGGGACAGTTCTCATCAGTGTCTCCCTGCTTGGCGTGGAGGTTTTAGGGAGGGCTGCAGTGTGATGCTGTGCTCCAGCACAGGTGCCAGGGAATTCTCTCTGGGGCTGTCTCAAGGTTTGAGTGATATTAGTTTTCAAATTACATAAGCAAAATAGGAGGTCATTTCTGTGTAGGAGATACTGGAACAGCAGGGATTTAGCTCGAGTGAAGATGCAGAATTTTGTGTTTAGTGGATGTTAAAGTTGGTGTTGTCCCTGCACCAGGCTTTTCTGATATTGTCATAACTGATAGAGTCTCCTTGGAAGAAAAAATCCTGTTCCCTTAAGCTAGGCTGTGTAAGTGCAGCCAAGGTGAGTGTTAAATTGGGGAAAAAATAGGGTTATACCTTTAAGAAATAGTGTTAATATTGTGTTAGACTCCAGATGCTCTTTATCATATAATCGTTATCATAAAAAGTCTTAATGTAAGAGATCCTAATAGAGTCCCACAGTGTCTCAGGAGCAACCTGGGTTGGCCTTTGAATTTAAATTAGAGAATAATTAGATCCAGGAGGAGAAAAAATGGTGTAGTGCATTCTGCCTTTCTCTTTTAAGGGAAAAACACACACAGTCCCAAAACTATTAAGTAGGCATTGTGAGAACATGGAATACATTTAACTCTGTGGAATGAAAACTATTTATTTTATCATGCATATCAGTATAAAAGTGCTGCATTGTCCTTAGCTGTTCTCATGCTCTCTTTAGCAGTTAGGTGATGTCAAAAGAGTGACATGGAGAAGGACAGTGTCAGGAAGTAGTAGAAAAAAACCAGACAAAGTTCCTGAGTTTGCTTGGGAAAAAATTATAATGCTGCCTACCTCATTTAACATTACAGACAGAATTTGTTAATTTGCAATGGTTCTGATTTTTTTTCCTCAATATTTTATGTTATCTTTGAGACTCTAAGCATGAAATCCTGAATCACTTGGTGTCAGCACAAAAAAAACCTTATCTGTTTTGAGGTTTCCTTACATAATTCCTTACAATACAAAGTTTTTCATTAGTCTTGGACACTGCCATCTGCACGTGAAGCCCTGCTGACATCTATTGCCTCATCCTGCCCGTCTGACACACCTGCTGCACATGAAGACAGGAATAAGAAGTGAACTGTGACACAAGAAGGGTTTCAGCCCTGCTCTCTCTTTACATGGACTGGAGCAGGTCTGACATGCTGGAGGTGAACAGTGTCAAATCCAAGTGTGTGCCCTGGCCTAGCCTGTGCTGGTCTGACACAGTTATCCTGGGAGTTCATGTTATTCCTGAATAAGCATCAGTGCTTAGAAGGCTTGATGGGGCACAAAGGATGCTCTGTGAGAGAGTTTTTGCCAGGCCCTATGTCCCAGCAAACTTCCAGTGACCACAGCTGTGCTAAAATCAAAATGCAGCTTGCAGGTCCCTCAGCAGGGCTCACAGTTTATCTGTTTCAGTATTGCTCCTTGGAGAATCTGCTCAGCCTTTCCTGAGGTAGGCAGTTACAGGAGAGAGGCTTAAATATTTATGGCGCCTTAAAGCACAGAAAAATTACTGCCTATATCACCATCTGTGTCCTGTTTCAAGGAAGCAAAACTCAGAATTGCAATAGAGTGTGGCACATTTTGTGTGATAATGAGTATTAGAGAAGTTTGTGCTTGAAGTTAGAACACAGGGCTAATGCAGAGGTTGTTACTGCTGTATTTTGTAAACTTCTCTTTCTCTGTTCTTTTCCAAGTGCTAGTACTTTTAGACATTCACTAGCTTTCCTGAAGGTTGGGAAATAGTTGAGTGTAGTCATCTGGAGCTGAAATATTTCCTATTACTTGCCTGTAAGAGATTTATTTGGACATCCTCAGTGTAGTGAGAAAATAGCTTGTGTATGTGCCCTTAAAAAAAGCAGTCCATGGAGAATATACCTATCTTTGTATGACAGATAAATAGCTCCATCAGGATGAAGCTGAGCTTAACCTTGTATTATAATGTTTTTCTTATTCAAGCTCTGTTTTAAGCCAAGCAAACTCCTGAAAACATCTTGAGGATGGAGAAGTTTGTCTCCAGAGGGGTTTTGTGGTTTGGGGATTAGTGTTTGCCTGCAGTGATGGCTGAGTGTGCCCTGTTTGCATTGGGCAGGAGGGTGTGGAAGGGAATGGGTGAGGGGATTCTTGCAAAGCTGTTCTTGCTGCAGCCTCCTCCTTGTGCTGAATTTACTCCATTTCACAGGGGTTCTTATCAATGTCACAAGGGCCTGTGCCTCTCAAGCTCGTGGATGCCTTAGGGGCTGGACACAGCTTTCACTTTAAACACATTTCTGTAAAGTGGGAAAAGTCTGGAGCACCACATTTGGCAGTTTTCTCTCATGCTACAATTTTGTTCCAAATGAAATATGACAACACAACAGTTGCAGTAATTACAGTAATTGACTTCAGAGAGTTCAAGATGATCATGTAATTAGCTGCTTTATGGGAGAGAGATCACCACCATCTCCCTGTTTCCACGCTTCTGTGGTCTTCAAAGGTGTGTTACAGAGGACTGTAAAACAAAGCACTTCTACCTGAGCTCTGAATACAACTCACAAAGACTGACTTGTGAATTTAGAAACAAAATCAAACCACCATAAAAAAAAAAAAAAAAACCAAAAAAAACAAAAAAAACCAAACAACCACATTGCCTTTTTTCCTAGCTAGGAGAAGTTGTCATGTTGGTGCTCTTGCAGAGCCAGAGCATGATGAGAGAGGTTGTAATTGGCAGAGAGATAATTCATTTGAAAACATCTCTTTTACTAAGGAATTGCAGGTAATTTCAAGAGAATAAATTAGATGCCATAAAGAATCTTTACTGATGTCTTTTCACACTTTCTGTGGGAGAAGGCGAGGCCAAATAGACTATTGAGAATTTTTATATAAGCTGTGAACAAAACACATAAAGCTCTAATTGTTAGGAAACCACTGTGCTCTAAACGGTTCACGTGTAATGGGATCATTTCTATGCAGCTTCAATAGGACATTCCTCCATTTTCTAGGAAAGAGACTCATGACATGGCAGAAGGTTTGTGCTTCTTTGTCTACAAAATAATTTTCTAAAGAAAAATGGCAAGACAAGCCTGTTTCCATCAGATTTACCCAATTGGCAATTGGTGATGAGTTGCAAAAGGAAAATAGATACCTCTGATTTATGTGACGGTAGTAAATCTCTAATTTTAAAAAGCTAAATAAAGAAAATCTGATTAAATAATATTATTAGAGGTGTGCATAGATTTGGAAGATTAAGACAGAATGTGATTTTCTTTTTCTGCTTTTGTTAATGACTGAAAGCACAAGATAGACACCTAAAACGAAATGTGGGATAGTGTCAAATCTTTAGTCAAAAAGACTTTTCTACTACATAGAAAAAAATCTTCTGACTTATAAATTCTAGTTAAAATCCCTTGGTTGTTTATACACTTTATGTATTAGGTTAAGATATGCAGTAAACTTAGAAATTATCTTCATCTTCAGAGGAGTTAAACCTTAACTGAAATAAAGCTTCACAATTTTATCCAACAGTGAAGTTACCTGTGCTTTGAGCAGGACATTGGATCATGATGACAACTTGAGGGTCCCCACCAGTCTGAGTTACATTATGATTCTCTGGTTAACTTTAGTGTGTTCTTAATTCAGGATGTTATTTTCTGGATTCAGATTTAAGGGTAATAGGCATTAATCACTTTTGTGATCCACAGTAACTAATCTCATCAACCTGAGTCATCCACTTGCTAGGTAAAATGTGTTCTAATAACCACTTGGAACTTGTTTATGTCCATCATGGAATGAATCTGTGTTTGGAGAGATATTCCTTGTGCTATTGACACTGCTGGCTTTTTCTTTGATGTGGCCATGGCAAAGAAAATAGGTCTGGACAGGGAAGCTGGAAATATTCCTTTTTCCAGGTATGAAGGTGATGGGTGTGGCTGCTTTAGCACCCAGGGTAGCTCAGCACTAAACTCTGTGTCTTGGTGTGCATGCACACACTGAGAGCTCCCAAACCAGAAAAGCAGGCATCTTCCCAGTGTGCATTAGCAGAGCTCATAAAAAATCCAGGTTCTCATGGATCTGCTTCCTCTTCTGGGAACCACCTTTGCTTTCAGATAATTCAACAGGAACTGGCTCCCGAGTGCCACAGTGTTTAAAGGGCTTGAGGTTGTAGCCTAGTCAAAATTTCTGGATGAAATATGTAGCAGAGAAGATAGCTAAGTAAGAATATCCCCAGCTTGAGAAAAGCTGCACCTCTGCAGTTAGAAAATTAGAAAATAAAGCCTCCTCAAAGTGATAAATGCACCGGAGTATTAAATAGCCTTTGAAGGGGCTCCTCCCCTGCACCCACCAAAAAAGGTTTCTCAAGGGAGGGGGGTTGATCTTCTCTTCCATGTTGTTTATTGTTGCAGGATTTTGCTGATGCATTAGCTGTGAATAGCTACAAGTGAATGTTTTTCAGATGGAGTTGCAAATGGAGAACTGTGCATTACAAGAATAGCAAAACAGCATTCTTTGTTCGTCTTAATTCTTTCAATACATTGACAGAGCTATTGCCCAAATGACCTTCTCTTCAAAGTGTCGCAAATGATCTGCAATACAATCAAATTGTTTCTCAACTATCTGAGAGATTGTGTCTGGTTTTTTTCCTCCTACTTTTCCTGTGGGTACATAACTTAAAGGTTATTATTTTGCCTGGCTGTTTTCCTGAGCTCATTCTTCCTGTGTGTAAAGGACTTGTTTTTATCAGACCATGCTGATCTCAATTGAGAAAGTGTGTTGCTGTTACAGCATGCTCAACTGCTCCCATGTCAAGTGCAATTTTTAAATTTTATTATAAATCATAGAACCACATAAACACAAATTATTATTTCTTTAACTTCTTTTGCAAGTTATTTTCCTCTGCTATAATTTTATTTTACAAAAAAGACCTGTTAAAAAAATCCAAACAAAAAAAAACTGGCTTAAAAATACTATATAATAAATTCCCCTTTTAAAATTGTACTAAAAAAATAAAAATAAAACCCTTGGTAATCTAGACCTTCAAGCTGATCCTGACTGAGTTCGTGTCAGTGTTGCTCAGTGATTTCTGCCTTTAAATCTCGTGGAGAAAGCTTCAGCTACTGGCAGGATTTTCTGCAGCCTGTGGGCCAGGATCAAGGCCCTCCTAACAAGCTCTGCCTGAGTTGCAGAAACGCCTCAGTGGGTGAGGCTTTGTAGGTAACGTGGCCCTGGTGCAAAAGCTGCTGCAGGCTCTGTAATGAAGTAGTTGTGTCAGAAGCAAGTGTGTATTGATGGTCTAGATAGGATTATGAAGCACCAAAACCAACTCTGTTTAATGGATCCATTTAATCCATTTACTGGATGCTCTAGTGAGATCCCAGGCTCTGAAGCGCTGTGGTGTGATGTGGTACTCCAGACAAGAGCTCTGTGATAGAGGAAGTTCCATATATGAAAGGTTTTTATGCTTCAAATTGGCTTACTTCTGTATTGGAATGAAACAAAACATGCCTGAAGTTGTATTAAAAAAACCCCAAACAAATAAACTCACTCAACAAAAACAAAAGGTACAATCAACACAAATAAAAAATGAAGTAGTGTTTATATATATTAACCTCTTTAAAATATTTGTCTGGATTGTCAATGTTTATAAAGCCCCGCAATACATATTTGTTTTTGTCCTTTAACTCTTCTTCCTATTTTGCTGTGCAGCTCATGTGCTCAAGTTTTCCCTTTATTCTGCTCTCATTTCCCAGGATGACCAGGGGAGCCTAATCAACTTGAACTAAACCATTTATTATATCACATTCCCCTATGGAGCTCCTTTCTGAGGGAACACGAGTGATTCTCACACAGAAGCTGGAATATTTCCAGCCCTGTGAATGCAGCACGGTGTGGGAAAGGCATTTTTCATTTTTCAGTGTGCACAGGCCCCACGTGCCCCAGTCAAACCCAGCTTTCAGGGCTGTGCTTTAGCAGTGCTCACAGCTGGCAGCACAAAACCAGAGCTGCTGTAGCAGGAGGCAGCCTGTGCAAGCCTGGAGAGGATTTGCTTTTCCTTCCTTCCATTTTCTCCTTTCTGAATGGATGAACATGGTAAAGTAGTTATTTCCTGTGGTTACATATTATACACAATTATGCCACTTGTGTGAATTATTATTTTTTTCCCCTGGAAAAGCCTACGCAGCTTGCTTGAGTTTTTGGTTGGTTTGTTTGGGGATTTTTGTTCTTTTTTTTTTTTCTTTTGTTTTTTTTCTACCCCATCATAATGCTGCATGACTGACAGGAGCTCGTCTGCCTTTGAAGAGTTTACAGGTTCCCAAGCTTCACATTCCTTCAGCCCAGGAAAACAGTCATGTTTGCTATGACAAATATGAGCTGGCAAATATGTTGGTCTTATTCTGTAAGTTTTAGGTGAGCTATGATGTAATTACAAGTTTAGTAGTTTAGAAATTTAGGGATTTTTCTGAAGTCATCACCAAAATTTGGTATCTAGGAGTCAGGGTGAGATTTCTTCTCACAGGCAGCATTTGAGGATGTTTTTTTGGTCACAGGAGCAAAGAGCGATCAGGAAATCACCTTGCCCAGGTCAAACCCCAGTTTGACACAGTAATTAACCATCCATCTTGGTCTCTCACTTTGCCTCATCTCTGGATCCTGGTCTCAGCTCATTTCTTTAGGTCTTCTCCCAGAAACACAATGGGAACAAACCAGGCAATGGAATAGCTGAAAAAATGTGGCATCACTAAAGCGTCTGTGGCCGTATCTACAGGGATTTAATTGTTCCTTCCACAAAGTCTGAAAGAGGATTTAACCAATCCTTGACATCAGCTGGGTCTAGCAGCCTTAGCCCTTGCAGCATAACAAATGTATGGAACTACATCAAAGACATAACATTTTCCTTTGATTTTGGTTTAGCTATTTCCATTTGAAACAAATGTTCAACACAGAGCACATTGCTGATTGCTGAAACGTGGCGATCCATAATGCAAGTTGTGGGTGAATAACAGCCACAGGAAAGAGGAGTTTTTGTCTCGTTTCATTATGCAGGTGTGAGCAACATGGACTCAGATTGCCTTTGGAGCAAAAATTATTAGGAAAAAACCTGTCTCAGCAAAAACACGTAATGGGATTTTGTTGTGGATTTGGTTTTGTCATTAGGTGAAATGTTCCTACCCTTTAGTTTCAGAGATATTCCACTGCTGGCCTTGATATTTGCTGTATGAGTTGTGGCTCGGGTGGCAATGCATTTCCACAAGGAGACAAGGTGATAACTCTTCTGACTGGTTATCGCTTTTTCAAGAATAAATCTCGAGGGATGGATGCGAAAAAATATCACTGGATCAATGGCAATCCAGGCAGAAATGGTTGCCTCTGCAGACAAGGGTGCTTTTCTGTTTTTCTTTGTTATGGCAAACGTGGTTGTTCATATTCACTGTAGATTGTGCAGGGCATGTGAAATGAAATGCAAAAGTAAAATAAGAAAAAGCAAAAGCTGCAATCTAGGGAAGTTGAAATTTGAATTATAGTGGCTCATAAAAGCTGCAATAAAGACCATGGCTCTGGTATAAAAACACAGGAAGGAACTGTCTCTTTCATGAAGAGATTTTAATATTGGATCCCAATCCTACAAAGAATTACACCACTCCTAAACTTAATACATACATTATTGGAGTCATCAGAACTCTGGAACTCTGAGTTGCAATCTTTATTGCCAGAATACATCTGTGGAGATAAATGCCCTGTTGAAGTTAATGTCAGTTTATAGTGTAAAGAGTTGAAGTTAACAGATCTCATGTGCACAGTCAAGGCTACGTGGACAAAGGGGCTGGTTTTGCATAAAGCAAAGAGCTGAAATAATCCCAAGTCCTTTTTACTGTCAGTAGTGTCAGTATTTGCCTTTCCAGGCTTGAATTGTTCCATTTTGTAGTTTTGCTCTGGCACCTCATTTTCTTTATCATCAGATTTTATGTAGACAAAAACTCAGAGTTTTTGCAAGCTGCTCAGTTTTGGGGAAGCCTTGGTAATGGAGTCAGCTGCCTGGACTGCAGTTCTTTACTACCAAGCCCAAATGAAAGGCTGCACCCCCAAGATTTCACCATGCAACTCTAAACTGAAAACTCTGTCTTACTGGCCTGCTCTTCAACAGGAAAGAAGTGAAATTATTTCTGCTTAATTTCTTCCCCTTTTCACACAACTTGATGGCACTTTTGCATTCTTCTGTCTTTTGTTACATTTAAAACAAACAGCAACCAGAAGATCTCCACCTCACTGTGTTTTAACTCCTAGCATTCCATTTTTTTGGAGGTGATAACAGGTTCCTGTGTTTAGCTTGAGGCTCATATTTTTCATTATATTTTACTTAAGCAATACGATGTTCCCTGGCATTGTTTGATCCAGCTTGTGTCTCTAGGCTGTACAGTTATGGTGTCTCTCCTTTCAAAGGTGAATTGAGTGTGTACAGGTATAATTCACATGCTATGAAAATTCTTAAATCCCTTAAATTCCTTCAGCATCTTGCTAATAAAAGCCACATGTAGGCCTTGATAAGAATCCCTTCCTTGTGTACTTTCCATGGACAGGTTGCTGTGAGTGACCACGGGCAGGATCCCTGACATTCTGAGAGGGGAAATGCTCACCTTTGCTCTCTGTCTTGTTCCAGTGCTCTAGAGCCCGAAGTGCCATCGGAGCACAGAGCACACTTGCCAAGAGAAGAGCAGCAGCACATGCAGGCAGAATTGGAATGACTGAGCAAAGCTGAGGGCAGAAATAGATTTGATCTGAAAGTCACATCTCAGATGTGCTGGGGTTGGAGTTATCACCCAGGTGTGGGGACAGTGAGGGAGGCAGTCCCAGGGGAGGGGAGGTGGCTCAGCAGAGCCATAGGAGTTGTACCTGCTCGAGCCCATATTCAGGCTTTGAGGGCTGCAGGAGAGGAGCCCCAGCCTCATGGCACTGCCCTGGAATTTGGCAATGCAAGCAGCTGTTATCCTGTACCTGACAAAGGGAGGATTATGGATCTGACAAGGCTGGGCATATGGGATAAAGTGATCTTATGAGAGACTGACCTGCTTTACTAACAGGGAAGCACTGGTTGCATTTTTTTTTTTTCTCAAGCAGCTGTTGAATTTTTTTGAAATGAGTCTCAATGTAGACTGCAGTCTCCTTCTCAACTCTAAAGAATGTAAAGTCAAAACTCAAGGTGACTGAAACATCTTCAAGTAGCACTTGAGCTATCAATGTGTTGCAGAACATGACTTTTCCTTTTGCCTGTGGATTTTCAGTTTTTCTCCCCTTGCATAAACTTAGTTTGGATGCTGGGAGAGATCATGTAAAACTAAGATGCAGAATGTTCTCTGTATGCTCTGGAGTGTTAGTGCTGACAGGATGAAGTGATCTGTGGGAGCTCTCTTAGAAAACAAGTCTGATCTTGTACCTGGGATTCTGATCCTGTCTGTGCAGAAAAGGAGAGAATGCTGTGAACACTAATGGAGAAGTTTTCAAGGAAGTCTGGTACTCCAGGGCAATGAAATTGTGAAAATTCAGGCTATTAACAGGTGCCTATTTTTTTACCTAGTGGGAAAAGGGATAAATTGCATGTTATAAAAATCAGTATAGGAACAACAAAGTATACTAAATTACTTGTCTTAAATTTAGTTGCTTTTAAAGTTTATCTATTTCTTCTTAGATCCCATTGTGTAAAAGCCAGTTTTATTATTAGCTCTGCTGACTTCTGCTGGTATTACTTCCATGGATATTTGATTTCCTTTGTAAAGGCCCTCAGAAACAGACTCCAAAGAACAGTTAGTAGCCCTTTATCTAGTAGATGAGGGAGAAATATATTTGTTACATATCCAGCTTTTTTGCTTTTAATTAACAGATCTGTGCACTAAACCCCATGTCCTTTGAGTCCTTGTTTAATAGTCCAGTGGTTAATCTTGCAGTATCTGGCAATTGTTGAGATTCCATCAAAGCACTTCTGAATTGAAAGAGATGTGTTCAGTTTTAAGAGTTATTAGCTATGGTAAGTCAGTCAGCAAAACTGAACTGAATAAAGATTGTTTTAACAGTAACATCCTGGGAGCTGAATCTGTCTCCAAATAAAAAAAGCACACTCCCCAAAATAATAAAACAACAGTGCAAATCCAACCAGAGGGGTTCCATTGCCAGGACCCTGAGAGCACCAAGAGCCTTTAATGACCCTGAGCAACAGCAACCATCAAGTCTAATATGAGAATACAGAATTACTATGCTAATAGAGACAAAACTATCTCTTATTAAATAATGTGCTGACCTTGAATCAGTGTTATTATTATTGCTTAGATACACTTGCCAGTTTTATCCCCAAGTTCTTCTCCCCAAGTTCCCCTGGAGTGTCCAGCACTTGGCACCAGCGCTGCAAGCAGCAGTGCCCCTGTTTCAGCCATGCATTGAGGTCACGAATGAAACACAGATTGAGCATTGTTTGATACCAACTGTTTCCAGATGTCCTTATTAGCCCAATTATCTGATTTAGCAAATGTAGCTATGGTACTTAATACCACCAAATCTGGCTTTTAAATCCCAGAGGGGGCCAGAAATACCCTGTTGTTATTCCTTCTGCACATTTTCCAGCCATACCTAAAATGGCTTTTGCACATAGAATTGACAAGATTAACTTACAATTAGCTGTCTTGCTAGATTTTGATTGGATCTGTGGGAGAAGAAAAAATCTTTCAGCTTATGAATGAGTTGGCTATTCATGCTCCTATGCTTGGCATGCCACAGTTCTTAGTGGCTTAGGGTGTGATGTTAATGATTCAAACATCTTTGTTTAGGCTCAACACACCAATGCAGAAACACTAGCACTAAAGGAAAGAATTTCTAGTAGTCTTTTCTATCTTATCAGTACAATAAAAAATCAACAGTAGATCTCATGAATCAGTAGACAGGTAATGTGTTTTCCCTCTCCTTCCTCCCTTTCCTCCTCCAAGACAATCTGATTTTTTAAGTAAAAAGTGGTTTTATTTGGTAAATATTTTTTTTTTATTTTCAACCTGTGAGCTTCCTGAAAATCATTTTATTTAACCCTGAGGATTTTAAACTCCACTGTTTGGGGATTTTTCTCTGGTTCTGCTGTGAATTTAGAGATCCACTCTGAGGGAGGATTATCTGCTATCTGCCTAATACAGATTTTGCTGCTTCTCCTAAAGTATTTAGTGCTGAGGGCTGTTCAGAGCCATCTTATTGAAATAGATGGGCCTCAAGTCCAAAAGAAGTACCTATATTCTTATTTGTTGCTGTCTGTTACACAGCATCACCTTCTTGAATTTGCTAAACAGGAGCACAGTAAGTACCGGATGCAGGAATAGGTCTGGGATTGAACAGAAAGCTACCTGGTTCTCAGCTTCCCACTTGGACTGGGGAATTCATATCCTAAACCTTTGTACAGCTGCAGATCCTTTAGTGGAAATGTTTGGGATGGGGCAGGTACATGGAAGAGCCAGGGAATTGCCCTGAGCTTTAGCAGAGGTTGCTGGCTCTGGGCTGGGGCTGCTCTGCTCCCACCCCGCCTGGCTGCTGCAGAGTGCTCAGGGCAGTGTGAGCATCCTTCCCATGCTTGCATGGGTTCAAAGCAATGAGCTTTCTATCTCAAAGAGAAAATATTGGTATTTTACAAACTAGGTACTGGAAATTTTGGTGACCTGTTGTTTTATGTTAAAAGCAATCATGTCTTTGCCAGAAGACGGGAGTGCAACTCCCCGTTGGTGTGTCAGATGTTTGCATTCTCTGCGCTGTAAGAAGGCTGTCTGGAGGGCTTTAAACTTTAAGAGTTGCTTCTTTCCTTTCTGGCTATTAAAGGAAACTTTTCCAGAGATGCTCTGAATGGGAAAGGATAGTCAAAATTGACATAATAATAGAACTCTGTGGGTTTACATAAAATCTTAAATTTTTGTATTTATTTTGCCTTGCTGCCTTTTTTTTCTGGACTTCCCAACTTTTTCTTTGCTCTCCAATATGTTTCTCTTTTTGTCTTGAACTTTAACTATTCTTGAACTTTAGTCTTGAAAACTCATTAACTGCTACATGAACAGTGAAACCTTCCCCTTCCTCCATCAAATCCAAAACCTTTTGGATGCCCAAATCCTTCTTTAACAACTCTGAACACAAGCATACCTCTCCAGTTTGAGGTAAATATTTCAAAGCTTAAGGTAAATTACTATTAATTTAAGGTCAATATTTCCAAAGGTATCACTCTTGAGCTTCTATTTATTTATTTATTTTTATCAACACTTTAATAGTTAAAATACTGTTGAGCACTTTAGGGGAAAGAAAAACACTAGAGAGTCTCAAGGCTTGGGTATTGTCTTGAGCTAATGATTTCTCTAGCTGAAAAAATGTGATTTCTTTAATACTCTGCTATTTTATTGGATGAAGGGAGATTTGATAATTCCTGGAACACAAGGAGAGAGTCTTTTCTAAGGGAGTATTGATGTGAGAATGCAATGCTGCCTCTCAAATGAAGGGGGAAAAAGGAAGGTACTGCTGATTAGATGTGGCCACAGAAATGTTCCATGTGTCATTAGGACCCCTGGGAATACTGACCCCTCTAATCCTCACCTACCTCAGCTACAATTCCTAGAGAAGAACTTCTCTTAGGCTTGTGATACAGTGAGGACAAACATGTGTCAGGAGAAGAGAGATTTGACACTTTTTAAGAGTGTTTGGTGTCTGTAATATCTGTCCTTATTCTGTGCCACCAATGGAAAGGGGTAAATGAAATTTGAACCTAGAAGGAAATGATCTCTGGTAGTACAACTCTTCGTTGCATCAGGGTTCAGTATTCTAAGAATATTTACTTTCCCTTACTGGCTTATTTCTTATTGTTTGGTTGGTTTGTTATTTTCCCTGTCTTGGAGTGGATTAGCACAGCTTGGGCTACACAGAGGTGGTGTGAAGACAAAGCAAAACAAAGCCAGAAATTTCTTTCTCTGAGGAAAAGAAACCCTCCCACAATTGATGCAGCTGTTAAAGTGCTTTTCCTTCTCTAATCTTTCTGACATCTGGAGTTGCTGAATCCAAGCAAGACATAACACTTCTTCAACAGTTCTGTTCAATGGAGTCTGTAAATAGATAAGATTTAATTCAGCTAATGGAGGAAAAAAAATAAAAAAGGTGAGGACAGTAGTTTGAGTAGACACTGCCAGCACTGCTTGCTGTTTTTTCTTTATCCCTCCCTTAGCAAATGCTATTACTGTAAGAAGCAGAGCTGATAGATTTAGTTTCTTTGCTGTTGCAGTTTAGGAAAGTTCAAGAAGTCACCCATCACATTCTGGGGGCCTCACAGGCAAAGGAATTTCAATTTCAAACTACAAGAGACAGAGGTCTTGAAACAAAAGATCATCAAACACTAATAACTCCTCACTGCTGCTGGAGCTGGGGAGTGGGTAGGAAACTCTGTCTCTCTTTAAGGGGCAGAGAGTGTAACAGTGAATGTTGCACTCAATCCTTTGGGACAATATAAGGGTGATACCAGGCAAGTCAGATGTGAAGAAATACATTATTTAAGGCCACTGGAAAAAAAAAAAAAACAAAAAAAAAAAACAAAAACAAAAACAAAAAAAACCAAACAAACAAAAAAAAAAACCAACAAAAATAAACCCCAAAAAACCAGCATGTGCATGCTCAGGAACCAAATCCCATTTCCAAAGCACCTCAGAAAGGAGCTTGTCCTGGTGATTCCTGCTGTGGTGAGAATGTGGGGGATGATGTTCACTGGCAACTGCAGTGTGTGCAGGGGGGCACTCAGGTGTTGTTAAATGTGTGCATATCACCACAGACATGGCATGCACACACTTCATTGTTAAACTGCACAGAAGTGATATTCAACGGAACAAAAATCTGAATTTTCACCTTTGAAAGCTATTGCAAATTTCACCTTAATTACCCAACAAATTTCGCCTTCCCTAAAGTGCAGTTAGGTGTATTTTTCAGCAAATAAACTATTTGTCACAAAAATTGTGAAACTTTCCTAAAGAGTGACCTTTAAATCTTGTTGTGTTGCTGCTTTCCCAGACAGGCTTTCTCAGCCTGCAGATTTACTTTGCAGATTTGTTTGTAGATTTAGTAGACGCTCTGTGCTCCC
This sequence comes from Ammospiza nelsoni, assembly GCF_027579445.1. NCBI lineage: Eukaryota > Metazoa > Chordata > Aves > Passeriformes > Passerellidae > Ammospiza > Ammospiza nelsoni. Next base: position 11,637,350 of record NC_080649.1, on the reverse strand, counting down.
AGTTGTACGATGCTGCATTTGGCTGTATTAAAATGCATTTTTTAGGTTGCAAGTGATTCACGTCTCTCTGCAAGAGTAAAAGTAACCTGCCTCTGCTATTTACTGCTCCACAAAGGTTTGCAGCAGAAAAAAAATTGTACCAGCAAAAAATTCATAATGTGGTCTTACTGTGGACAAAAATCCACAATAATGTGGGACCATGCTCTTGCTCTGACTTAAGACTCAAAAGAGACCAGTTCTCATTTCTTCTTATTAACATCTACATCTTGAATCCAAGTCTTGTTTGTATTTTACAGAGAAGTTCTTAATGAAAAGTAGAATTAAAAGCTAAGGTATCAATGTAGCTGCCCCTATAACTGATCCAAATTTTCTTTAATAAGCAGATTAAGTAAATAATGGACTTGCAACAACATCTACACTCTATGAAAGTGCTGCTGTGTGTTTCTTTTTTGTTTTGATAGTGTCCAATATAACATTAAATGCCTTGTCTACTGCCAACCAGAGAAGCCAGTGATGTCTGGTTCTCCAGGTAATATTTAATAAGAATGCATTTCAAAGCAATCTTTAAATACTCTTGGCAATCACAGAATCTTTTGACATTAATGCTAGCAAAAAACAAAAACCAAACATAAACCCAAAACCAAGCCCAAACAACCCCCAAAAAAATCTCAAAGAGGCATTGCTAATTCCAAAACCTGTGTAACTATTCCTGCAAGTCATTGGTGTGTATTCTCAAGGGTTGTCAATACAGAAGAGAGCTTGATTTAGAAAGTGGTCCCCACGACTTTTCTTTTGACAGAAGGTCTGCTCTGTGTTTTACAGACAGCCATAAAAGACTCCTGTTTCTTATTGCAGCTTGGCAGTTATGCCAAAAGGCCCTACAAACCCCTCAGATTTTTTATCTAAATTTGATTTTGTTGAGAATTAATTCTCTCTGATGCTGGCCCTCTTGGTGGGTGGGGCAGGAGGTGGAGTTGGTATTTCTCAAAAAAAAAAAACCAAAAATCATTTTTAGCTGGCAGCAGGGTGGATTCCTGCAGGGAGAAGGTTGGGACAGATCTGGGCAGACAGAACTCCCAGAACTGCACAGGCAGGGTGACTTTTGAACAGAGAAGAAAACAAACCTGTACATTTGAGGTTTTCCTGGACATGGAAAGAACCTCACAGTATTTAGCTCAAAGAACTACTGGGAGCCTCCAGGGAGAAAGAGTTAACAAAAGGACTGGCCTTGTAGGGTTATCATGGGCTCTTGGTGGCTTTGTATACAATTTGTTTTAACCTGTTTCCCCCAGTACATCTGAGCTCTCTGTATTTTAAGTCATTACTGACTCAAAATAAGTCAGTAGTTAGTGGTCTTGCAAAGCCTGCTCTAGTATAAACACATTCTTGGTGTGTTTGCTTTAAGCAGAAAAATAATAAGTAAAGGAAGCTTAATATCCACACTCCAAGTGATTTAGGATGGTATTGTATTGTGTGACATGTTTATATGATAATATGTGAACACCTGTGTCTGCAAGATACACTGAGAATTAATGGCACCTTGCACTGAAAGATGACTTGGAAGAATTTATTGCATTTTCTTCATGAGGTGAGTGCTTTGGAAGGGCAAAGTGCACTGATCGCTAGGAATATGTGAGAAGTGTCAGATCTGAGGATCTCAGGACAGAAATTACAGCAGCAGTTTCAACAGGTGTGTGGGATCCTGTGAAAGCCAGTGGGATGGGATCAGCAGGAATGCTCAGTGGCTGGGATCAGCAGGAATGCTCAATGGGTGGGATCAGCAGGAATGCTCAGTGGCTGGGATCAGCAGGAATGCTCAGTGGCTGGGATCAGCAGGAATGCTCAGTGGATGGGATCAGCAGGAATGCTCAATGGGTGGGATCAGCAGGAATGCTCAGTGGCTGGGATCAGCAGGAATGCTCAATGGGTGGGATCAGCAGGAATGCTCAATGGGTGGGATCAGCAGGAATGCTCAGTGGATGGGTGTCAGCAGCAATGCTCAGTGAATGGGATCAGCAGGAATGCTCAGTGAGTGGGATCAGCAGGAATGCTCAATGGATGGGATCAGCAGCAATTCTCAGTGAGTGGGATCAGCAGGAATGCTCAGTGGCTGGGATCAGCAGCAATGCTCAGTGAGTGGGATCAGCAGGAATGCTCAGTGAATGGGATCAGCAGGAATGCTCAGTGAATGGGATCAGCAGGAATGCTCAGTGGATGGGATCAGCAGGAATGCTCAGTGAATGGGATCAGCAGGAATGCTCAGTGAATGGGATCAGCAGGAATGCTCAGTGGATGGGTGTCAGCAGCAATGCTCAGTGGATGGGATCAGCAGCAATGCTCAGTGAATGGGATCAGCAGGAATGCTCAGTGGCTGGGATCAGCAGGAATGCTCAGTGGATGGGATCAGCAGGAATGCTCAGTGGCTGGGATCAGCAGCAATGCTCAATGGGTGGGATCAGTAGCAATGCTCAGTGGATGGGTGTCAGTAGCAATGCTCAGTGGGTGAGGATGCTCCTTCAGTTTGCACTGTCTGTGGTCCATGGATATGCATCCATCATCCTGCAGACACACAGCAGTTAGTGTGTCCCACATGCCCCAACACACACACAGCAGCTGCTTTGCTTTTCACCAAGTGTGGGGCTGTGCCTGCTGAGGACACTGTGCCACAGCAGCAGGGACACTCCCTGCAGCACACTTGGCAGCTGCTGTGAGGCAGCCAAAATAGGCTGGGCTTAGCTCTGTGATAATCTGGATCTACAGCTCCCAAAATGAGGTGAGCTTGAGTACAGCCAGCAAGGCTGCAGGGAGCTTGGAAATATTTCCACTGTATTGTAAGCATGGAAATAAGTGGTACTCCAAAGCAAAGAGATTTTATATCCTAGTTATCTGTAGATTTCCCCAAAACTTCACATAGGGCAAAATATTCAAGAGCTTTAATCAGGTGTCTGGGTTTGTTTGGATTAAAAACCTTTCAGCTCTGTTTTCTCACAGCTCCCATGTTTGTGTGATTGCTTCAATTTGCATTTATGGGTCTAACATATTGAAGTATCAGCACTCAGATCTAAAATCAGCAGTGCTAACACTATGCACTAGGAATTTTTATTTAATGAAAATACTAATTTTAAAAAATAGATATAGACAGTGAAATAATGAAAGAATCCCAAGGAACAAACAGGCCACTTAATTTTTTAAAATCTTCCTCTGCCACTGGCGCCTACGGGACCCATTACAATAATTATATTCTTTATAAATTTATTGCTTTTGCCTTTAGGCTGGAGAGAAAAATAAGCCCCCAACCTTGTGTGGCTGTACTGAAGATAGCAGCAGCATTCATTGCTACAATGTTTTTTGTGGTGTTTTGTAAATTTGTCTAAAGGACTGATATTCAGGGGAGAAATAAGGCACTTTTCCAAACTTGTTTGAGTCAGAAAGGAATATTTGGTGTGATTTTCCTGGAGATACATCATTGTCCCCTTCTCTTTCACTGCAGTGATAACTGCCAGGTGTGTGCAGGGTGGTGCAGCTGGGATGTGGAAGTGGGGTAGAGGAGTTTTCATTTTAGCTGAGCATCAGAATGGAGCAAACACTGCTTGGGGCAGTGCTGAATGTCCAAGCAGAGGCCACAGGGAAGCATCTCTGAGCCAGAAACCCTGGCAGGGATGTGAGGAGGGTGAGCTGCAGGAGGAACCTTCCAGCACTGCTCCCCTCGCTCACAGAGGGAATCATCATGAACAAAAAGCACCATCAGTACAAACGGGTGCCAAGATTGGTTTTGTCTGTCTAACTCAGCCAAAAACCAACTCTTGGTCATCTTGGTTGTCTCAAGTCCTATCCGACAGCTTTTGAGATGATTGAGTTTATACCACTGGAGTTAATATTCTCTCTTATTATTTTTTTCTCACCTGACTTCAGGTAATAGTAGCCAATTTCTTGTGTACAGAGAAAACTTCTATTTCAGGGAGTGCTGCTTCTCCCTCACGCGAGACTCCCCTGGTTTCATCTCAATATTACATTTTTTAGGCCAGTCAGACTGAAGTTGTAATATATGAGAGTTTTCCTCATCTGAATTGTGACTGGGCATGGATGGAATAGAATATTTATTTGTGTTAAATCTGTATATTTTGTATCATTTGAAATGAGTTTGTATGGAATGGCAATGTTTTAGTACTTAGGTGATAAACTTTTGAAAAGTGACAATCCGTTCACTTGTGCACCAGCTATAATGTGATATATTGCACAGGCCAGTCCCCTCCAATACAGAGAATTTGTAGTGAAGAGGTTTTCTAGTCCTTGAGGCACATCAAGTGTTTGTTTTCTAGTGCTTTAAAGCATCGTATGTGAACATATTACAAAAGAAACATCAGATATTGTGGGTTTTAAACCCTCTGGTTCTACTCCATCAAATGAAATATACCCTTTTTTGAGTGTTTTATTAAAAAAAAAAAAAAAAGAAAAAATAAAGCAAACACATAGAACACCCAAACCCCAGTGAATTTCAGATGGATTGTGTGGGTGTCCAGATTCAGGTCTCTGTGCCAACAGAAGGACTTTTTTTGTTTATTTCTCCATGCATATTGCAATTACCCACCTACACCAAAGTGGTCATGGGATAAAGGATTGTTCCCTTACCACAAAATCTCCTGCAAAGGCCAAGTTTGGGAGGAAGATCCAGCTGGAATTAAGCTATTGCTAGATCAATTTTCCTCACCCTTTTTGCCTTAGAACCTGGGGAAAGCTGCTGCCCTTGTCTCGGGAAGAATTTTTGTTACAGGTGCCTGATCTCAGAACTGCTGGGACAGGGAATGCAAAATGTTTGGTTTTGGTTTTGATATCAAAAAACCCCAGGAATGATGGAGTGATCAGGGAAATAGGTGGTGCCTGGAGCTTTGGAGTGTGTGAAATGCTCTGTTGGCGAGCACTGTTAAGTTAAAAATTGAGGCAGGCACAAGGATTTGCCAGCTATAACCAGTAGGAAATATCCCACCAAGTTAAAATAACAGAAAAAGTTATTTGTTCTAAGTTTATAGAGATGAAAGTCTTGGCTTATGGTTAGGACTTGGGAGTAAAAGCAGGTGTATAAGGCAGTTGATAATGTTGGTAATGTGGAGTAATATTTGCAGTAGGAATCAGGGGATTTTGGTACTTAGTTCTGCCATTGATTCACTCTGTCAGACTTTGTCAGCACGGTGTTCTTCATTTCTATGATGATAAAAGATGGTTGATAAATGTGCTCCTAAAGATCCAATGGATTTTTAAAGATTTTGGGACTGTAAAATTTGCAGTTTATCAGAGTGTTATGATCATTTGCAGCAATATTTTTCATTTTTTTCTCTTCATAAGGCATATTGCTTCTTATTCTTCTTTTGAAAGTTAATTAATTAGGAGTAAATGTTTCATGATACACCCACAGGAGATGTTTATTTACTTCTCAAGGTTTCATTAAACTCCAAACTGTTATGTCTTCTGTGCTGATGAGACAGCTTGTCTCATTCATGGTCAACCACTAAATCATTCATGTCCACCCTTATGTTTATATAACACCACTGCACACAGGGCTGAAGTTGGAGTCCTAAAGCAGCTCTCCAGTAACTTTTGGATGAGTTGCTCTTGGGTTATTTCAAGGGTTGGTATAAATTATTGGGATTAACAGAGGCAGCAGCAGGGAGCATGGACCCAGCACGTGTTCCACGGGTTGGGGTTGCCAGCCTGCCCTTGTAGGTGCAGGGGCCCATGGCCTTAAACCTTGTCCTGAAACAGCTTCAAATGTTTGATTTAAAGGGAAAACCTAGGAATTGTGTGAAGGCTGTGGAGAGGAGGAGCAATAAAGATGTGCACTTGGGCTCAGCCTGGATAGGCAGGCAGGAGTGCCCAGGATGAGAGAGGCTGGGTCTGTGGGCAAAATGTTAAACTGGGGCTGAGACACAGGTTCCTCCCCTGGCAGGAACAGGGTTAAACTGGGCTTCAGACACTCAGGTTCCTCTCCTGGAGCGCTGGCAGTGCAGGCAGCTCGTGCTCTGTGCTTGGGGGGCCTCTGCAAAGCTGAGATAATAAAATTCATCTGCACTCACCCAAGGCTGGCATGGTCTGGGAGGGGGCTGAGCTCCCTCAGAGAGAAGCTGCTGTTCTCTGTGCCTCCCAAAGTGCCACACATCTCTATAAACTTAGAATGAATAACCTTTTCTATTATTTAAACTGGGTGGGATATTTACTATTGGACATAGCTGGCAAATCCTTGTGCTTTTTCCTCAATTTTTAACTTAACAGTGCTCACCAACAGAGCATTCCACACGCTCCAAAGCTCTGGGCACCACCCATTTCCCTGGTCTCTCCATCATTTCTGTGGTTTTTTATACCAAAACCACATGAGCATTTTGCATTCTCTGCCCCAGCACTTCTGAGATCAGGCACCTGTAAAAAAAGTTTTCCTGAGACAAGGGCAGCAGTTTTCCCCAGTTTCTAAGACAAAAAGAGGACCAAAGTTGATCTGGCAATAGCCTAATTCCAGCTGATGTTCCTCCCAAACTTGGCATTTGCAGGAGATTTTACGGTAAGGGAGCAATCCTTTATCCCATGATCACTTTGGCATAGGTGGGTAATTGCAATACCCACATTCCAGAATGGTTACATGGTGTTACCCACCCCATATGCTTGGCACTTTGGACCAGTAATACATCACAATCTTATGGGATAGAAGGGAGTATCCCCGGGTTTCTTTTTTCTTGAGGACAGAGATTTTGATTAATTTTTTTCTTTTCTTCAGGGTTAGCACTTTTCCGTATATATATTTCAAGGTAGGAAAATTGCTCACTTGACAGCTGTGGATAAAACATGAAATTTTAGATAATGTTTTAAATTCACCAGAGACAAACCTGCTTCAAGGTAATTTATAAATTAAACTAAATTCAAATATTGTCTGGTGGCAGCTACCTGTAATTAGAAAACTTTCTTGAAGAGGAGAGAGATGGCTGGTATACAAATGATTTTGCAGCTAAATATAGGACTGTTTAGGGATTGGGTGATATTGGGTGAATCACGTGTTGAATGAGCTTTTCTTCATTTTGTATTTAAGTTTTATCCTGCTCACCAGCTTGACCAATTTCAAGATTGCTATGTAAAAGTAATGGGAGAGAGTCATATTCAGAGAGTTTGCAGTTTCTTTGGTGTGAATTTGATTTCAAAACTCTGTCTTCTCCCATCTCTTTTTCTCTCTCTGTTATGGGATCACAGATTGGTTTGGGTTGGAAGGGATCTTAAAGCTTATCCCACCCCCTGCCATGGCAGGGACACCTTCACTATCCCAGGCTGCTCCAAGCCCCAGTGTCCAAACCTGTCTCTTCAGGGCTGCCCTCAATACTTTCTTTGCCTTTTATCTGCCTTTTTGATGCCTCAAGGCAGGAAAATTCGTCCTTTGAGAGAAGTGGGATTTTTAAAATTTTGGTAAACATAGTTTCAGATGCACTTTATTTTTCTTTCCTTGGATTTGATCCCTATGGTTCCATCGGCTTCCAGTGTATTTAACTCAGTGCACAGCATTCCTCTCTCCCTTCTTGCCTTTCACCTGCCCTGCCAGTTGCTTTCTTTCGAGCAGTTCCTCACCTCTCACAGGCTGCAGAGGCCACACCTTTAGCAATGGGCAGGGAGGAGAGGTCACTGGAAACGTTTGGTTTTTGTCACAAGCCCTGTAGCTGCATTGGGGCTCCTGAACAAGGGCTGTGCTGCCAAGCAAAGGCCACTGCCTTTCCCAGTTTTACAGTTCTGATAAAAATTCTGAGCACTGAGGCATCATTCATTCAAGCACATAAATCAGAAAAGAAAAGAAACAAAATTATCCTTTGCAAGTAGCAGTGTGCTGTAACATGCCTCTAACAGATTGCACCTTTATTCAATTTCTCTGTAAGGGGCCGTGTGTCAAAAGGCTTTTTCCCTAGACCTGCTGGAATGTTAAATGGAAGGACAGCAGATTTCCTTCACCTTTTACCTTGAAGCAGCAAACATTGTTGCTGGGAGGTGACATCAGTCAAAAACTGTGCCAAATCCAGGTATGGCAGGCTCCAGGGCAGCCTGTGCTCAGTGGGTTTCTAATTCTGACCTGTAATTGCAATCATTTTCAGAAACTCAGTGCTGTCCAGCTGAGTTTCCCTTAGTCCACACAAGTGTGGAGCTAAAGCTGCTGTGGTCTTGCAGCTGAAGGACATGAGAAGTAAATATCCATCCTGGGAAAGTAAGGATTTGTAGCATTTGGGTAGTTTTCAAGTGGGAAGGGCAGCATTACTCCATGGTTTATAGGACATACACCAGCTCATGTGTCTTATGCTCATTAAGTGACTTAGTGACGATCCATCTTCTTCTCACTAAAACTATTTTGCAAGATTGCAGTAGTTTTAAAGGAGACAAACGCTGTGGAAAGCAAGTTATTGGGTTTTTCAATTTTAAAAGGAAATATTACATGGGTTTCAAAAGTAAAAATGAAGGTAATGATGACATTAAACTCAAAAAAGACATGCAAGCAAAACCCCTCTCCCTGTGTGATTGAAAGATATATCATCTCCCTGAAGTTTTTCAGGGTTTTTATTTCAGAAAGTCAATATTTTAGCAGAAATTATTCCAGTAAACCAGTTACTTTCTGTTATGTGTGGTATCTGGACTGACATCACAGGTAAAAGAACCGTCTGGTGCAAACACCAGAGATTGAGCATTTCTTTGTTTTTGCAGCACAGCCCTGAGCTGTCAGTGTGGTTTTTGTATTTACCTTAATAAAAAGTCTTTATTTCATCATCTCAACAGTTTTGGACTCAGAAAACAGAGCTTTGCCTACTGTGTTGAATGGAGGGCCTGGAGGACAAATGATCCTGCTGTATTTAATATACAGCCATCAATAACTCCATGAGTTAGCTGCAGACTACAGGGGCAACTTGATGATGGTGAGGGGGACAACAGGAGTCAGTGTGTGATGGTGTCTGTGTTGCTCTTGTATGATGTTCTGGGAGAGTATTAATGAAGATAATAAGGTAATTTGTTCTTTATGTACTGGAGTGAGGTGTGAGGGGGATACCTGGACCATGTAGCTTTTTTCCAGAGGTATTTGCAGGGACATCACCCTCAGGAAGCAGTCTGAGTGCTGGGGGCTTGTAAGCTGCCTTTGGGACAGGAGAGAGGGCTGCTGGAGGCCAGACTTGTGGTGCTGGTGGTACACAGGTGGATGCCTCTGTGGTTTTGCTGGGGCAGGGGATGGCGGTCACTGCCTGGTGCTGCTGGGGTTTGGTTCCCAGCACAGGCAGCAATGGTTGCATTTGGCTTGCTAGTAGTGCAGAAGGTCCAGAATAAAGCTATAAAATGCTTTTTTTCTTTTTTTTTTTTTCTTCATTGTTCCTTGATTCCTTATCTTCTTTAGTGTGAAGGTTTGGGGCTTAAAGGGAGGAAAAGTGATCACAGACATGAAAGTCAGCTCTAGTGAGAGAGGAAGTGATAACACCCCTTACTCTGCTGTATTGCTGTGTATCATGCAGTCAGGTCCTCAGGGTTTCTATCTCTCCTTTGGATTAAGAGGCTCTGAGGCACAAGGTGGCTTGATGTATTTGCAGCTGCATAGAGAGGTGTCTATGGTGTGTTGGGTAAAGGAGAAACTGAAGAGGGAGCAGGCACATGTCATCTTGCCCTCCTGCAGGTGATACAGTTTAAAAAGGAGGCAAAACTCAAGACCAGGATCATCAGCTGTGCAACCCCTAGGGGCTGCAGGCAGCTCAGGGAACTCATTAATGTCCTTGCACCAGTTTAAGCTGGGTCAGACATTTGCCATCACACTGGTGAAGATGCTGTCCTCACTTACCAGCAGGCAATGTGCAGATCTGGGGAACGCAGAGCCAGGGAGCCACCACGACATATCAGAGCAGATCCTGCCAGCAGGGACAAACCATCCCACTGGAAATGGGCCCTGGCAGCTCTTGGGAAGTCAAAACAAGCAAACAGAGCTGGCTTTGGAAGGAAGGGCTTGTCTGGATTAAGGGCTGTGACTGCTCTCCGTAATCCAAGTGTTTAAAACAAATGTTGGGAGTTGTGGACGTGTTTGCAACTGCTGGGAACAGGTTATTTAGGAAACATTATTTTGGTGGCTTGCTGCTGAAGGTTAAGTAGGGGCAGGGCAAAGGTCTGACCAGGCATCTGGAGGTAATTTAGATTTTAGGTAAATTTCTGAGGCTGTCATCAGAGGCTGCTCCCTCCCAGTATGACCAGCATGACTCCACAACAGCCTGGGCTTTTCTTTATGTTGCAAGGGAAGGTTTAAGATGCTTGATTGTCTTGTTCATCTGTGCTAGAGAGAGCTGGACTGTCTGCCCACTGCACAAACAGGAGAAAACAGGTCCCCTTTCACTTACAGATCATATTTGTCTGACAGTTTCTTGTGCCTTTCAGTCATTTTTAATTTATACACTGTCTTTGCACAGACTGCAGATTTTGATTCATTGTATAGGGAATTTGTGCAAGCTGGTTTTTCAGTTTTCCTTCTAATACCTACACAAAACTCAATTAAAACTAATACCAATTAGCTGTGAATGACTTTTGAGAACCCTATTAAACAAAAAATATGAGCAGATGAGACCTATTTAAAATATGGGAGAATGTCAGTTTTAACATCCATTATGTTGCTGTACTTCCAAACCATAAAAGTGACAAGAATGGCATGCACTGTGTAAAAGAAATTTGTTATGGTCACTTAAAAAAATGTTTTTATTATTATTAACTGCTGGAAAGTCAGATATAGATAGTAAATATTCTTTGATATGGAGTACAGATTTTCATGAACTGCCACTTCAAGTTTCCCAATTTATATTGTTCCTGTTAAAAAGTGTTTTTCTGCTGCTCTGAAGTCCTTAAAGTATTTTTAAATGCTGTGGAGGTTTGTGAGGTGTGTGTAGCTGTTCCTGTGTTATGCTTGCTCTGTGAAAAGCTAAAAATTGGGCGAAAACTGTGTTGCATTCAGAACATTTCCTAAGTGATTGAGGAGATAGGAATTTGCCTGAGTAAACATATTAAGCCATACCAAAGGTTCAGCTAACCAGCACTGGTCAATAAAAGGTGTCCAGGGCAGACAACAAGAAAAATGCATGAGTATAAGAAAAAAAAAGACCTTATAAGATACTTCCCCAATCATCTGTGACTTACAAATTTTTGGATACTTGTAGTTGTTAACCCTGAATGAGATTTTTTTTTTTCCCGTCTGAATATATGAATATACTTAAGTCTTGAATCCATGTAAAATTTCAACACCAACAGAATCTCATGGGAATAAATTTCAGTAGCTCTTTATAATGAAATGTATCTTTTAAATGGTCTGATCATAGGTTAAATAGCTTTGTTCTTTTGAATTTCAAATTTGCATCTGACACTGGTTTCCTATTAACCAACTCCAGTTGCTTAACTTATTACAGAAAATGTCTCAACTGTGGTCCTGATTTTTAAACGTGAGTTTATCCCTCACTTGTGGGGTTTTTAAATTTTTTTTCTTCTCTCTTCTTACTTGTTCTTGCTAATTAGAAACCAGCTTGAAACTGAGCAAACCTCAGCCATGGTTTCTGGACTTAGTGAATGGAAATGGCAGGAGTTGAGAAGCACCTTCAGAGCAGGTTGTACACGGCAACAGCCAGGGCAGGAACACATAAAAAAGACATAATAGATGAACTGCAGAGCAAACTGAATTAGATACACTTAGAGCAGTGTAATGAACTGGTGCCTTTAGTAATTAGCCAGGGCTGAAGTGATCTACTGTGGATTATATTCTTTGACTCTCTAATAATCTAAGTCACATTTCCCCTGGTTGACATTTACCAAAGGCCTCAATTTTCTGGTGTTTCATAGCTCACTTTTGAATGCTCAAAACCTGGATGTTAATGTTGAGAGCTTCAGTTTAAATTGTCCTTTCTGCAATTTTGTACGCTTCTAACTTTATTACAATTCTGTCCTTTAAGTCAGATACATCAGACGTTATTGCAGACATATTATAGTATAAAACTTGTCTGGACTCAAAAAATGGTAATAAAATTGAGATCCTTTTCCATGGAACTGGCTCTTTATGGACCTGTTTTCCCAATAGAATATCCACCAGCTTCTTCAGGGCTTCATTAGTGGCCAGGCCTATATCAGATGTGTGGTGCTGGATATATTCTGGTTCCAGGTTGCAAATGTTCAGCATAGGTGCACCCAAAGGGGTGATCTCACTGCTGCTGTGACATCCTGCTTGGCATTCCCAAAATCTCTTTCAGGCCTTGCTCTTTTTTTACTGTTTTTGGTTGGTTCATTGATTTTGGCACCTTTTTTCTTAATATTTTATTTTGGTTTTGAATCAGAAAATATTGTTCAATATGTGCATTTTTATATTACTGCAAACTCCTAAAGCTAAAATATTGCAACTTTAAGAAATTTTTAATGACAAAAATGTATAAAGGCTGAAATGTGCATCTAAATTTTCAGTGTTGATGCTTCCCTGTGAAGAATTGAGGATTGAGGAGCCTTGAATGTTGGAGTGATTTCTGAAGGTTTTGTTTATTACTTGGAGACCTGTGGTCTAAGCTTAATATGGGAACTGATACTCTCATCAATGTGTTGCCTTTGAGAATGGAAGCTCTGGGTGAAGAAGTTCAAGTACCCTCATGGTCGTGCCAGTGTGTTCATGTTTTATAGAAAAAAAACCCTAGAGAAAACCATAGAGAAATTCAAACACTACTGCAAATCATGAGTAATTACAAGTAGTTAGTTAAATGTGCTTACCGGTTTCTGTCTCTTTTAGAACATCTTTGGAATAATCATCTCAAAAGTCTCAGGCTGATGTATGTCAGGTGTTGGCATAAGGATTAGGACTTGAGCAGTCAACAATTTTTTTCATTTTCATCAAAATATGTGTATGTTGGTAGTATTTACCAGCACTTATTTGCATAGGGGAAAAGCCTTTAAATGATGCTGCTTATCTGGTCTTTAGCCCCATAGCATTTGTAGCAAAGATGCTGTTAGCCGAGTTGTGTTATTTAATCTGGTGTTCAAAAGAAAATGTCAACCAGACCAGCTCTGAAAATTAAACTGTTCCAATGCCTTTAGGACTTCTTTCTTCCATTGGCTTCAAATGAAAATAAACAGAGATTTTTCTATTCTTTATGGAAATCCATCTGTTCCTGTTTCTCTTTTTGTGTGATTTTGAACTATTGCATCTGCTTTTCCTTGCTCCTTTCCAGTATCTGTCATTGCTCTTGTTTCCTGTTGTATTTCATTTCTTCCTCTCTTCTTTTAATATTTAAATCACTCAAACCACCCGAGTTTTTAATGATCTAATTTTCCAAATCAACCAAATACCTAACACTGTTGGGATTTTCTGTTTCTTTGCCTGAAAACATTCCTCTCCTTGGCACCCATTCAGTGACTTGCAATACACCCACAGCCCTTGAAACAAAGGTTACATTGCTTCCCTGAGGTCTCTGCTCAATCTTTGGCAGGATTCACAATTAGCAGTAAATACATTTCTGGTTGCAATTTCTTCTCAAATTTAGCTCCTGGAACACCACCTGGAGGATTGTCTTACATTTGAATTTGCCAGCTTTTAGAAAGGAGCTGTCAGAGCTGCTCTGGGTTTTTCCTTCTATTCCTGCAGCTGATTGACTCTCTTTTATACTGAGTTCCATTACAAATGAAGCTGGGACAACTCTTGGTTTTCTGTATTAGTTGAAGAGTATGAGCTGTTCCATATAAAGCAAATAGCACTGTTAGGCCAAGCCCCATGAGATCCTGTAAAAGACCATGAGAGGGCGACTGAGCAGGGAAGGGCACACAGGAAAATTGGCTGGAGAGTTTATGGACACCTTGAATTTAACCTTGTGTCAATCTAGAACAGCCCCAGCAGTCACTGTGCTCGAGGTTTTGGGCTTTGTGGTGCAGCAGAGTTACCTGAGCCCAGCCAAAACACTGAGGGTACTTGAGTTACTTTGGGCTGCAGAGGTGAACATGGCCTTATGGTGCTCTCAAAAGGGAGAATAGCAGGGAATTGATGGAGGAAGGTGAATATGTCATCTCACAGGCCTCTTAAAAATGATAGTTTTGGCAATAGCAAAGCTGTGCCTTCTGCCAGAAAGAAAAGGGGTGGCTCCTGTAGCTCATGGCTGCATTGTCCAGGGCTTGGGCTGGAGAAAGCAGCTTTGGACTGACCAAAGCTATAAAAAACAGTGTTTCAGTGAGGTGGACTGCTCTGGGTCCATGCTCAAACACATTCTCCATAGACATGATACATGTCAAATATTTGCTTCAGAAGTCTCAGCATAATTGAGTAGGTTCCCATGCGTGGTCATTGTGTGTGGTGGAGCTTGTGGCTGACTTTCTCAGAAATATCTTCCCAGAGCTTTAAAATTCTTGACTCCCTCCTATGACTTTTGGACCGTGCATGAGGTGCATAACAGGCATTATTTTTCCACTTGCTGATTTCTAATGTCATACAGGACTATTCAAATTTTGTTTGATTTGCTATTTCTGGAAAATGATACAGTGGAACTTATACTTTGCTTGCTTTAATTGTTTCAAGCGGAAGAGGCTGTTAAAGGAGCATTTTTCAAGCCCAGCCTTTGCTACAGCAGAGTATTTTATTCCATTCCCATCACAAGTGCTTGAGCAGGTGTCCTGGGGAGGTAGGCCTCTCCTCCTCATTATTGTAGAGGCATGTAAATGGAGAGTGGGGATTTTATGAGCCTCCTGCTCAGCAGTAGATTATTTAAAATCCAGAAAAAAAATGACCACTCTAATACTTTGTGAAAAGAGAATCTGAAAGATGTACAAAAACAAACTGAACTTTTTAAAGCATGAATGAACATTACCAATAAATGAATGGTCCTGGAAGCCTAGTCTCTTTTGCTGTTCAGCTGTTTCAAATGAGAGCAATCGCAGTGCAGAGCTCTTTGTTTCACAGCCAGGACTTGCCTGCTAACCCAAACAGCAGTCTGGGGCTCTTAGGAAGCTGTTTTGAGGCAATAAAGGGGGCATTTCATCTGAAAACAAAGTCATGTTTATAAATGAGAACAAGGTATTTTTTCCTGCTGTTAGGGGGATGATGGATATTGGAGTGGTTGTTTGTGACCATGATGTACTGCTCTACCTGCTGGCTTGCTGCTGACTCCTGTGACATTTGCCTTGCATTCACAGACAGCTTGGCACTGGGGATAGCCCAGATCACCCACCAAATATCTCCAGTGAGAACTGCCCCATGAAGGAAAAACAAAATCTTGTTAGTGTTTTAGAATGCTGGCTATTGAAAGACTTCTTATTTTAACAAGTTTGAATAAAAAGTTTTACGCCGAGTTCAAAGTGAAAACTTTTCTATTTGATGACTGCTCCCATCTCCCATGACACTGCTGTTAATATGCTGCTGTTGACTTTCAGTGAAAAAATAACAATTTTCATACGTCTTCTACCTTAAAATGTAGTGTCATCATAATCCACTTTTACTTGGCAAAAGTTAGAGTTTCAGTTACCCAGGGTTAAAGTATTGTTGGAATAAGGCAAAAGTTAAGGTGGTCATTCATCCAGAACTCCAGCCAGGCTCTAAATGAGCCATTCTTTATCTCTGTGTAGTTGAGATCACTTTCCTCCCTTTCCCCTTGTTTAGCTTTGTGTGCTTTCATCTGAGACTGAAATAAAAGACCTAAATTCTGAAAAGATACATGTAGGGCTTTTTCAGAGACTCAATAGAACTGGAATAGTTAGGAGCATGTTTTGGGCACTTATCCAAGCCCAAACAAATCTCTACATAGTCTGAGGAACAAGAACTGAATTGCTATTACAGAAACTGCTTTCACAGGTGAAAAAGAAAGCAGCCAGCAAGTGAGATAGGCGGAGTAAAACAATTCTGCCTTCCCCAGCTGAATAACAAATAAGTTTTTTCAGCTTCTAGTTTTTGGTTGTTTTGTTTTGTTTTGTTTTGTTTTTTTCCTTTCCACTTCACCTGTAAAAGCTGTGGGTTTGGGAGCAATATATTTTAACTCAACTTAGGAAAAAAATAGTAAGGAAATATCAGATCACACAAGACAGTCCACAAAGCAGTGGGGCAGAGAATGGAGTGTAATTTTTTGTTCAAAGCAATTCTACAAGGCAGTTCCTGATCTGGAAATTTGGTTCATTGAGTTTTATGCAGAAGCAACCTGAAATGTTTCTTTACCCCAAGTCTGTATATTCTGTGCAATCATGTACTCTTAGAGTCAATGACTTTTGGTGTGCATACACTTTCCATAATTCATTTAGAATTCTCTGCTCTCATTAATGTTCCAGTTTAAACACTATGAAATTGGTCAAAGTAAGTTGTTTCAAATATCTAAATACAAATGTATAGAAAATAGTTGGCAGTTCTTACTACCCTTCCCCTTTTGTTATTGATGACTCTTAAACCCATCCAGTCTCTTCAGGGAGCATTTCCTCATCTTGGTAGAAAGGCCCTGGCTGCTGCCTGACTTGAATGGGGAGTTTTGTAATTTGTGTCAGGAGAGAAAATCTTGTCTTTGTGGCATGCAAACCCACATACAGAAAGCCTCTAGGAGACATTTCTGTTTAAAAGCTGCTTGCTGATACTGTGGAGAAGTGCATCGGCAAGTGGGGAATCCGTGTATGTTGTGGTCATTGCTCCCAAAATCCTCCTCCTCCTCTCAGGAGAAGCTCTTCCCTGTGGGCTGAGAAGAGGACAAAGCAGGATCCCTGCTTCTTTGGCCTCAAATTTGAATGTTTTTGTCCCAGTGCCACATATTGCACTTTTAGTCTGTAGCTTTAAATATGCCATGTTAATGCCAAAGACACAATCATGGGGTTTTTCTTTGCAAGAGGGGAGAATTGTTTCAGATTTATTTCCTCTGCCTGTAGCTCTTCTATATGGGTACTCAGACTATGCAGGAGGGAAAATCTCCCAGTAGTCAGCCTGCTGCTGCTGGTTAAAGAGGCTTGGAAACATCATAAAGGTCAAAAATATCGTAGCTGTAAATGGAAGTGTTTAAAGTTGGAGAGCGATTTATGGAAGAGGACAGCATGAATTGGCGCTGGAACGATTCTTTTCCATTATTTCCCTAAATGACTCTTTTAGTAGTGTTGAAATCAAGATAATCAAGTTTGAAAATTAATGGGAAGGAACAGCAAATAATTAGGAACAATGCTATCAAGTAGGTAACTGCTTTGACTGCTGGCATACCTGATTCTGTAGCTGCAGTGAACGCGACTATAGAATGAAAATAAGAGTAGATTATCTTTTTATTCAGCTCCCCCCACCACCCTCCTCCCCCAAACTATGAAAGTGTTTAAATTTTTTGTTTTGTGTATTTTATTATGAATGAGTGACACTTAGAGAAGAGTACAAAGACTTTTGGTGATTTTTTTAAAATGAAACTTGTAGTGTTAACTTTTCATTGTGGTCCAGATGTAACCAGCTATCATGCTGTGTAGCCCATCCCTGTTTCATCAGGAGGGTCAGAAGCCCATTCCTAATGGACTACCAAATTAATATGACTTTTTAGCATTGTCTTTTGGGTTTATTGGTTGTCATTAGGATTTTTCCCTTTGGGGGGAAAATAAAAATCACTGATGTGAGAAACTTTGGGAAGTTGTGTGGGGTTTAAAGCCTTGTAGTCCTGAATGCATGTTCCACTCTGGATCAAGTGTCCCATGTCTGTGAACCGCAAGGATTTTTTTTTTTTCCTTATTTTTCCATTTTTAAAGGGCTGTTTCTATCTCAGGCTGCTGTCCTCAATTGTGCTGCCATTTTTTAACTTTTTTAGAAACACTCTCACTCCAATTGGATTATCAGTGTAAATGGCAGCCGGCTGGGAAATCTTTTCAGCCTTTTGAGTGCTTTGAAAGGAAATCTTTCATGGCTCTTTGTATCCCACACGGTACACAAATTGTAGTGCAGCCTGCTGCAAGCTGCGTGTAATATTGGCCTGTGATCTAAATTGGCTTAGGAATGCAGTGAGGATTCACAGGCAGTCTGAGAGGAAACCTCCATGCCTGAGCATTGTGTTGTGCTGTGGCTGCAGTGCAGTGTCTCCCAGCAGGCTCTGTCACCCTTGCTGGGGACACAGAACAGTGCCAGCCACACCTATTTCCACGGGACAAACCAGGGACACACATGAATGCAACAGAGATGAACTCACAGCAAATTCTGCATCTGCTTCTTCCCATCTTAACTTTAGTTCTTCAAATAACTTAATTTTTTTTTTTTTAATGCTGATGATGCTGTTTTCTTTATCACCATAAATCATTGTTTTATGCTGATGACACTCTATTTCTCTATCACCATTAATCATCTATAATGCTTGAGAAGGAAATGTTAATGAAGAATACAATTTATTAAATGTCACCCGGTGGGTGGGCTAAAAGGTGGATTAAGTGCAAACCTTATTATAAACAGGGCCAAAAAAAAGTAATGACCCAAACAGACTGGTAGATCTGGTGTGGGAGGTACTGGAAGGTGTGAGCAGGACATGGGCAGTGCCTGGGACAGCAAGGAAGGGTCTGCAGGGTGGGACAGCACCTGGGGAAGGCTGGGACAGCCCAGCAGAGTGGGAAGGAGTTGTTCTGGAAATCCAGGGGCTTCCCTTGCTGTGTTCAGTGTGGTTCAGAAAGCCCCAGCTTCCCACCTGGCACTGCTCTTTGGGAAGCCATGGCAGAAACAGACAGGAATTGCAATTTAACTCTCCCCCTCAGGCTCCCCTGCTCTTTGGAAGCACAGGATATCCTCTGATATTTCCCTTGTCTGATCACGGAATAACCAACTCTTGCAAATCAGAGAGAGGGACTTGAACAGCAGAAAGGCTGACAAAACAAATGCCTGAAGCCATAACTAAGAGAATGTTTTAAATCTTAATTCAGCTCAATCTTTGATTGGCTAGCTTGTCTCTGCTATAAACTTTAAAGACATGTTAGTTACCTGTCATTTTAGAGATTGCTTCTATACCCTGTCCACTTGTAGGCTGCTTGTTTCCCAGAAGGCACAGATTTCTTTTTAGATTTTAATTTTTAATTTTTGCCACATTTTGATTATGGCGATATTAAATGGGGTCACTGCTCAGTCAACTGTTAAATAAATTGCAAATTCTACAAAACACAGCCAGCAGAGTCATTACTAACTGTAATGCTGAAACTTCAAGCAAAATTACATCTGGCTACAATGCTATTCAGATGCATAAATTATACAGCCTCTGATTATCTTAAGGAAAATTCAGCTATTAAACTTATTTTATGGGCACAAAACAAGGGGAACTGCCAAAAGGAATCTGTGCATCCTAAAAGTCATGAGAAGAAAAATAATTGGCAAACCTTTTCCGCCTGCAGTTTTATGGAATGTTCTCTCTCCCTCCTGATGTTCAATCAGCCTCCACCACTGGCACAGATGAAATCACACAGTGTCAGAGCTGGTGGGGGAACGCAGCCTGTGTAGCTTTGGAACAGCAGGTGGGTCCAACATTTCAAATCTGACCCCAAACATCCCCCACCTTTCATGGGGACCTGGGAGGGGTGAATCTCCAAGGGAGAAAATTGTAATTCAATTTGAAAAACAATAAGGATGCTCGATAGTGGGGTGTTGAGTGTGCTGCAGAACTCCTCCTGAAATCTTCCCAGCTGCCCTGGAGCACACAAGGGACCAGCCCTCTTCATGTGCCAGCAGGGCACTGGGGCCTGAGTCATGTCTGGGAGTGGGGAAGGATGAAGAACAGAGCCTGGAGTGGCTGATGGCACAAGAACCCAAATGGCATTAGATCACTCACCACTGCTGTGCCAGAAACTGTCGCAGACATCTTTTGTGAAAACCTTTTTCTTAGGATTTTTTTTCTGCTGAGAAGCTACAGCAACAAAATGTAAACAATGGTTATCTGCTGCTGTGGAATGTAACAGGTGCGTCTGTGATTGGGCCATCTTGAATATTTACAATTAATGGCCAACCACAGACCAGACTGCTTGGACTCTGTCTGAGCCACAGACCTTTGTTATTCATTCCATTCTATTCTTAGCCAGCCTTCTGAGAGGAAACCTTTCCTTCTATTTCTTTTAGTATGGTTATATTGTAATATATATATATCATAAAATAATAAATCCAGCCTTCTGAAATATGGACTCAAATCCTTGTCCCTTCCCTCATCCTGAAAACCCCTGTGACCTCTGTAACAAGAAACCCCTCAGACTCGGGCATGGCATATTGCTGCTTTCCTTGTTCTCTCACACCCAATTTTATTTCAGTATTGCCAGTGTTAAACTCAGAATTACCTTTGAAGAATAGCAAGTGCATTGCTTAAAACAGCCCTGTCACCAGATTTCCTGAGTTGCTTCAATGTATTTTAAACCATTCTTATATTTGACAAGTAATTGCCAAAATAGGTTATATGCCACTGACCTTTATCAAAGTCTGATTTTTTCCAAGCCTTGTCTCACAGTTCCGTCCTGTAAAGACATTCAGGGAAGATAATTGCTCCCTAAACTAATTGCCTTCTCTGCTGCTCTTTTCTGGACTTTTGCAAGACAGAGGAAATTTTGCTATTATTTGTTCTTTGAATAGGTCTCAGCTCCTCAGGCTGGAGATAAGAGAAGGTACCCCAGTTCTGTTTTCATTCCTTACTTCCTTCTTGTAACAAGAATTATGAGTCAGGAGCATTGCTGCTTTCGTTCTGGAGTATTTCTATGCAGAATTTGTAGGGGAAATCATAATTTTATAGTCCAGTATGTGGTATTATATCAAATATAAATATGGCTAACAGGAGTAATGGATAGTGCCTATGAGTACACGAGGATATACTGCATTTCTGTGTCTAACATTATGCAACCTGAATCTGGTTTTTCCTCCCTGATTAATCATAACTATTCAGTATTTCAATATATATTGATCTTTGAGACATATTTGATCTATGAGGAAGGGAAGATTAATCTTGTTTTAACAAAGCTCCTCTGTTTAATTCAGCTCTGTGATAGATTGTGAGTGATACACTTGGTGGTTGGCACAGTTTTAGTCAAGCCATGAGCTCCTTCTTGGCTGAGGGATATTGATAGCTGCTAAATATGAGCAAAATTATTAATGGCACTGAAGCATACCAGGGTTTCATGTAAATGGTTGGTGTCAGGACAGAGATAATTCCCGTGGTGTTGCAAAAGGAGTTGATTTTTTAACATTAACAGTGCATTTGGAGGCACTGTCCCTCCTGTGAGTGGCTTGAATGTGCAGTGTGGCTGTGGTAGAAAAGGAGACTACCATTCTCTGAAAATAGAAATATACTGAAGGAGAAAATATAGAAGAAAACTTTCCATTCCTGACAGAGGGAAATGTCTCATGTATGAACAGATTAAAACAAAAATAAGGAGGACCACATCTTGTAATTGCAAGATTCCTCAGCCACTTCACCTCACTCTTTGTGAGGGTTTCTTCACTCCCTTTGAAAGACATTCAGTATACTGCATTTCTTCTGAGTTTTATTTACCCCTTTATTTACCCCTTTTCAGTATTAAACTGAAATTATTCCACAAAGATAGCTCCTGACCTGGTGTTTTGTACTACTCTAGCTGATAGCCTTTCCACTTGGAGATTTTTAATGTTAGTGGAGCTACACTGCAGACTTTCACTCTGTGTGTGTGAATGTGAATTGCAATCTTTTAGGAAAAAATAAACATTTTGAAATTAGGAAGCTATTTAAAAGCACAAGTAAGTTTGGGTTTTTTTAAAATGCAGTTAAAATGCATAAACATCTTCTGTGTGTTTTCTGTAGTTTCCTATCTTCAGTTTTGTGACCTTTAACAGAAGTTTAAACGGAAATTGGAAAAAATATTTCCCTCAGTTGAGTGATTAAAAAAAGCCCAAAAAAAACAACTATTGCAAATTCTGTAAGCAATGGATTATAAATCCAATTTTTTACTCCCCCTTCTGGTTGTGGTTTTAAGGAATATACAGACATGGAAAGCAGGACTAAGATTGTCAATTTGTTATCTGAAAACGTTTTAACATCTATTTCTAACTGTGAAATGTGTCATCTTGGGAGCATATAATTTCTTCTATTAAGATGCTGTGTGTATATAATTTAAAATAACAATGCAGGCAGATATGCCAGTGTTGTGGTGTTTTTCATTTCAAGCAGCTTAAAGAGAGAACAATTTCTGTTAGCTTGGGATTTCAATCTGATATCCCAAGATTGCATCACAGAGCAATGGTTTATTACTTAAATGCTCCTGCCCAGATCAATGTGTTTACTGAAGACACAAAGTGGGGGTCAGACAAGGGAAGTCACAGGGCCAGCACACTAAAGGTTTATTAGCAATGTCAGGTCACTAAACAATGCAATCAGAAAGGTGTTTATTGTAAAATGCCTCTTTCACAAGAAATCCATAAAATTCCTCCAGTGCAGCACGAGATGCAAGAGCATAATATAACCAGGTTTTGTAAAGCAAATTAAAGCCTTCCATATGTGTATGCAGAGGTGGATTTCAGGATGAATCCTTGGCGCTACAATGATTTTTAATTTTTTCTGGGGAAGATGTGGACTTGTCCATCTTCACTGCAGACATTGATTTGTTTAAGAGTGGTTCTGCCTGTGTGATGCTCCCACATCCTTTCAGGTGTGGGAATGATTTGGACACAGCTGTGCCAGCTGTGGGTTGGCCCAGGGAAGCCTCACTTACTATCTAAGCCTCTCTTAGGTTATTAAAATTTTGCTGTTTGGTCCATTAGGGAAGCCACCATCACTTTGGGAGTGCCAGAGATGCTGAGGAGTTTATATGTTCTGAGAGCCCAATAAACATCATCTACTTCACTTACAGAGTGCAGCAGTTTTAGATGCCTGGTTGCTTTCCCAGATTTTGTTGCCTTTCTAATTAAATCAGACTTGGGGATTTGAAATTGAATTGGTGTGAAATACACAATAAAGGTCTGTAAGTAGTTGAAGACTGGCAAGGTCTGGGCATGTATTTAACTAGCATGGGAAGTCAGAGGAACCTGACTACAAGACTCTCTGCAAACAATTCTAATGCTGTTCTCTATCCCTTTTTATTCTGTAAAAGACTTTTGTTCTGAAGTGAGATATGACTTCCCTTCCTCTAGTGCTGCATGAAATGAGTTGACAGCAGAATCACATCCTCAAATTTAACTACCATCATCAGCATTGAGAAGGAAAAATTGCCTGGCCCATAAAAGCATCTTAAAGCTGGTTGCTTTAGGACAAAAGATGACAGTTGGAAAGGGAACTGTTCTCCTAACGAATATAAACCATGTATTCAAAAATAGGAGTAAGAGGTATTTTTGGATAGTAGCACTACTTTGTGTTTGTTTCAGAATGAGCAATAAATGGAAACTGCAGATCAAATCTACCAACTCTATTGACATTGAGGCCTGTGTGTTAAATGGAAGGAAGACAGGCCTTCCAGGTTTGCCAGAAAGAATAACTGAGGAAGTAAATTATGTGACAACAATATCACTTAGGAAAGGATAAAGATGAACATCTCTGATCACAGTGTAAGAGATATGACATTGTGAAAATGGCAGCTATAAACCAAAGAGGTCTAAGGAGGGCAAGCAGTGTTTCAGATAAAAGTGTGAAACAGGGGTTACTTGCAGTGTAAGGAGAATGAGACACTGAAGAGCTGCTGCCTTGGGCAGAGGGGCAGAACTGTTGAACAAATAAGTAGATTAAACACTCAGTTTCTTATAAATATGTCTCTGTCTTACAGTTAAAATGACTTCTTTGTGAGCTTCTTGCAGCTTTTAAAAGATGTGCAGGAGCCCATCTTTTAGAAAATTTTCCACAATGCCAAAATTTGTGTGGGGCTTCTTAAATGTTGCCATTTTAAAATGCTTTATTTCAAGACCATAAAACTCCAATATAACTAGACAAGCCATTGCTGTGACACATGACAAAGTGGCATTCCCAAACAACATAATTTTGCATGCATTTAATTAAAATACATACGCTGTTTGCACATTGGCCTGAAATCAAAAGAGGTGCCCACACATTGGTCAGAAAATGAAGCATGGTCATGGTTAGAGCACAAGGAAATAGGTTATGGCTGTGACAGTGCAGCCTGTATCAGTGCAATGCAGGGGCTAATGCATATGCTTAATGCAGAACAGTTTTAAAGATTGCTGGGTTATTGAATTCAGACCGCCTTCCTATCCTTTTGAAAGCATTTTTCTTATTTCATACCCCCATAATCCTTTTAAATATGTATAGATTGTGCTCAGGTTATAAGGTAGAATGATTTTTACATGTATAAAAATATGTTGACTAGTGCCTAAATGCTGGACTCCATGGCTGTCAGTGTCTATTGTATATAATTTTCCCAGACACACAGCTAGCCTTAGGCTGTGAAGGTAGGAGCTCTGTGTCAGAAAGACTTTGACAAAAGATATATAGCTTTTAATTTGCCCATGGAACACAGGGAGCAGATTTATGACCTAAAATACAAGGCTGAGAATTGGCTGTATACTTTCAGCTAATGGGTATAGAAATGAGGAAATTCACAATGGCTACTCCATGTACAGGCTGCCTTTTTTGCATGTTGAATAAACAGTCCAGAAAAATTTACAAGGCTATAATTTAAAACAAAAATCAGACAAGTGTAGACCCGTGAATGCATCTTCTATCTTCTGTCTCTTCTTGGACTTACAGTACCTTGTAAAACTGTAATTCTAGCCTGCTTTACCTGATTACTTTGTTTGCATGCATATCAGGCTAGATTATTAGCATTTGTTTATTGGCTATTTTTCATTAAGGGCCTTTGCAGACATTAAAGAGGGTCACAAAATTGTGGAACTCTCAATACCAGTTCCACAGGTAGTAAAAACTCCTGTCAACTTTATCTGAATGAAGTTGCACTGATTTATGCTGGCTGAGGATTTGGCCTGCAGAACTGATCTTGGATTGTAAGAGAGAAAATCTGACGATGTCCTCTGTTCTTAACTCCTTTGACAAAGATAGCTTTAGAAAACCATTTTGTGGATTTATCCTTTGTCCTGGCTGTCAGAAGACATAGCAGTTTAAGATCAAAGGGGAAGACATTTGAAGATTAAACATCTTTGAACTGAAAATGTCCTGCAGCCTCACAAATTCCAGCAGAGATCACTAAATCCAGAGTGCAATCATCAGCTGATTTGTGTTAATGATGCACTGATGGAAACCTTCAAAGTGCTGTGAGCTCTGTCCTTCTACCAAAAGTGATGGAGCCGTGTCAGGGATCCCGGAGTGCCTGGATGAGTCTTCAGAGGCTCCTCATGGTGCTGTGCAAGAGCAGGACTGTCTGCCCAGGGATCCCAGTGGCACAGAGCTCTGGGATCTGTCACCACCACACCTCACAGGAGTCTTGTGGTGACACTGATCTCATCCCTGGATCGAGAAGTGCCAAGGATGTGGATCTGTTGGTGGTTTAGCAAGGAGAGCACATCAGTGGGACACAGCTGAATTAACCCTTGAGTATCCTGGTCTAGTGGCAGGTGTCCCTGACAGGACAGCTGGGACCAAAGGGTCTTTGAGGGAATAAAGTGTCTTTGAATGACCACAGAGTCTTTGAGGGCCTGAAGGTTCTTTGAGGGACTAAAGTGTCTTTAGGGACAAAAGGGTTCTTTGAGGGCCTAGAGGGTCTTTAGGGCCTTAAAGGTTCTTTGAGGGACTAAAGTGTCTTTAGGGGCCTAAGGGTTCTTTGAGGGCCTAGAGGGTCTTTGAGGCGCTAGAGGTTCTT
Source organism: Ammospiza nelsoni (assembly GCF_027579445.1). Taxonomy (NCBI): domain Eukaryota; kingdom Metazoa; phylum Chordata; class Aves; order Passeriformes; family Passerellidae; genus Ammospiza; species Ammospiza nelsoni. Next base: position 11,611,646 of record NC_080649.1, on the reverse strand, counting down.
TGAGGGACTAAAGTGTCTGAAGGCCCACAGGGTCTTTGAGGGACTAAAGGGTCTTAAAGGTCCCTTCCCCACCTTTCCATGATTCCATGATCTGCAATGACAAGGACCAAACAACCACAGCTCACAATACCTACTGAGGCCTTGTTCTCTGCTCTTTCATCTTTGCTTGTTGAAGACACTGTGGGATGGAGGCTCTGCCTCATCCTCAAGAGTTCCCAGAGGTTAATAATCCAAACAATTCAAAATTTGCTTATGCTTCGCTCCTCCGAATCTCATTTTGAGGTATCCTGTTCAAGTGCCCTCAACCAAAGGTGTAACTGCCAGGCTGAAAAGAGTCCTGGGCTCCAGCAGTGATGGATGTTCCTTTGGAAGCAGTTTTCTAAGGAATAACTGCTCTAAGGGAGCACCTGCAAAAGACAGAGACATAATGACTGGCTTTATTCTTTAATTCTTCAAAGATTTAAGAACTTGAAAACAATAGGCTAGGAAAAAAGCTCTGGAAGGATTACTCTGATATAATCCCTATTTATTCTTTTGTTTCTCCATGTAATATTAGTATTTGCGTGCTAATTAGTGATTAGAACTGAATTTTTAGGAAGAAATTTGTTTTTCTCACGAAACTTATTTTACGGAATACACTTTCTGCTACATTCATTTTTTATAGATAGGCAATCTACTTAAGCCTCCACACCAGAGGATAACATAAAGATGTTATTTGAAAATAAATTACTGCCTCAAGTAGATTCTGTAGTGTATTTGCAAAATGCCAGTTCTAGAAGGGCAGTGGAATTATTAACTTAAGATAAATGGCTAGAAATTATATAATTATGAATTCTGTGAGAAGACCTTGTCAGAAAAACGATATAGATTGAATTTTTTTTTGCTTTGTTAGCATAATCCATATGAAAAAAAGAATTGAGACATCAGAATGACAATGATTTATACTTTCTGTGACTTTCAATTATTTGATTATGGGGTTTTTTTGGGTTTTTTTTTATTTTCTTACCAAGAGAGGCTTGGATATTTTTAACTCACTAGATTTAACAAATGCTGCATTTGCTGAGCTGCAAAACTGAACTACATTTTGTGAAGCAAAAACAAAAATAAAATTCTTCTTCCTGCATTTAAAAGTGAGACAACTCTGGAGCAAATGGCAGCTTTCCAGTGAAATCATTTTGGGATTTTGATAGAAGAAAGTAAAAATGAAAATTCTAGTACCCTAGTACCTGGGATAATGATGCACACCTATGTAAAATACCCTTAAAGAGCTGGAGGTCAGGTTTGGTGCCATTGCCCCATATGGTTTTGAACAGTAGACACTTTAGGACTGTAAGCCAGATGGTTTTGAAATTACTGCATAAAATCCCTCTAACTTTGGCTAATTTGTGGTGATGGTTTCTAGAATCTGATTTCCTTGTTCAAATGGAAGTTTTCTAAACTGTCTTTTGAAGTTAGAATTTCCTTTTTTTGCTGTTGTCTTCATGTTCTGGCAGTTTCTAAATGGTGGGCTCACGAGTCAGGGCCAGGGACGGCAGATTCCTGGGAGTGAAGGAGAAAGAAGTTTGTTTTGGTTGCAAAGATTTTATAGACTAAGCACTCTAAATGAAAAACATTGGCATTTAAGTCAAACTCCTCTCTTATTTCTCTCCAGCTTGTTCTCTGTTCTGCATTTTAACATTGAATGATTGCAAATAAATATAACTTTGTGCATGTATGGGAAAGCTTTTATTCTTGCTTTTTGATTGTTGTTGTGAATTCAGAGCTCTCCCACTGATACTCATTTCATTAGTAGGCATAAAAGTTGTCCAGGGCCCAAAGAAACATTAAAACATGTAGCTGTTACTGCTCTCAGGAGACAGATAAATGTCAGTGTCAGTCAGTGATTAAGTATGCAAAAGATTTCTTGTATGTGCTAGAAACTTGATGGTACAATTAATTAAAAAAAGAGGAAATCTTATAGCTAGAGCAGAATAACAGAAAGTGTGTGGAGATCACATCAAACACAGAAATTAACAAAGTAATTTTTAGGGGTTTCTCAGACTGTAATGAAGTCTGTGTAAAATTAGCACTAATCAATGAGCATCTGAGAGATGAGTCCAGATAAAATCTGCCCTGCAAGCCTGTGTCTCTGTGAACCTTGCCCGTGGCACCCCAGTGCCATCAAATTTTTATTTTTCTTTGGCCATCTGCACACACTCTCTAAGTTCTGCCTTGACCCTGGTGGCACACAGGCAGCCTTGGTGACAGGGGCTTCAGCTCTTGAAGTCTGACGGAAAAGAGCTCAGGTGTTTTCAGGAATATTCCTGTCCCCAGCCATGCCCTGGAGAACAGAGGTGTTTCTGCGGGGCACCTTGAGCCACTCCCAGGCACTAATACCTGCAGGTGATGCCTTAGGATTTTAGCTTTTCTGTTTTTCATATATTTGTAATCCTGCAGTTCTTAAGTGTGTAACTCCAAACTCCACACACAGTGTGAGCTGCTGCTGTCCCATTCTGGGCAGACACAACAATTCCTCTCCAGGCCTGGGAGTCAAGGACACCTCACTGCCTCAGGCCCCAGAGATGGAAACAAAAGTGAGCTGGGGGAAGCAAACTTGGGATAAATGACTTCATTACTTGAACCTGTAATTGGAAAACTAACCTCCACTATGCAATAGGACCAAAAAGCATGAAAACATGTGTCCATTTTTGGGTGTTGCCCCTCTGAGAAGAGCTTCATCTGCCCAAAATGCACCTGAGGAACTGCTTTTTATTCCCTTAATTTTGTCTGGCCCCTTTATTTTGGGTAGTCCCAAAATGTATCACAGGAACAACCTGTCCCACCAGAAATATCTGCTCCCACTCCCTTCCCAGTGGCTGGGACTGCCCCGTGTTTCTTCTTCCTGATGACAACCACA